>NC_140996.1:221201025-221573279 GCF_052327205.1 Somniosus microcephalus | reverse complement strand
GACGGGTTATTTCAATTAGTGATGGGTTATTTCGGTCAGTGACGGATTATTCCGGTCAGTGACGGGTTATTTCAGTCAGTGATGGATTATTTCATTCAGTGACGGGTTATTTCGGTCAGTGACGGGTTATTTCGGTCAGTGACGGGTTATTTCGTTCAGTGACAGGTTATTTCATTCAGTGACGGGTTGTTTCTGTCAGTGAAGGGTAATTTCGGTCAGTGACGGGTTATTTCAATCAGTGACAGGCTATTTCAATCAGTGACGCGTTATTTCGGTCAGTGATGGGTTATTTCAGTCAGTGACGGGTTATTTCAGTCAGTGACGGGTTATTTCAATCAGTGACGGTTTATTTCAGTCAGTGATGGGTTATTTCGGTCAGTGACGGGTTATTTCGGACAGTGACGGGTTATTTCGGTCAGTGACGGGTTGTTTCGGTCAGTGACGGGTTATTTCGGTCAGTGACGGGTTATTTCGGTCAGTGACGGGTTATTTCAGTCAGTGATGGGTTATTTCAGTCAGTGATGGGTTATTTCGATCAGTGAAGGGTTATTTCAGTCAGTGAGGGGTTATTTCGGTCAGTGATGGGTTATTTCAGGCAGTGACGGGTTATTTCAGTCAATGACGGGTTATTTCGGGCAGTGACGGGTTGTTTTGGTCAGTGACGGGTTATTTCAATCAGTGACTGGTTATTTCGGTCAGTGACAGGTTATTTCGGTCAGTGATGGGTTATTCGGTCAGTGATGGGTTATTTCGGTCAGTGAAGGGTTATTTCGGTCAGTGACGGGTTATTTCAATCAGTGACGGGTTATTTTGGTCAGTGACGGATTATTTCGGTCAGTGACGGGTTATTTCGGTCACTGATGGGTTATTTCGGTCAGTGACGGGTTATTTCGGTCAGTGACGGGTTATTTCGGGCAGTGATGGGCTATTTCGGTCAGTGACGGGTTATTTCGGTCAGTGACATGTTATTTCAGTCAGTGACGGGTTATATCGGTCAGTGATTGGTTATTTCGGTCAGTGACTGGTTATTTCGGTCTGTGACGGGTTATTCCCATCAGTGACGGATTGTTTCGGTCAGTGACGGGTTATTTCGGTCAGTGACGAGTTATTTTGGTCAGTGACAGGTTTTTTCGGTCAGTGACGCGTTATTTCGGTCAGTGTCGGGTTATTTCGGTCAGTGTCGGGGTATTTCGGTCAGTGACGGGTTATTTCAATCAGTGATGGGTTATTTCGGTCAGTGACGCGTTATTTCGGTCAGTGACGGGTTGTTTTGGTCAGTGACGGGTTATTTCGTTCAGTGATGGGTTATTTCGGTCAGTGATGGGTTATTTCGGTCAGTGACGGGTTGTTTCGGTCAGTGACAGGTTATTTCGGTCAGTGACGCGTTATTTCGGTCAGTGACATGTTATTTCGGTCAGTGTCAGGTTTTTTCGGTCAGTGTCAGGTTATTTCAGTCAGTGACGGTTTATTTCAATTAGTGACAGGTTATTTCGGTCAGTGACGGGTTATTCCGTTCAGTGACGGGTTAATTCAATTAGTGACTGGTTATTTCGGTCAGTGACGGGTTATTCCGGTCAGTGACGGGTTATTTCAGTCAGTGACGGGTTATTTCGGTCAGTGACGCGTTATTTCGGTCAGTGACGGGTTGTTTCGGTCAGTGACATGTTATTTCGGTCAGTGACGGGTTATTTCGGTCAGTGTCGCGTTATTTCGGTCAGTGACAGGTTATTTCAATCAGTGACGGGTTATTTCGGTCAGTGACGCGTTATTTCGGTCAGTGACGGGTTATTTCGGTCAGTGATGGGTTATTTCGGTCAGTGACGGGTTATTTCGGTCAGTGACGGGTTATTTCGTTCAGTGACGGGTTATTTCGGTCAGTGATGGGTTATTTCGGTCAGTGACGGGTTATTTCGGTCAGTGACGGGTTATTTCTGGCAGTGATGGGTTATTTCGGTCAGTGATGGGTTATTTTGGTCAGTGACGTGTTATTTCGGTCAGTGACGAGTTATTTTGGTCATTGACAGGTTATTTCGGTCAGTGACGCGTTATTTCGGTCAGTGACGGGTTATTTCGGTCAGTGTCGGGTTAATTCGGTCAGTGACGGGTTATTTCGGTCAGTGTCGTGTTATTTCGGTCAGTGATGGGTTATTTCAGTCAGTGATGGGTTATTTCGGTCAGTGACGGGTTATTTCGGTCAGTGACGGGTTATTTCGGTCAGTGTCGTGTTGTTTCAGTCAGTGATGGGTTATTTCGGTCAGTGACGGGTTATTTCGGTCAGTGACGGGTTATTTCAGTCAGTGACGGGTTATTTCGGTCAGTGACGGGTTATTTCGGTCAGTTACGGCTTATTTCAGTCAGTGACGGGTTATTTCAGTCAGTGACGGGTTATTTCGGTCAGTGATGCGTTATTTCGGTCAGTGACGGGTTTTTTCGGTCAGTGACATGTTATCTCGGTCAGTGATGGGTTATTTCGGTCAGTGACGGGTTGTTTCAGTCACTGACGGGTTATTTCGGTCAGTGACGCGTTATTTCGGTCAGTGATGGGTTATTTCAGTCAGTGACGGGTTATTTCGGTCAGTGACGGGTTGTTTCAGTCAGTGATGGGTTATTTCGGTCAGTGACGGGTTATTTCAGTCAGTGACAGGTTATTTTGGTCAGTGACGGGTTAATTCGGTCAGTGACGGGTTATTTCGGTCAGTGACGGGTTATTTCAGTCAGTGACGGTTTATTTCAGTCAGTCACGGGTTATTTCAGTCAGTGATGGGTTATTTCGGTCAGTGACGGATTATTTCAGTCAGTGATGCGTTATTTCGGTCAGTGACGGGTTATTTCGGTCAGTGACGGGTTATTTCAATCAGTGACTGGTTATTTCGGTCAGTGACAGGTTATTTCGGTCAGTGATGGGTTATTTCAATCAGTGACTGGTTATTTCGGTCAGTGACAGGTTATTTCGGTCAGTGATGGGTTATTTCGGTCAGTGACGGGTTATTTCGGTCAGTGATGGGTTATTTTGGTCAGTGACGGGTTATTTCGGTCAGTGACGGGCTATTTCGGTCAGTGACGGGTTATTTCGGTCAGTGACGGTTTATTCTGGTCAGTGACGGGTTGTTTCGGTCAGTGACGGGTTATTTCGGTCAGTGACGGGTTATTCTGGTCAGTGACAGGTTATTTCGGTCAGTGACGCGTTATTTCGGTCAGTGACGTTATTTCGGTCAGTGTCGGGTTATTTCGGTCAGTGTCAGGTTATTTCGGTCAGTGACGGGTTATTTCAATCAGTGACGCGTTATTTCAATTAGTGATGGGTTATTTCGGTCAGTGACGGGTTATTCCGGTCAGTGACGGGTTATTTCAGTCAGTGATGGATTATTTCATTCAGTGACGGATTATTCCGGTCAGTGACAGGTTATTTCAATTAGTGACGGGTTATTTCAATCAGTGACGGGTTATTTCGGTCAGTGACGGGTTATTTCGGTCAGTGACGGGTTATTTCGTTCAGTGACAGGTTATTTCATTCAGTGACGGGTTGTTTCTGTCAGTGAAGGGTAATTTCGGTCAGTGACGGGTTATTTCAATCAGTGACAGGCTATTTTAATCAGTGACGCGTTATTTCGTTCAGTGACGGGTTATTTCGGTCAGTGATGGGTTATTTCGGTCAGTGACGGGTTATTTCGGTCAGTGACGGGTTATTTCTGGCAGTGATGGGTTATTTCGGTCAGTGATGGGTTATTTTGGTCAGTGACGTGTTATTTCGGTCAGTGACGAGTTATTTTGGTCATTGACAGGTTATTTCGGTCAGTGACGCGTTATTTCGGTCAGTGACGGGTTATTTCGGTCAGTGTCGGGTTAATTCGGTCAGTGACGGGTTATTTCGGTCAGTGTCGTGTTATTTCGGTCAGTGATGGGTTATTTCAGTCAGTGATGGGTTATTTCGGTCAGTGACGGGTTATTTCGGTCAGTGACGGGTTATTTCGGTCAGTGTCGTGTTATTTCAGTCAGTGATGGGTTATTTCGGTCAGTGACGGGTTATTTCGGTCAGTGACGGGTTATTTCAGTCAGTGACGGGTTATTTCGGTCAGTGACGGGTTATTTCGGTCAGTTACGGCTTATTTCAGTCAGTGACGGGTTATTTCGGTCAGTGACGGGTTATTTCAATCAGTGATGGGTTATTTCGGTCAGTGATGCGTTATTTCGGTCAGTGACGGGTTGTTTCGGTCAGTGACATGTTATCTCGGTCAGTGATGGGTTATTTCGGTCAGTGACGGGTTGTTTCGGTCACTGACGGGTTATTTCGGTCAGTGACGCGTTATTTCGGTCAGTGATGGGTTATTTCAGTCAGTGACGGGTTATTTCGGTCAGTGACGGGTTGTTTCGGTCAGTGATGGGTTATTTCGGTCAGTGACGGGTTATTTCAGTCAGTGACAGGTTATTTTGGTCAGTGACGGGTTAATTCGGTCAGTGACGGGTTATTTCGGTCAGTGACGGGTTATTTCAGTCAGTGACGGTTTATTTCAGTCAGTCACGGGTTATTTCAGTCAGTGATGGGTTATTTCGGTCAGTGACGGATTATTTCAGTCAGTGATGCGTTATTTCGGTCAGTGACGGGTTATTTCGGTCAGTGACGGGTTATTTCAATCAGTGACTGGTTATTTCGGTCAGTGACAGGTTATTTCGGTCAGTGATGGGTTATTTCAATCAGTGACTGGTTATTTCGGTCAGTGACAGGTTATTTCGGTCATTGATGGGTTATTTCGGTCAGTGACGGGTTATTTCGGTCAGTGAAGGGTTATTTTGGTCAGTGACGGGTTATTTCGGTCAGTGACGGGCTATTTCGGTCAGTGACGGGTTATTTCGGTCAGTGACGGGTTATTCTGGTCAGTGACGGGTTGTTTCGGTCAGTGACAGGTTATTTCGGTCAGTGACGGGTTATTCTGGTCAGTGACAGGTTATTTCGGTCAGTGACGCGTTATTTCGGTCAGTGACGTTATTTCGGTCAGTGTCGGGTTATTTCGGTCAGTGTCAGGTTATTTCGGTCAGTGACGGGTTATTTCAATCAGTGACGGGTTATTTCAATTAGTGATGGGTTATTTCGGTCAGTGACGGATTATTCCGGTCAGTGACGGGTTATTTCAGTCAGTGATGGATTATTTCATTCAGTGACGGATTATTCCGGTCAGTGACAGGTTATTTCAATTAGTGACGGGTTATTTCAATCAGTGACGGGTTATTTCGGTCAGTGACGGGTTATTTCGGTCAGTGACGGGTTATTTCGTTCAGTGACAGGTTATTTCATTCAGTGACGGGTTGTTTCTGTCAGTGAAGGGTAATTTCGGTCAGTGACGGGTTATTTCAATCAGTGACAGGCTATTTCAATCAGTGACGCGTTATTTCGGTCAGTGACGGGTTATTTCAGTCAGTGACGGGTTATTTCAGTCAGTGACGGGTTATTTCAATCAGTGACGGTTTATTTCAGTCAGTGATGGGTTATTTCGGTCAGTGACGGGTTATTTCGGACAGTGACGGGTTATTTCGGTCAGTGACGGGTTGTTTCGGTCAGTGACGGGTTATTTCGGTCAGTGACGGGTTATTTCGGTCAGTGACGGGTTATTTCAGTCAGTGATGGGTTATTTCAATCAGTGACTGGTTATTTCGGTCAGTGACAGGTTATTTCGGTCAGTGATGGGTTATTTCGGTCAGTGACGGGTTATTTCGGTCAGTGAAGGGTTATTTTGGTCAGTGACGGGTTATTTCGGTCAGTGATTATTTCGGTCAGTGACGGGTTATTTCGGTCAGTGACGGGTTATTCTGGTCAGTGACGGGTTGTTTCGGTCAGTGACGGGTTATTTCGGTCAGTGACGGGTTATTCTGGTCAGTGACAGGTTATTTCGGTCAGTGACGCGTTATTTCGGTCAGTGACGTTATTTCGGTCAGTGTCGGGTTATTTCGGTCAGTGTCAGGTTATTTCGGTCAGTGACGGGTTATTTCAATCAGTGACGGGTTATTTCAATTAGTGATGGGTTATTTCGGTCAGTGACGGATTATTCCGGTCAGTGACGGGTTATTTCAGTCAGTGATGGATTATTTCATTCAGTGACGGGTTATTTCGGTCAGTGACGGGTTATTTCGGTCAGTGACGGGTTATTTCGTTCAGTGACAGGTTATTTCATTCAGTGACGGGTTGTTTCTGTCAGTGAAGGGTAATTTCGGTCAGTGACGGGTTATTTCAATCAGTGACAGGCTATTTCAATCAGTGACGCGTTATTTCGGTCAGTGATGGGTTATTTCAGTCAGTGACGGGTTATTTCAGTCAGTGACGGGTTATTTCAATCAGTGACGGTTTATTTCAGTCAGTGATGGGTTATTTCGGTCAGTGACGGGTTATTTCGGACAGTGACGGGTTATTTCGGTCAGTGACGGGTTGTTTCGGTCAGTGACGGGTTATTTCGGTCAGTGACGGGTTATTTCGGTCAGTGACGGGTTATTTCAGTCAGTGATGGGTTATTTCAGTCAGTGATGGGTTATTTCGATCAGTGAAGGGTTATTTCAGTCAGTGAGGGGTTATTTCGGTCAGTGATGGGTTATTTCAGGCAGTGACGGGTTATTTCAGTCAATGACGGGTTATTTCGGGCAGTGACGGGTTGTTTTGGTCAGTGACGGGTTATTTCAATCAGTGACTGGTTATTTCGGTCAGTGACAGGTTATTTCGGTCAGTGATGGGTTATTTCGGTCAGTGATGGGTTATTTCGGTCAGTGAAGGGTTATTTCGGTCAGTGACGGGTTATTTCAATCAGTGACGGGTTATTTTGGTCAGTGACGGATTATTTCGGTCAGTGACGGGTTATTTCGGTCACTGATGGGTTATTTCGGTCAGTGACGGGTTATTTCGGTCAGTGACGGGTTATTTCGGGCAGTGATGGGCTATTTCGGTCAGTGACGGGTTATTTCGGTCAGTGACATGTTATTTCAGTCAGTGACGGGTTATATCGGTCAGTGATTGGTTATTTCGGTCAGTGACTGGTTATTTCGGTCTGTGACGGGTTATTCCCATCAGTGACGGATTGTTTCGGTCAGTGACGGGTTATTTCGGTCAGTGACGAGTTATTTTGGTCAGTGACAGGTTTTTTCGGTCAGTGACGCGTTATTTCGGTCAGTGTCGGGTTATTTCGGTCAGTGTCGGGGTATTTCGGTCAGTGACGGGTTATTTCAATCAGTGATGGGTTATTTCGGTCAGTGACGCGTTATTTCGGTCAGTGACGGGTTGTTTTGGTCAGTGACGGGTTATTTCGTTCAGTGATGGGTTATTTCGGTCAGTGATGGGTTATTTCGGTCAGTGACGGGTTATTTCGGTCAGTGACGGGTTGTTTCGGTCAGTGACAGGTTATTTCGGTCAGTGACGCGTTATTTCGGTCAGTGACATGTTATTTCGGTCAGTGTCAGGTTTTTTCGGTCAGTGTCAGGTTATTTCAGTCAGTGACGGTTTATTTCAATTAGTGACAGGTTATTTCGGTCAGTGACGGGTTATTCCGTTCAGTGACGGGTTAATTCAATTAGTGACTGGTTATTTCGGTCAGTGACGGGTTATTCCGGTCAGTGACGGGTTATTTCAGTCAGTGACGGGTTATTTCGGTCAGTGACGCGTTATTTCGGTCAGTGACGGGTTGTTTCGGTCAGTGACATGTTATTTCGGTCAGTGACGGGTTATTTCGGTCAGTGTCGCGTTATTTCGGTCAGTGACACAGAGGTTATTTCAATCAGTGACGGGTTATTTCGGTCAGTGACGCGTTATTTCGGTCAGTGACGGGTTATTTCGGTCAGTGATGGGTTATTTCGGTCAGTGACGGGTTATTTCGGTCAGTGACGGGTTATTTCGTTCAGTGACGGGTTATTTCGGTCAGTGATGGGTTATTTCGGTCAGTGACGGGTTATTTCGGTCAGTGACGGGTTATTTCTGGCAGTGATGGGTTATTTCGGTCAGTGATGGGTTATTTTGGTCAGTGACGTGTTATTTCGGTCAGTGACGAGTTATTTTGGTCATTGACAGGTTATTTCGGTCAGTGACGCGTTATTTCGGTCAGTGACGGGTTATTTCGGTCAGTGTCGGGTTAATTCGGTCAGTGACGGGTTATTTCGGTCAGTGTCGTGTTATTTCGGTCAGTGATGGGTTATTTCAGTCAGTGATGGGTTATTTCGGTCAGTGACGGGTTATTTCGGTCAGTGACGGGTTATTTCGGTCAGTGTCGTGTTGTTTCAGTCAGTGATGGGTTATTTCGGTCAGTGACGGGTTATTTCGGTCAGTGACGGGTTATTTCAGTCAGTGACGGGTTATTTCGGTCAGTGACGGGTTATTTCGGTCAGTTACGGCTTATTTCAGTCAGTGACGGGTTATTTCAGTCAGTGACGGGTTATTTCGGTCAGTGATGCGTTATTTCGGTCAGTGACGGGTTTTTTCGGTCAGTGACATGTTATCTCGGTCAGTGATGGGTTATTTCGGTCAGTGACGGGTTGTTTCAGTCACTGACGGGTTATTTCGGTCAGTGACGCGTTATTTCGGTCAGTGATGGGTTATTTCAGTCAGTGACGGGTTATTTCGGTCAGTGACGGGTTGTTTCAGTCAGTGATGGGTTATTTCGGTCAGTGACGGGTTATTTCAGTCAGTGACAGGTTATTTTGGTCAGTGACGGGTTAATTCGGTCAGTGACGGGTTATTTCGGTCAGTGACGGGTTATTTCAGTCAGTGACGGTTTATTTCAGTCAGTCACGGGTTATTTCAGTCAGTGATGGGTTATTTCGGTCAGTGACGGATTATTTCAGTCAGTGATGCGTTATTTCGGTCAGTGACGGGTTATTTCGGTCAGTGACGGGTTATTTCAATCAGTGACTGGTTATTTCGGTCAGTGACAGGTTATTTCGGTCAGTGATGGGTTATTTCAATCAGTGACTGGTTATTTCGGTCAGTGACAGGTTATTTCGGTCAGTGATGGGTTATTTCGGTCAGTGACGGGTTATTTCGGTCAGTGAAGGGTTATTTTGGTCAGTGACGGGTTATTTCGGTCAGTGACGGGCTATTTCGGTCAGTGACGGGTTATTTCGGTCAGTGACGGTTTATTCTGGTCAGTGACGGGTTGTTTCGGTCAGTGACGGGTTATTTCGGTCAGTGACGGGTTATTCTGGTCAGTGACAGGTTATTTCGGTCAGTGACGCGTTATTTCGGTCAGTGACGTTATTTCGGTCAGTGTCGGGTTATTTCGGTCAGTGTCAGGTTATTTCGGTCAGTGACGGGTTATTTCAATCAGTGACGCGTTATTTCAATTAGTGATGGGTTATTTCGGTCAGTGACGGGTTATTCCGGTCAGTGACGGGTTATTTCAGTCAGTGATGGATTATTTCATTCAGTGACGGATTATTCCGGTCAGTGACAGGTTATTTCAATTAGTGACGGGTTATTTCAATCAGTGACGGGTTATTTCGGTCAGTGACGGGTTATTTCGGTCAGTGACGGGTTATTTCGTTCAGTGACAGGTTATTTCATTCAGTGACGGGTTGTTTCTGTCAGTGAAGGGTAATTTCGGTCAGTGACGGGTTATTTCAATCAGTGACAGGCTATTTTAATCAGTGACGCGTTATTTCGGTCAGTGACGGGTTATTTCAGTCAGTGACGGGTTATTTCAGTCAGTGACGGGTTATTTCAATCAGTGACGGTTTATTTCAGTCAGTGGTGGGTTATTTCGGTCAGTGACGGGTTATTTCGGACAGTGACGGGTTATTTCGGTCAGTGACGGGTTGTTTCGGTCAGTGACGGGTTATTTCGGTCAGTGACGGGTTATTTCGGTCAGTGACGGGTTATTTCAGTCAGTGATGGGTTATTTCAGTCAGTGACGGGTTATTTCAGTCAGTGACAGGTTATTTCAATCAGTGACTGGTTATTTCGGTCAGTGACAGGTTATTTCGGTCAGTGACGGGTTATTTCGGTCAGTGACGGGTTATTTCAGTCAGTGATGGTTATTTCAGTCAGTGACGGGTTATTTCAGTCAGTGACGGGTTATTTCAATCAGTGACTGGTTATTTCGGTCAGTGACAGGTTATTTCAGTGAGTGATGGGTTATTTCGGTGAGTGACAGGTTATTTCGGTCAGTGACGGATTATTTCGGTCAGTGACGGGTTATTTCAATCAGTGATGGGTTATTTCGGTCAGTGACGCGTTATTTCGGTCAGTGACGTGTTGTTTTGGTCAGTGACGGGTTATTTCGTTCAGTGATGGGTTATTTCGGTCAGTGATGGGTTATTCCGGTCAGTGACGGGTTATTTCGGTCAGTGATGGATTATTTCGGTCAGTGACATGTTATTTCGGTCAGTGACAGGTTATTTCGGTCAGTGACGGGTTATTTCGGTCAGTGACGTGTTATTTCAGACAGTGACGGGTTGTTTCGGTCAGTGACGGGTTATTTCCGTCCGTGACGGGTTATTTCGGTCAGTGACGGGTTATTTCAGTCAGTGATGGGTTATTTCGGTCAGTGATGGGTTATTTCGTTCAGTGACAGGTTATTTCGGTCAGTGATGCGTTATTCCGTTCAGTGATGGGTTATTTCGGTCAGTGACGCGTTATTTCGGTCAGTGACGGGTTGTTTTGGTCAGTGACATGTTATTTCGGTCAGTGACAGGTTATTTCGGTCAGTGAAGGGTTATTTCGGTCAGTGAAGGGGTATTTCGGTCAATGATGGATTATTTCAGCAATGACGGGTTGTTTCGGTCAGTGACGTGTTATTTCGGTCAGTGAAGGGTTATTTCGGTCAGTGACGGGTTATTTCGGTCAGTGACGGGTTATTTCGGTCAGTGATGGGTTATTTCGGTCAGTGACGGGTTATTTCGGTCAATGACAGGTTGTTTCGGTCAGTGACGGGTTATTTCAGTCAGTGACGGGTTATTTCGGTCAGTGACGGGTTATTTCGGTCAGTGATGGGTTTTTCCGGTCAGTGACGGGTTATTTCGGACGTGTCCCTAGCTACACGGCCTTAGTTGTTTTTCTCTTCCTCTTATCAATAGTCCGTTTAGCATCCGTGGGCCTTCAGGGCCGGTTACTTTCCATAGTCTGAAGATGTTTCTGTTTTTTTGCACTGATTCCACAGCTCAGTAGTCTGTTCCCACGGAAACTTTCGAAGTCTGTTTTCCTTACCTGTTGAAAGACAATTGGCAGCTTTCACTGCTTACAACCGCAGCATCTCAGTAACCTGTCTCTTGGCCTCGCGAAGCATGATGGTACATAAAATGTGGTCAACTTTTAAGTTTTGGTCAAGTTACAGCAAACGTTATGTTCTTACAAGGGGTTTCGCAGGGCAGACCTAGAGAAAATGTTTCTGCTTGCGAGGGAGTCCAAAACTACAGGTCACAAATATAGGATAGTCACTAATAAATCCAAGAGATACATCTTTACCCAGAGACTGAATAGAATGTGGTACTCGCTACCACACGGAATAGTTGAGGCGAACAGCGTAGATGCATTCAAGGGCCATCTGGATAAGCACATGAGGGAGAAAGGAATAGAAGGATATGCTGATAGGGTGAGATGAAGAGGCTTATGTGGAGTGCAGACACCGGCATTTGACTAATTGGGCCAAATGACCTGGTCCTGTGCTGTAAATTCTGTGTCATTCTTGTAAAGAAATTTAGGGGGGGGAATTTTAACCCCAGAAAACAGGCCGGTTTGTGTCGGGTAGGATTTTAACAGAGGTGGTGGGGTGAAGGCAACAGGCCCCATTTCCGGGAGGCTTTTTAGGATTTGTTCATGGGATGTGTGCATCGCCGGCAAGGCCAGGATTTATTGCCCATCCCTAATTGCCCTCGAGAAGGTGGTGGTGAGCCTCCTTCTTGAACCGCTGCAGTCCGTGTGGTGAAGGTACTCCCACAGTGAGTATACTTCCTTGTAGTGGTTTGGTACAACTCAGAGGGGCAGTTAAGAGTCAACATTGCTGTGGGTCTGGAGTCACATATAGGTCAGACCGGGTTAGGACAGCAGATTTCCTTCCCTAAAGGACATTAGTGAACCAGATGGGTTTTTACAACAAACTGGTAGTTTCATGGTCACCATTACTGAATTTAAATTCCCCAGCTTTCATGGTGGGATTCAGTAGTCCAGGCCTCTGGATTACTAGTCCAGTAACATTACCACTATGCTACCGTACCTCTACATGGGTTGATAATTTAAATATTATAATAAGGCTGCGTGCTTCATATTTAACCAGCATTTTAAATTTAACTCTGGCCGGCCTAGTTTTCCGTGCCTCGAGAAATCCAGTGGCTAAACCGAGGAGAGGACTGCTGGACCCAGGAAGTAAGTACCTTCACCAAACCCCCGTGATCGGACACCACCCGTCTCCCCCCCCCGGACCTATCTGATTTCCCCCCGACTTCTCTGATCTCCTTCCCTCCCGGCTCTTCCGATCTCCTCCACGAGGCCTCTGATTTCCCCCTCGAACTCGGCCTCCGATCTTCCCTGTGACCTCCAATCTTCCAAATCCACCCCCCCCGACCCCCCCCCCGCACCCAGCCTTTCTGCTCCCTCTCTCCCTTCTCTCCGCTCCCCGGCTGCGGCCTGGTGCCGAAGGTCTATGTGCCCGACAGCCAGTCAGCCAGCCTCTCGGAGATAAAAACTGCTAATCAAATCCTGCTGTTAAATTCGGCAAGACCTGCGGGAAATCTGTTCTTCCGGGATTCCCGACCTGAAAGCAGCGCCCCCGCTTCCTCCGCACCTCCAAGATAATATCCAGCCCCCACAGTGGCACAGTTAGAGAGTTCTCCCAGGGTCCGGGATAACATTTCTCCCTCAGCTGTCACAATACCAAACAGATTAACTGGCCAGGCACCTTATCGCTGTTTGTGGAATCTTGCTGTGTTCAACGCGGCCGCTGCGCTTGCTTACTTAGCAATGGTTATTGTGCTTCAAAGTACTTGATTGTATGTGAAGCCCTTTGAGACATGACAAGGCGCTATACATCCCTTCTTACACAACCAGGGTAAACCAGGCAAGCTATTTCCCAGTAATCAAATGCAAATAGTTTCTTGTTGTGTCAGAATTCTTGGAACTTCAATGCAGATGTCAACAAGCATCAGCAACATGCAGCAGACGGGCTGTCAGTGTCCACGCTAAGAAAAAGTGCAGAACTGAATAAAGCCAGCTGTCAAGTAGAAAAGGACATCTATCTCTAATTAATGTAAATTGTATGTTTCTCCATCTCCGCAGTCTCTCTCTCGACCCCTTGTTTCTTTCTCTTCCTTCATGTCTCATTGTTCAGTCACTCTTCCCATCTCTGCTTCTCTCCCACATTCCCAACCCTCACCACTTACAGTTATACTGTCGGAGGTGCCGTCTTTCGGATGAGACATTAAACCGAGGCCCCTCTGCTCCCTCAGGTGGATGTAAAAGATCCCGCGGCACTATTCCGAAGAAGAGCAGGGGAGTTATCCCCGGTGTCCTGGCCAATATTTATCCCTCAACCAACATCACATTGCTGTTTGTGGGAGCTTGCTGTGCGCAATTTGACTGCCATATTTCCTACATTATAAAAGTGACTACACTTCAAACAACACTTAATTGACTGTAAAGCACTTTGGGACGTCCTGAGATTGTAAAAGACGCTATAGAAATGCAAGTTCTTTCTTTCTTTCTTTCTTTCTCTCTCTCCTCCATCAGCCATTCTCTTGTAATCTCTCTCGCACACAACCTCCCTGTCTCCTGTCCAATGCTCCCATTTTCTCATCTACTCTTTACTCTCTCTTTCTCTGTGACATACATACACTCTGTCACTCACACACACACGCTTTTCTCTCTCACACGTACACACATTCAGGGTAATTCTCCCAGTCCATCATAGTATCTTTCTTCGACTGATCCAGCTCTTCAGGGATTTGAGGTTCATTTGTATTCATGACTGAATTACCTGCACCAGTTAATAACGAGTCAGCACTGCTGTCATTAACTATCAATGGTTCCAAATGAATGAAGATCTCAGAGCTATAACAGAGGCTCCTGTTGCAGTCTCACCTTGGGACAATTGCACCTTTGAGGCAAGATGGCTGGGTTTAAAAAAGAATTGTCTTCTTCTTGATCACAGATTAGGGTTGCCAGCCCCACAGGATTGACCTGGACTCTCCAGGAATTGAAAGTTAAACTCCAGGACACTGGTGCGAGCAAGGGGGTATAGATTTAAAGTAATTGGTAGAAGGATGAGAGGGGAGTTGAGGAGACCTTTTTTCACCTAGAGGGTGATGGGGGTCTGTTTGCCTGAAGGGGTGGTAGAGGCAGAAACCCTCATCACATTTTAAAAGTATGCACTTGAAGTGCTGTAACCTCCAAGGCAACGGACCAAGAGCTGGAAAGTGGGATTAGGCTGGGTGGCTCTTTTTCAGCTGGCACAGACGCAATGGGCCGAATGGACTCCTTCTATGCCGTAAATTTCACTGATTCTCTGATTCTATGAAACCCGGGGAAAAAATATGAAGTTTTTGAGTACTTCTGTTTATTAGTTAATTGGTTATTTAACGTTGGGGATGGGGGAGCGAAGGGCTGTTTGACTGAGAGTGAAGGATCAGCTAATCGGGTAATGAAGAGTCTGTTCGCTTTCCAATTGGCCGCAGGGAGGTGAGGCGCCGGGAGGATGGACGTGTCGGGCGACCAATGGCGCGAGTGTGGGGGCGGGGCAGTTGGAGGCTGGAGGTCATGTGATGAAACCACCAGGACTATATTCAACCAGAGCTGGCAACCCTGTCACAGATACCGGCCCAGAGCTTCCTCTGTAGTGTGACCGCTGTTGGGAGTGTGGATGGCAGCATGCGCAGGTGCTGATTCCACACTCCAGGGTCCGCCTATTTTAGATCATTATGGGTCAGCTCTTGGCCTTGTCAGTGCCTCTGATTGGGAATGCAGGAGATTGTACGCGGCTGCAGGATTTAAATGTTCGCAGCAGGCTAAAGGGTCGACCGGGTTTTGGTTGAAAGCAGGAGGCCTCTTTCATCAGATGATGCCAAGGGTCTGTTGCGGGACGGGTTCTCCGAGGCAGCAAGCTGGTTGGTGGGAAACCAGGCGGGAGCCTGCCCCCGCATCACTGACGACCCCGACCCAGGAAAATGGGTCGGAGTGGAGTGGGAGGAGTAGGCGTAAGTCCGATCCTGCCGCTACTCTGCCCTAAAGAGGAGAATCCAGTCACCACAACATTACCACCTTATTGAAACATGCTCACCTAATTTAGAGCAGGGCGCTTCCTCTGTCACCCAAAATTGATGACAGAGTATTGGGTAAGAACATAAGAACATAAGAATTACGAGCAAGAGTAGGCCATATGGCCCCTCGAGCCTGCTCCGCCATTCAATAAGATCATGGCTGATCATCGACCTCAACTCCACGTTCCCACCCGATCCCCATATCCCTTGATTCCCCTAGAGTCCAAAAATCTATCGATCTCAGCCTTGAATCTACTCAAAGACTCAGCATCCACAGCCCTTTGGGGCAGAAAATTCCAAAGATTCACAACCCTCTGAGTGAAGAAATTCCTCCTCATCTCAGTCTTAAAAGGCCGACCCCTTATCCTGAAACTATGGCCCCTAGTTCTAGGCTCTCCAGCCATGAGAAAGAATCTCTCCGCATCTACCCTGTCAGGGCTAAGAATGGGCAGGGAAGCAGTGTTATGAATCGCAGCTCTATTTTCCAAGCCTTCTGCTCCCATCGCTGGAATACAGCCCTAAAAGTTGGATTTTTAAAAATTATTCGTTTGTGGGGTGTGGGTGTCACTGGCAAGGCCAGCATTTATTGTCCATCCCTAATTGCCCTTGAGAAGGTGGTGGTGAGCTGCCTTCTTGAACTGCTGCAGTCCGTGTGGTGAAGGTACTCCCACAGTGCTGTTAGGGAGGGGGTTCCAGGATTTTGACCCAACGATGAGGAAGGAACGGCCGATATATTTACAAGTCAGGATAGTGTGTGTGAGTTGGAGGGGAACTTGGAGGTGGTGGTGTTCCCATGTGCCTGCTGCCCCTTGTCCTTCTAGGTGGAAGAGGTCGCGGGTTTGGGAGGTGCTGCCGAAGAAGCCTAGGCGAGTTGCTGCAGTGCATCTTGTAGATGGTACACACTGCAGCCACGGTGCGCCGGAGGTGGAGGGAGTGAATGTTTAAGGTGGTGGATGGGGTGCAAATCAAGCGGGCTGCGAAGAAGCTGTGAAGGACAAGCTCCCACATTCAAACTCAAGTGGGGTTTTTTATCTGAGGATAGGGTGCACCAGTCCCTGGCTGCAACTGTTATGGGAGCCCAGGATTCAACCAGTTCCTGAAGATACAAAATGATATTCATTGGCAGTGAGTCATTGTTGACTCAACCAGATAAAAAGCAACCATTTGGACCTCATTCGCCAAAGATTAACTTCTTGTAACATGCTGTTAGTCGGACTTCAAACAAAAATCCTGGCTTTCCTACTCCATCACTTTGCCTCTATTTCACTTGACAACTCATGCTGTGCTTCACTTTCACATTGGCTCTGCGCCACAAAGATCTCCAACCACCCATGTCACGACTCCCATAATTCACACCTCCTACCCACGTCATGCCTGTCTTCGATTCCCCCATGCATCTAATTCACCCTCCTACGCATTTCATACCCAAAATATGACACTCAAACAGCCGAATCTATTCAATAGAATAAAGACTTAAAGCTCAAGGCCCAGTTTTCCATCCCAGGAATAGTCAAGGTGTGAGACGGTGCAGAAGTGTGAGGTGGTGCATTTTAGTAGGAGGCCACATACATCTTGGAAAATTAATCGGAAAAATTGGGTCGCGTCCCCTTTGGGGCGCTAACTTCGCCAGGGTGCTACTTTTAGCGTCCCGAAAAAGTTAGCACCGCCACGCCTGAAAATCATTGGTAGCTACTGGAAGTGCCCTGCCTCCCTCTTGGGGCACTACCAGTGAATATTGTGACGCTACGTGCCACAGCGCCACACAACCTGGGGCCCAACCAGGGATTGGAGTGCCAGAAAAAGAGCCCGGAACTCAAGAGGAGTGCCGGGCTTGTAAGATTCGCAAAATTTCCACATTCTCCCAAGGTTATTAATAAAAGGGACCCTGCATGGACATTGTCAAAAAGGGTACCCAAAGATGGCGTCCGCACCTCGTGACCGAAAGCCTGCAAGATTTTAAAAGCTTGGAATCTGTGGTAGCACAAGCAGCTTTGGGAAATCGAAACTTAAAATGCAGTTTCTGTGAAATAGGACTTTGTGTTTTGGAAAACAGACAGCAAACATTGAATATGCATTAAGCCAGATCGTAGACAGATTAAAACCAGTTAGGCCTATACTTGAGGCCATCAAGTTGTCTGCATAAATAATCGGAAACAGCTTATGGAAGCCATCAAGGCCGTCCAAGACGATTAGAATGCATTAATAACAATACAGTCCGGACATCAGGCCATTAGGTGCGATAAATGGCCATCTAAATCCAGTTAACTTAGATTGCTATAATCATTTAAAACAGCCCGCCAAAATTAAAACAATGAACTAACCTGATTTGGCGTGCAGATAAGGGGCTATCGAGAGGAGTATAACTGCAGGCCCCGGGTAGCAATCTCGCTCTGCTCTGCTGTCTGCTCTCTTGGCTCTTGGCTCTGATCTCTCGACTCTTGTTGGGCTTGGGGCTGCCGCCGCTCGCACTCGTGCCCTGGCCTCGTGGCGGGTTCTCTCCTCGCTCCCCGTAGCAGAGTTTCAACAACTAAGGACACCATACCAATTATAGGGGAGGGGAACGAGACCCGAGTCCCTAGTCATCCAGGACACCCAGGCCGCAAAGAGGGGCGAGACAAAACTGAGTGGGCAGCCCAGGGCTTGTATAGTAACCGAATGAGACGAGGCGAATTGAGATGAAGAGTAAGGGCAGCAGAAGACGTATTAATTAAAAACCCGAGCACCGAGTTATAAGCTGACGCTCGGGGAAGAAAGTATCTGAGGACAGTGAGACGAAGTTGGTTGGGTGAACCCTGCAACTAAGCTGGTGCTTGGGGGCAAGCCTCTCGCTGAACATTGCAAATAAACGCAGGTGTCCACGCCATGACGAATATGCTGGCGTTCTAAGGATGGGTAGTAAAATCTAAGCAGTAAAAACTGCTAATCGTCTCATTGACGTAACGTTACCGCCGACGACCGCCCGAGGGAGAAGAAGAGGAGAACCCATCGCGACGAGTCGACGACGGCAGCGGAGGAGAAGAAGGTGTGTCGCAGCAGCAGCTCCAGCACCGCGCCCCCTGAAGACGGGATACCTAAGAGGACAGAGAACCAAACCTCAAAACCTGCATTCGTTAACAGTTGGCTTTGCTTTGGATTGGTGAGCATGAATTCTGGCCCCTCATAGCTTAATCTAGTTAGGTGTAGGGGTGGGATAAGGATTAAGGGGATTGTTAAAGTAATTGTTTTCCCTCGATGTGCCATGTGTTCCCCATTCCCTGTATAAGTATAGTTATTTCGTATTGGCCTGTATTTTATACTGGTAATTTTCTCATAAGACTGTTTTAATTTCTGTTTTAATAAAATCTTGGTTTTCTTACAGCCAAACCACCTGTCTACTCGAGTCTTTCTGTATCGCCGCCTGTACCTAAGTCCGGTGTCTAGAACCCAGGGGCGTGGGAGCGATTCGAACCGCTCACCAACAGTCAGGGGCATAACTGACTGGGTGCACGCGCCACACCCGCCACCCCCTACAGGCTCACGGAGAGCAGCTGGCACCCCGCGGGGGAGCTTCACAGGAGGCCGGGGCAGCAACGGGGGGCAGGTGCTGGCAGATGACCCACAACAAAAATGGCCGCCCGGCACCTCCCCTTTAAATATCACCACCCCGGCCTCACGTACGCCCCCCCCCACTGATCCTGTCAGTCATAGTGTCCGGCGGTAGGTCAGGGGGCGCGAGCCAAGCTTGCGGCCGGGGCGCAAGCAGGGCGCTGCACGTGGCGATGACATCATCACCGGTTACCGCCGCCGCTAACCCCCCGCTGAATTTCGCGGGAGGCTTCAGCGGCACCGCGCCCGGGCGCTAGTTGCTTTGCACCCCATTAGCACCCTCCTAGGGCGCTAACGGGAGGCGCAAAGCAACTGAATTTTTCCCCCTTAGTCTAAATGGGGCAGAGGATCAAAGGGATCTAGGGGTACAGATTCACAAATCATTAAAAGTACCCCAGGTTACAAAAGCCATAAAAGATGGAAACAATTTACTGGGGTTCATTTCTAGAGGAATAGAATTGAAAAGCAGAGAAGTTGTGTTAAATTTATATGGAACCTTGGTTATACCACACTAAGAATACTGCACGATAGCAAAGTACTGCAGATGCTAGAAATCCGAAATAACAACAGAAAATGCTGGAAAAACTCAGCAGGTCAGACAACATCAGTGGAGAGAGAAATAGGCCTAGAAATTCATTGACGCCACTTTTGGGGCGCTAAAGTGGGGCGTCCGCTAAAGTTTGCGGCCGCCGCCAAATCTAGGCCACTTCTCCGATATTCATTAGCTTCGCCCTACAAGTTCGGGCGAGCGCTAAAACTGCTGCTGGATGCCTCTCTTTGGGCGCTAAGCCGGAGGTGGTGATCGATAGCGCCGAGGCCGGGCGCAGCGCAGGTGCGGCCATCTCGTGACTGACAGCAGACACCCTGGCGCCGGCCAGCTCTTAAGGGGGAAGGGTCGATTGTGTCTGCTGCCACGCCCTGGATAGTGGAGCCCTCCAGCTAGGCCTGAACACTGCTGCTGGACCCAAATAGCGCCTGAAGACATGGAGAAGGCCCGTGAACGTGCGCAGCGCTTCTCAGAGCATGATCTGAGTGTGCTGCTTGCTGCTGTGGAGAAGAGGTGCCATGTTTTGTACCCGGACAATGGCAAGAAGGCGACGGTCCGCGTCTACAGGAGAGCCTGGAGGCATGTCGCCAGCAAGCTGTCAGCCAACAGCGACGTCCCCAGGACCGGTGCCCAATGCCGCAAAAAGTTAAATACCTCACACGCATTGTCAGGGTGAGTAACCTTTCCAATGACCTCCTCATCCTTGCATGTGCACCTCACATTATGGGCAAAGGGACCTGAAAGCTCTAATGGCCAGCCTTCATCCAGCAGCTATGGCACAGGCATGAGCATCAATTGCACATTCTGCACTGAACACACTGGCCAGGCTATACCACCATGGGAGGCAGTGCACACCAGATCATGGCGACACACTGGCCAGGCTATTCCACCATGGGAGGCAGTGCACACCAGATCATGGTGACACACTGGCCAGGCTATTCCACCATGGGAGGCAGTGCACACAAGATCACGGCGACACACTGTACTTAGAGGCCGTCCTTTCTCTTGCAGGCCAAGCTGGCGAATAATCGCAAGAGCCGAACTGCGACCGGGGTAGGACGACCCCATATCCAGCCACTCACCGACCTGCAACATCGCGTGGCGCGCCTCATGGGTGGCCGGGTGATTGGGCCCGTTGCATGTGGAGATGCCGACCCTGTTCTGGGCAGCAATGGTAAGGACATCACCTTTTGCACCTCTCTCGTCCCACTTGCGCATCAGATCTACATCCTTTGCCACTGTCCGACCAATGCGCTGAATGCCACCACTCATGCATCCCGCTCTGACGCCCTCTCCTCACTCTAAAGCTACTCTTGTGCCATCCTGCTTTCAGATGGTCAAGAGGAGGTCCCTCAACTTGCCAGTGACAGACCCTCCGAGGAGGAGCAGGAGGAGGAGCAAGAGGAAGGCGGCCCATCAGGGGAACCCTCAGCCGCGGCCACCCAGGCCAATGTAGGGGCCACGTCTTCCCTGGAGGGCAGCGTGGCGGAAGTGTCGAAGGGGAGGGGAGCTCCTGGGACCTGCGTGCTGCAGAAAGGTGGGAGGGGGGTGGAAGCTCGGCGGCCTTCTCCCCAGAGGGGGGATGCATCGGAGGGGAGTCCAATTGCTGGGCCCAGCGGCCTCCAGCAACAGACGAAGGGTCGGCCAGCTCGGCGGCCTTCTCCCCAGAGGGAGAGTCCGGCCTCCAGTCAGGAGATGCTCTTCGCCGAGGAGATGGAACGCCTCGAAGACTTGTCCGTGGACTCGGAGCGCCGGCACACGGAGCTCATGGCGGCAGTGGCATGGTTGCCTGAGTCCATCGATTCGCTCTCTCGGAGTGTGGCCGAGTTCAGGCCCTTAGAGGCCACCAGTCGGGCGGAATACCGGGCAGATCTGTCAGCAACTGGCCAGGTGATTAGTGGTGCCGTCCAGTCACTGGCTGCTCTGCTGCGGTCAGTGAACAGGTCAACACGGGCACTCACTGCTGCCACACTCGCGGTGTCAGCCAGGCATCGCCAGGGCACCCGGCGCGCTGCAGCAGCACATCGGTCTGTCCCTCGGCAGATTGGTGCGAAGGCTGCAGTGCTGGCCCGGGCGAGTGCCAGTGTCTCAGGCGACCAGCGAGCGCCTGCCATCTGCCAGCTTGCCGCCATTCCTCCAGCCGCCACTGCCACTCCCCCAGTGGAGCTGCCAGGAGCTGCTGCAGCGACTGATGCTGGCCAGCCACAGCTGCAGCAATCAACAGCCGGCCGCTCGACGGCCAGACCTCGACTAGGCCGACCCCCAAGGGCATCTGCCGTCACGACATGTGCCGCTCAGGAGCCTGCCCCCAGTGTTGCAGCAGCCAATGGCCTTACTTTGAGGCGGAGCAGCAGGGCGGGCAGGGGCCACCCAAAGATGGCCAAGGCATCGCCATAGCGGGCCAAATAGTCGAATGTGTGGCCATTTGTGTTTGTTTCTTGAGGCCGAGAATTGGATGTTTGTTTTTTGAAGGCCGATGATGTGATGTTTGTTTTGGACGAAGGCCGAGAATGACGGCCATTTTAGTTGCCCTATTTTGTTAATCCTCCCCAGGTTGTGGGAGCGAGTAATGTGTTTGAGTGTTTTTTGGGGGTTTCATCTGTTTTTGGTTTTCATGTGGGAAGGGCCCAGTGTTTGTACAATAAAGCATTTTATTTATTCACATTGTCCATGTTTGATCTTTGAAGTGTTTGTTGCCTTAACCGGCTGAGGGCTTGCGGAGCGGCTGCAATCATGTTCTATCATTGGCACAAGCCATTCCCTGACAGGGGGCCTAGAAGTGACGTTCAATAAGCCGACGACGGGCGGCCCTTGGACCTTGTGCGTCCCTCCTGGGCTGGTACTCCTCGTCCTCGTCATCCTCATGCTCCTCCTGCTCCTCCTCCTGAGGTGGTGGTCCAACGTGAGGTGGCAGTGCCTGAGTCCTGCGGATAGCCAGGTTGTGCAGCATGCAGCAAACGACGACGAATTGGGAGACTCGATCCTGCGAATACTGGAGGGCTCCCCCGGAGCGGTCGAGACAGCAGAACCGTTGCTTGAGCACGCCGATTGTTTGTTCTATGAGGTTCCTCGTCGCTTGATGGCTCTCATTGTATGCCTCTTCAGCAGGGGTCGTGGGCGCGCGGAGCGGGGTCATGAGCCAGGTACACAAAGGATAGCCTTTGTCCCTGATAAGCCATCCTCTTGGGGCAGGCTGTGCCTGGAACATGTCAGCCACAGTTGTCTGTCGCAGGATAAAGGCATCGTGGCTGCTGCCTGGAAAGCGGGCATTGACAGCTAGGATGCGCTGCCTGTGGTCACACACCAGCTGTACATTGAGGGAATGGTAGCCCTTCCGGTTGCGGTACTCCTCGGCATGCTCAAGAGGTGCCCGCAAAGCCACATGCGTGCAGTCAATGGCGCCCTGCACCATGGGGAAGCCCGCTATTCTTGCAAACCCCACTGCACGCTGCTGCTGCTTGTCCAGGGTCATGGGGAAGGAGATGAATTGATGTCTCCTTCTGAAAAGGGCTTCGGTCACCTGGCGGATGCAGCAATGCACGGCGAACTGGGAGATGTTAGCGATGTCCCCAGTAGCGGATTGGAAGGAGCTGGAGGCATAGAAGTTGAGAGCCACCGTCACCTTCACTGCCACCGACAGAGACGTCCTGCGCATCAGCTGTGGCTGCAGATCTCTCTGAAGCAGCCGGCAGATGTCTGCAACCACCTCCCTTCGGAATCGCAGCCTCCTAACACACATCGCGGCAGACCTGGTCAGATAGGAGGTCTGCGGGCGGTATACCCTGCGTGGGTAAGGCCTCAGTTGGCGACGCCTGTTGCCCCCTCTGTGTCTAGCCAGGGCTGCCACTCTCTCACGGCGTCTGTAAGCCCTTCTGGCATAAGGCTGAAATTCTGCGTTGCCACCCAATGCAGCCCCCATTATATGCTGGCAAACACTGAGCTCTGAATGAAGGCAAAGATAATTGGTAAGCTCTGGCCTGAGCCAAAAATACCTGTCCAAGTGTTGGTCCAAAGCAGTAAACTCTCCTCCTTGGTCTCTGTCCAAAAAACCGTTGCACAAGAGTGAATGCTGCAAAATGGCTGGCCTTTATACTGCTGGGTAAGTGCCCTTTAATTAGCGCTCCCCCCGGCCCGGCTGGCCTGTGTACCGTTCCACTTCACAGTCGCTCGGGACGCCCGGCGCACAATGGGCCGGCGCGAATGAAGTTCCGGTTTGGGGCGCACAAAGGGCGTTGCACTATTAAATGACGTCATGATCTGCGCGCGCAGCAGGGCGCGCGCTAAGACTTTGCGCCGGCGCTAAATGTGTCCTGAAGTTGGGGAGAGGCGCAGATCGCGCTGCGCCCGGGCGATAAGCGCCTAGCGCTCGAGATCTACTCCCCCTAAGGCGCTAACGGCTGGCGCGCCCAACTGAATTTCTAGGCCATAGAGTCAACGGGCTAGATTTTCGGGGAGCCATCAGGTGGGGTTTCAGGTGTTTGGGGGTGGGGGAAATCCCGAATTTGGGGGTCCCGCCACCAACCCGCCCAAAACCCCACCCCACGTAAGTTTCAGGGGCGGCGGGTACCCGCCCCGCACTGGGACCCGCCGAAATCAGGCGGGAAGGGATTAGTGCCAATTAACTGCCTGTTAACAGGTAGTTAACAGGCAGTTTTTAGCCTAATCCCTATTTTGAGGGGTTTCGTGTGGGTTTCCCGACGGCTCCGACGGGCCGTCGGGTTGAAGGAGTTGGAGGGGTCGTGCTGTCGGCACTCAGGTGAGTGATGGGTGCATGAGTGTAAAGGTAAGTGTGTTTGGTGTGTCTAAAGTGTGTAAAGAACTTTTACTTACCTGTACTTACCTTCACAGCCTTTCTTCCTGTAGCCGTCAGGAGCCCATCACTCACCCGGAACTTAAAGCTGAATGGCTGCGATCTGTCAAAAGTGACAGCCTTCAGCTTTGAGTGTCGGTGAGAGTTCTAACTGAGTCTGTGCAGAGTGACTCATAGTAGAACTCAGACTGTCGGTGTTTGACAGCTTCAAACAGCTGTAAAACACTGATATTTCAGCTGTCAAGCACTCTTGACAGATGAAATTTAAGTCTGTGACGTCACCTGTTGCCGAGTGGCCCTTAATTGGCCTGCTGAGCCCACTGGGCGGGCTCAACAAGGTCAATCAAGGGAAGATCACGCGGATTGGCCGGATGTCGAAGTAGGCGGGTCAAAAACCCAAAAGGGGATCCCGCCTTCTTCCCGACAGGTTCGACAAAATCTACCCCAACGTTTCAGGTTGAAACCCTTCGTCTCGTTTTGAATACCTCTTAATGTCTCTTCCCTTCTCTTTTGTTCTTTCATCCCCATTTCCCAGCCCCCAAACTGACCTTTTAATCTGTTTCATTTCCTGTGTTTTTTCAGTCCTGACGAAGGGTTTCGACCTGAAATGTTGACTCTATTTCTCGCTCCACGGATGTTGCCTGGCCTGCTGAGTTTTTCCAGCATTTTCTGTTGTTACTTAGAGTACTGTGCTCAGTTCTGGTCTCCACATTACAAAAAGGATATCGAGGCACTGGAGAAGGTGCAAAACATTTACAAGGATGATACTAGAATTGAGAGATTATAACTATCAGGAAAGACTGAACAGACTGGGACTCTTTTCTCTAGAAAAGATAAGACTGAAGGGTTACCTAGTAGAGGTCTTTAAAAATTATGAAGGGGTTTGATAGGGTAGACGTAGAGAAGAGTTTTCCACCTATGGGGGGAGACCATAAATAGGGGTCATAAATATACAAAGTCACTAATAAATCCAATAGGGAATTCAGGAGAAACTTCTTTACACAGAGAGTGGTGAGAATGTGGAACTCGCTACCACAGGGAGTGGTTGAGGTGAATAGCACAGATGCATTTACAGGGAAGCTAGATAAGCACATGAGGGAGAAAGGAATAGAAGGAATTGGGGCCTCAACTATTCCTAATATTTATTAACGACTTAGCTGATGGCATAGAAAGCCATATATCCAAATTTGCCGATGACACAAAGATAGGCAACTTTGTAGGCAGTGTAGATGAAAGCATAAATTTCAAAGGGATATTGGTATTGATAAAGTGAATGGGCAAAACTGTGGCAAATGGATTTCAATGTAGGCAAATGCAAGGTCATCCTTTTGGACCTAAAAAGGATAGAACAGGGTACTTTCTAAATGGTGAAAAGCTAAAACCAGTGGAGGTCCAAAGAGACTTGGGGGTCCAGGTACATAGATCATTAAAATGTCATGAACAGGTACAGAAAATAATCAAAAAGGCAAATGGAATGCTGGCCTTTATATCTAGAGGACTAGAATACAAGTGGGTAGAAGTTATGTTGCAGCTGTACAAAACCCTGGTCAGACCACACCTGGAGCACTGTGAGCAGTTCTGGGCACCACACCTTAGGAAGGATATTTGCCTTGGAGGGAGTGCAGCGTAGGTTTACCAGAATGATACCTGGACTCCAGGGTTAAATTACGAGGAGAGCTTACACAAATTAGGGTTGTATTCCCTAGAATTTAGAAGGTTAAGGGGTGATCTGATTGAAGTTTTCAGGATATTAAGGGGAACAGATAGGGTAGATAGAGAGAAACTATTTCCGCTGGTTGGGGATTCTAGGACTAGGGGGCATAGTCTGAAAATTAGAGCCAGACCTTTCAGGAGTGAAATTAGGAAACACTTCTACACACAAAGGGTGGTAAAAGTTTGGAACTCTCTTCCACAAACGGCAACTGATGCTAGATCAATTGTTAATTTTAAATCTGAGATTGATAGCTTTTTGTTAACCAAATGTATTAAGGGATATGAGCCAAAGGCAGGTATATGGAGTTAGATCAGCCATGATCTCATTGAATGGTGGAACAGACTCGAGGGGTTGAATGGCCTTCCTGTATGATGCGTTGATAGGGTTAGCTGAAGTAGGGTGGGAGGAGGCTTGTGTGTAGCATTAACACCAGCATTTGACCAGTTGGGCTGAATGGCCTGTTCCTGTGCTGTAAGTTCGGTGTAATTCTATGTATGGTTAGTACCAAAGTCGATGCCAGACAAAAGCTGGGTCCCTACCGATATTGACCCTAATGGCAGCTTAGCGAGTGTATCCAGTGAGCTCCCAGGATCTGGCCCTGGTCAGTACTGTCACCTGGCTTTATCTGGGGTAGGAGTTGGCCAGTGGTTTAGGTGTTTATAATGATTCAGGGATTCAATAGGGTAGGTACAGAGAAGCTATTTCCTCTGGAGGAGTAGTGCAGAACAAAAAGGCACAGTCTTAAAATTAGAGCTCGGCCATTCAGGAGTGCAATCAGGAAGCACTTTTTCATGCAAAGGTTAATGGAAATCTGGAACTGGCTCCCTCAAGAGGCAGCGTCTGTAATGCACACTGTCTGTTCATAAGAACATAAGAACATAAGAAATAGGAGCAGGAGCAGGAGTAGGCCAATCGGCCCCTCGAGCCTGCTCCGCCATGCAATAAGATCATGGCTGATCTGATCCTAACAGCCAATCTACTATCACAGAACCATCTCCTGAATCTAACAGAATTAGACACACGAAATAGGAGCAGAATCAGGCTACATGGCCCCTGGGCCCGTTCCGCTACCCACAGGGCCATGACCGATCCGAACCTAGACTCATGTCCAAATTCCTGCCCGCTCCCCGTAACCCTTAATTCCCTTTACTTCTAGGAAACTGTCTATTTCTGTTTTAAATTTATGTAATGATGTAGCTTCTACAGCTTTTTGGGGCAGCATATTCCATGGACCTACCACCCTCTGAGTGAAGTAGTCCCTCCTCATCTCAGTTTTGAAAGAGCAGCCCCTTATTCTAAGACTATGCCCCCTAGTTCTAGTTTCACCCAGCATCGGGAACATTCTCTCCCGCATCCATCCGATCCAACCCCTTCACAATCTTATATGTTTCAATAAGATCGCCTCTCATTCTTCAGAACTCCAATGAATAGAGTCCCAATCTACTCAACCTCTCCTCATATGTCCATCCCCTCATCCTCCGGATTAACCGAGTGAACCTTCTTTGTACTGACTCGAGAGCAAGTATGTCTTTTCTTAAGTATGGACACCAAAACTGTATGCAGTATTCCAGGTGCGGTCTCACCAATACCTTGTACAACTGAAGCAATACCTCCCTATTTTTATATTCTATCCCCCTAGCAATGAAAGCCAACATTCCATTGGCCTTCTTAATCACTTGCTGCACCTGTATACTAACCTTTTGAGCTTCGTGCACCAGGACCCCCAGATCCCTTTGTACTTCAGTACTTTACAGTTTCTTGCCATTAAGATAATAACTTGCTCTACGATTTTTCCTGCCAAAGTGCATAACCTCACACTTTCCAGTATTGTATTCCATCTGCCAAATCTCTGCCCACTTACTTAGCCTGTCTATGTCCCCTTGCAGGTTTTTTATGTCCTCCTCACTCACTACTTTCCCCCCCATCTTAGTATCATCTGCAAACTTTGATATGTTACACTCGGTCCACTCCTCCAAATCATTAATATAGATTGTAAAGAGTTGGGGACCCTGCGGAACACCACTAGTTACTGATTGCCAGTCTGAGAATGAACCATTTATCCCAACTCTCTGCCTTCTGTTAGATAGCCAATCCTCTATCCATGCCAGAGTATTACCCCCAATCCCGTGATTTTTTATCTTAAGCAATAATCTTTTGTGCAGCACCTTGTCAAATGCCTTTTGGAAGTCTAAATACACTACGTCCACTGGTTCCCCTTTATCCACCCTATATGTTACTTCCTCAAAGAACTCCAGCAAATTTGTCAAACATGACTTCCCCTTCATAAAACCATGCTGACTATGTCCTATTAAATTATGATTATCCAAATGTCCTGTTACTGTCTCCTTAATAATGGACTCCAAAATTTTACCTACCACTGATGTTAGGCTAACCGGTCTATAGTTTCCAGCCTTCTGTCTACTGCCCTTTTTAAATAAGGTTGTTACATTAGCAGTTTTCCAGTCTGCCGGGACCTTTGCCGAGTCCAGGGAGTTTTGGAAAATTATTACCAATGCATCTACAATCCCTACCGCCACTTCCCTCAAGACCCTAGGATGTAAGCCATCCGGTCCAGGTGATTTATCCACCTTGAGTCCCATTATTTTACCGAGTACCACTTCCTTAGTGATTTTGATCGTGTTTAGCTCCTCCCCCCCTATAGCCCCCTGTTTGTCCAGTGTTGGGATATTCTTAGTGTCCTCTACTGTAAAGACTGATACAAAATATTCATTCAGTGTTTTTGCCATCTCCATATTTCCCACTATTAATTTCCCGGTCTCATCCTCTAAGGGACCAACATTTAATTTAGCCACCCTTTTTCTTTTTATATAACTATAAAAACTCTTACTATCTGTTTTTATATTTTTTGCTAATTTACTTTCATAATCTATCTTCCCTTTCTTAATTAATCTTTTTGTTATTTTTTGCTGTCTTAAAGTTTTCCCAATCCTCTATCCTCCCACAAGATTTGGCTACCTTATATGCCCTTGTTTTTAGTCGAATACTATCCTTATTTTCTTTACTTAGCCACGGATGGCTGTCTTTTCTTTTACACCCTTTTCTTCTCAGTGGAATATATATTTTTTGGAAGTTGTAAAATAACTCCTTAAATGTACACCACTGATCATGTGTCGTCTTACCCTTTAATCTATTTTCCCAATCCACTCTACTCAATTCCGCTCTCATACCTTCATAGTCTCCTTTATTCAAGCTTAGCACGCTTGTTTGAGATCCAACCTTCTCACCCTCTAATTGAATATGGAATTCAACCATGTTATGGTCACTCATTCCAAGGGGATCCTTTACTAGGACATTTTTAATTAATCCTGTCTCGTTACACAGTACCAGATCTAAGGTTGCTTGCCCCCTGGTCGGTTCAGTTACATACTGCTCAAGAAACCCATCCCTAATACACTCAATGAACTCATCCTCAAGGCAGCTCTACCCAATTTGATTTGTCCAATTAATATGATAGTTAAAATCCCCCATAATTATAGATGTTCCCTTATTACAAGCCTCAACTATTTCCTGATTGATACTCCGTTCAACAGAGTTGCAACTGTTCGGAGGCCTATAGACTACGCCCACTAGTGTTTTTTGCCCTTATTATTCCTTATCTCCACCCAAACTGTTTCATTATCCTGATCTTTTGACCCAATATCATTTCTCTGTATTATAGTGATTCCTTCCTTTATTAACATAGCCACGCCACCTCCCCTTCCTTCCTGCCTGTCCTTCCTGATCGTTAAATAACCTGGTATGTTTAATTCCCAGGCATTGTCACCCTGCAGCCATGTTTCTGTAATGGCCACAAGATCATACCCATATGTAGTTATTTGTGCCATTAACTCATCTATTTTGTTACGAATGCTACGTGCATTCAGATAGAGAACTTTCAACTATGTTTTGTGACACTTAGTTCCTGCTTTTGCCCTTTTTATTACTTTACCTTTTACTCCCTACCTTCTGCCCCTTCCTGACACACTCTGGTTTTTAATTTCCCCACTGCTACCTAAGTCTATGACCTTCTGTGTTGTCATTTTTATTATTTGCTCCCTAGGAACCTCCCCCCCACGAGTTAGTTTAAAGCCCTCTCTACAGCCCTAGTTATATGATCCACCAGGACTCTAGTCCCAGCACTGGCCAAGTGAAGCCCGTCCCAACGGAACAGCTCCCTCCTGCCCCAGTACTGGTGCCAGTGTCCCAGGAAGCAAAACCCATTTCTCCCACACCAGTCTTTGAGCCACACATTTAACTCTCTAATTTTATTTGTCCTAGCCAAATTCGCTCGTGGCTCAGGTAATAATCCAGAGATTATTACCCTTGAGGTTCTGTCTTTTATTTTGACCCCTAGCTGCTCATACTCCTTTAACAGAACCGGCTTCCTAGTCCTATCTATGTCGTTTGTACCAACATGGACCATGACAACTGGATCCACCTCCTCCCACTGCAAGTTTCTTTCCAGCCCAGAGGAGATGTCCTTAACCCTGGCACCGGGTAGGCAACACAGCCTACGGGACTCTCGCTCTCGGCTGCAGAGAACTCTATCTATCCCCCTAATAATACTATCCCCTACCACTACAACATTTCTATTTACTCCCCCCTCTTGAATGGCCCCCCGCTCCACGGTGCTGTGACCAGGTTGCTCATCCTCCCTGTAGTCCCTGCTCCTGTCCCCACAGGGAGTAAGAACCTCGAACCTGTTGGACAAGAGCAAGGGCTGCGGCTCCTCCAACACTACCTCCTGGATCCCTGTACCTGCCTCACTCGTAGTCACACCGTCCTGTCCCTGACCATGGGCTACATCTGAATTAATTAACTTCATAGGTGTGACCATCTCCTGAAACACAGAGTCCAGGAACTTCTCCCCCTCCCTGATGTGTCGCAGTGTCTGAAGCTCAGACTCCAGCTCATCAACACGGAGCTGGAGTTCCTGTAGCAGCAGACACTTGTCACAGATGTAATCACCGTGAGCCTCAATGGGGTTCACCAGCTCCCACATCTCGCAACAGTAACACATCACCTGCTCCATTCTATGTAATTAATTACATTTTTTATTGTTAGTTATGGACACCCTCTGCCCGATTATAGATGCTAGTATCCCCTTTAATTTAGTGGATTTAAATTAAATCAATCCCTCTAGTTACACCAGTTAAATGGTTTACCAACAGTCACTCTGCACCAGGAAGGCCTTATTAACTACAGCCCACAGAGTTAAAGTTTGAACAGTGCACCTAACACCCTACTTAACCTCTCTCACACTTACCCAAACTCACAGCACTCTCTGCTGACCTCGCACTCAGTGCTTGCTCGCACTAGCAATGGTCTTTTTATACTGTTTGTTTGCTTACAGCCAAATGAGTCACCCCTGCTGATTGGTTAGAAAACTGGTTTTCACTGCCTGCTGTGCCAATTTACTCCTACTGCAGTGTAACCTTGTTTTACTCGTCTTAAACCAACAGAATCCCAAATACTTAACTTTTCCCCTTTACTTAAACTGCTTAAGTAATCTTATCAAGAATGATTTAAAGAGAAATAACAATTAAAGAACTCTCACACTTACCCAAACTCACAGCACTCTCTGCTGACCTCGCACTCAGTGCTTGCTCGCACTAGCAATGGTCTTTTTATACTGTTTGTTTGTTGACAGCCAAATGAGTCACGCCTGCTGATTGGTTAGAAAACTGGTTTTCACTGCCTGCTGTGCCAATTTACTCCTACTGCAGTGTAACCTTGTTTTACTCTTCTTAAACCAACAGAATCCCAAATACTTAACTTTTCCCCTTTATTAAACTGCTTAAGTAATCTTATCAAGAATGATTTAAAGAGAAATAACAATTTGTGTTGTCCTCAAATTGCTAGAGTTCCCCTGGAAGCTGCACATTGTTAAGGAATTAGAAAGAGGCAGGAGGTGTCTAATTATGCCTACCATCTCATTTTCCTCTGGGAATGCTGATTGGACACTCAGCTGAAAGATTCAAGACTGAGATCCATCGAGTTTTGTTGGTTGAGGGTATCAAGGGATATGGAGCGGAGGCAGGTCAATGGAGTTGAGCTACAGATCAGCCGTGATCTAACTGGATGGCGGAGCAGACCCGAGGAGTCGAATGGCCTCCTACTGGTCCTATGTTCCTAATGTCAGCAAAATGTGACAGCCAGTGTGTACACAGCAAGCTCCCACAAACATCAATGAGATAAATGAACAGATAATCTGTTTTAGTCCTGTTGGTTGAAGGATAAGTAAAGAATTACTTATATTGACTGCCACTTGAATCTGCAACAGCCACAGAGGTACTTTTTGCTGTTTTTCTAAAGCAATGTGTTATACTATTTCATTGACCGGAAAACTTAAAAACTTTATCAGGACACATTCGGGGTGGTTATTGCAAGCGAACAGTAGACAACCATCAACTGCCTCAGAACTGGTCATGGTAGATGCTGCAACCTTCTCCATAGATGGAGGATTAAAGCATCCCCATCATGCAGAGGCAGTGGACCTGAGAGGGAGCGAGAGCGGAGCCTGAGGATACAAAGAGCCCGGCAGAGCGAGGCCCGTGAGCGGAGGCAGCGGACCTGATAGGGAGCGAGAGTAGAGCCTGAAGCCAGAGAGGATTGAAAAATGATGGTCAGGGCCTCTGCTATTTCCTCTTTTGCTTCGCTTAACAGCCTGGGATGCATTTCATCCGGACCTGGGGATTTATCCACTTTTAAAGCTGCTAAACCCCTTAATACTTCCCCTCTCACTATGTTTATTTCATCTAATAGTTCACACTCCTGCCCCCCGATAGCAATGTCTGCTTCACCCCTCTCCTTTGTGAAAACAGGCGCAAATTATTCATTAAGAACCCTACCGATGTGTATCGCTTCCACAAACAGATTATCCTCATTATCTCTAATAGTTCCTACCCTTTCTTTCGTTATGCTCTTACTCTTAATATATTTATGAAACATCTTTGGGTTTTCCTTGATTTTACTTGCCAAGAATTTTTCATGCTCTCTCTTTGCTTTCCTAAGATCCTTTTTAATTGCACCCCTGCACTTTCTGTACTCCTCTAAAGATTCTGCAGTATTTAGCCCTCGGTATCTGTCATACGCCTCCCTTTTTTTCTTTATCCTACACTGTATGTCCCTAGACATCCAGGGGGCTCTAGATTTGTTAGTCCCACCTTTTTTCTTTAAGGGCACATATTTGGTCTGAACCCTCCAGATCTTATCCTTGAATGCCTCCCATTGCTTTGACACTGATTTACCTTCAAGTAGCTGTTTCCAGTCCACTATGGCTAAATGCCCTCTGAGCTTAGCAAAATTTGCTTTTCCCCAATTTAGAATTTTTATTCCTGGTCTATCCTTGTCCTTTTCCAAAACTACCTTAAATCTAACAGAATTATGGTCACGAGCACCAAAATGCTCCCCCACTGATACGCCTTCTACCTGCCCAGCTTCATTCCCTAAAACTAAGCCCAGAACCACCCCCTCCCTTGTTGGGCTTGCTACATACTGGCTAAAAAAATTCTCCTGGATGTATTTTAGGAATTCTGCACCCTCTATACCCTTCACGCTAATTTTATCCCAGTTAATATTGGGGTAGTTGAAATCCCCTACTATTACTGCCCTATAGTTTTTGCACTTCTCAGAAATGTGTCTACATATTCGCTCTTCTATCTCCCTCTCACTGTTTGGGGGTCTGTGGTATACTCCCTGCAGTGTGATCGCCCCTTTATTGTTTTTCAATTCGACCCATTTGGCCTCATTTGATGATCCCTCCAACATATCATCCCTCCTCACAGTTGTAATAGTTTCTTTAATCAGTACCGCAAACCCCCCTCCCTTTTTACCTCCCTCTCTATCCCGTCTGAAAATCCTGTAACCAGGAATGTTGAGCTGCCATACCTGTTAGATCCGGGTATCTTAATGTGGTGTCCTTCAATAATCAGACAAAGACTGCAGGGAACGATCAACAGGTGTATACTGAATGAGGGTTCAAACTGCAACTGACTGTACAGAGCACTACTCGGGGTTTATATACAGGTGTGGTCACTGCCGGTACTACAGGATACAGGAGCTGTAAAAAGTAGTTCTCCCCCTTAAAGGTACATACACCACAATTCCTCCCCTTTTAGATTAACAGTACCATAACACTCATTTAACAATTAAATATCAAACTAATTACAATTAACACTTTTAACATGCAACATTAACTGGAAATAGTCTATTTATAAATTCAGTCTTTGGGGAGGCTTCCTGATTCTTTCTGGATAACGCCTTTCCCGAGTGTCTCGCTCTTGGTGTGGAGGCGATTCTAACACCCTGTCGTCAGATGATTCATCAGCTTCCAATGCTATTGTTTCTGAGGTAGATGCGACCTGTATGTCGGGTTCCTCACCAGGTACGTATGGCCGAGACATGGGGTTGACTCGTTCCTGTGACTCTAGGATCTGGTCAGCATGGCGTCTCACAATGTTTTCCCCAACATCCACTGTGTACATTAGTGGCCCCTGCCGTGTGCATATCATTCCTGGTTGCCATTTCTCTGTTCGGTAGTCACGGGCCAAGACTGGTTGCCCTACATTGAAGCTCCTTGTCGGCTTCTCATTGATGTGCTGGAATTGCTTATTCTCAACATCTCTTCGTACATTTGGTCTGAGCAAATCCAGACGAGATCTCAACCTTCGGTTAAAGAACATCATGGCCGGGGCTTGGTTGGTGACTGCATGTATCGCATTTCTGTAGGCTAACAGGAAATTGTCCACCTTATGCTGCAGTGGAATGTCGTCATCACACATGGCCTTTACTGCTTTTTTAAAGGTTTGTACGAACCTCTCAGCCAATCCATTTGTGGCTGGATGATACGGGGCCTTACCCCATTCCTTTTCATAAATCTTCGAAACTCTTCAGACACAAACTGTGGTCCGTTATCAGAGCAAATCTGCTCTGGAAAGCCGTTCCAGGCAAAAATGGTCCGTAGGACTGCAATAGTTTTCTCCGTGGTGATGGAGGACATTTTGATCACCTCAGGCCATTTCGAGTGCGCATCCACGGCTATTAAAAACATTGAGTCCATGAATGGACCAGCAAAATCAATAAGCACCCGTTGCCATGGAGATGAGGGCCACTCCCATGGGTGTACAGGGGCATGTGGTGGTGCATTTTGGACCTTCTGGCATCCTGAGCAGCTCTTGGTCAGGTCCTCGATTTGCTGATCGATCCCCGGCCACCACACATAAGCCCTAGCAAGGCTTTTCATTTTCACCCCTCCCAGATGACCTTCGTGAAGCTCATTGAGCACTCTCTCCCTTAACTTGGGTGGAATTACCACTCGGGATCCACACATCAAGGTCCCCTGGCATACTGACAGCTGTTCTCTTCTGGATGAGAATGCTGGCAACAGTGAGTCGCCATGTGCTGGCCATCCCTTCACCTTCAAATCATATACCCGAGACAGTGTCGGGTCATTTCGGGTCTCCTTCTCTATACCAGCGTTAGTTACTGGCAAGCATTCAATTATAGTCGAACGAAATATTTCGACAGGATCCACTGCTGGTGCTTCCTCCGCAGTAGGCAGTGGCAGGCATTATAGCCCATCAGCGTTTCCATGCTGTTTCGTGCCCTTATACTCGATATCATATTGGTGCACCCCTAGAAAAAGGGACCATCTTTGTAGCCGTTGCGCAGTCATCACCGGAACGCCCTTCTTTGGATTAAAGATGGAGACAAGTGGTTGGTGGTCAGTCAGCAAGGTGAACTACTGCCCGTGCAGATAGTGATTGAACTTTTTCACTCCCCACACTAGGCTGAGGGTCTCCCTGTCAATCTGGGCGTAGTTACGCTCGGCTGAGGTTAGTGACCGAGACGCAAAGGCTACTGGCCTCTCCGAGCCGTCCGGGAATTTGTGCGACAGCACCGCTCCAATGCCATAGGGTGATGCATCACACGCCAACCGAATTGGTAGTGCTGGGTTGAAATGAGCCAACACCTCTTTCGATTTGATCAATGCTTTGCTCTTCTGGAAAGCTCGTTTACATTCGTCACTCTACTTCCATGGTACCCCCGTTTGCAGTAGGGTGTTCAGTGCGTGTAGTACGGTAGACAAATTCGGCAAGAAATTATGGTAGTAGTTCACCAGCCCGAGGAACGACCTCAGTTGTGACACATTTTCCGGTGCTGGAGCCTTGACTACTGCCTCAATTTTTTCAGGGGACTTATGTAACCCCTCTTTATCAATAACGTGGCCACAATACGAGATCTGCTCCTGGAAAAACTCGCATTTGTGGTGATTAGCTCAGAGCCCATATTCCTTCAATCTAGTTGAGCACCTGCTCCAGGTTGGCGAGGTGATCACTGTCATTTTCGCCCGTGACCAGGATGTCGTCCAAATAACACTGGGTCCCTGGAATCCCTTGCAGGACTTGATCCATTGCCCTTTGCCAAATAGCCGGAGCTGATGCTACCCCGAACTCCAGCCGGTTGTATTGGTAGAGACCTTTATGAGTGTTGATCGTGAGGTACTGTTTCGAGGCTTAATCTACCTCCATTTGCAGGTACGCCTGGGCCAGATCAATCTTAGTGAAGTGTTTCCCTCCAGATAGCGAGGGGAAAATATCTTCAATCCGCGGAAGCGGATATTGTACAGTGTGAAGGACTGAGTTCACTGTCACCTTAAAGTCCCCACAGATGCGAACCTTCTTTGGTTCCCCAGGCGTATTACTCAATGACCTCTTCATTACAGGAACGATGGGTGTAGCCCACTCGCTCCAGTCCACTTTGGACAGTACTCCTGAACGTTCCAAACCTTCCAGCTCTGCTTCGACGGCTGGGCGGATCGCATAAGGTACCAGTCTGGCCTTAAAAAACTTTGGGCTTGCATTGTCCTCTATTTTGATCATCGCTGTTATGCCTTTTAGTGTTCCGAGTCCCTGCTGGAACACTTCTTATGCGTCAGTTAGCATTTTTGACAATCATCCAGGTGTGACGTCTTCATCCTTTTTGGCATCTACAGTCAGTGCTTGTACGGAATGCCAATCTAGCTGTAACTTCCGGATCCATTCACGTCCTAGTAGTGGTGGTCCTCCATCTGGAAATACATATAGGTCAATTTTTGGTGTTTCCTTGCCGTTATATATAACGTTCACCCTTATTTTTCCTTTGGGGTAGACTTTTTGCCCCGTGTACGTCTTCAAGACAATCTTTGTATCTCTCAAGGGTATATGTGAGAATAGCCGCTTGTAGTCCCTTCGGTTTATGACTGTTAGGGCTGATCCTGTGTCCAATTCCATTTTCACTTGGACTCCTGCTATCTTGAGCGTGACCCAGATAGTTTGGTGCTCCTCCATTTTGATCACATTATGTAGTTTCAGACAACCCAGCTCCTTGCTTCCGGAGTCTGTATCACTCTTCTGTTCGTCTGAGCTACTCTCCGTCACCTTATGTACCTTCTTGTACTTCTCCTGTGGAGATTTCTTGCTGCTGGTTTTCTTTCCCGACCTGCAGACTCTTGCTATGTGTCCTACTTTTCCACACTGTCTGCACACTTTGTCCTTGAACCAGCAATCATTGTGGTCGTGTGTTGTTCTGCCGCAGCGATAGCACTTCACTGTTCTGTATGACATTTCATTTGTGCCATATTCTTGCGGTGTCCGTTGTATCTCTGCAGCGCCCCGTGTGGCTGCTTTGTGTGATACTGCAATGCTGAAAGCCTTGTCCAGCGTAAGATCCTTTTCTGATAGAAGCCGTTTCTGGGTTCCTTCACTTTGAAGCCCACACACAAACTTGTCCCTTAAAGTATCTGCTAGTCCCGTTCCAAACTGGCAGTGTTTCGATAGCTTGTGCAGTTCCGTTAAATACTCAGCATTACTTTCATCTTTATGCTGGTTCCTTTTGTGAAACTTAAATCTTTCTGCTATCAGCAGCGGTGTGGGTTTTAAGTGGTCCTGTAGGATTGACACTATGTTTTCAAAATCCTTTTCTACTGGCTTCTCTGGGGTTACTAGGCTTCTTAGTAAGCCATACGTTTTTGCACCCATTGAATTCAACAATACCAGCGCTTTCTTGTCATCTGGCACTTCATTCGCCTTGCAGTATACTTCTATGCGTTCGACATATGTCGTCCAATCTTCGACTTCATTGTCGAACGCTGTGATACTGCCACTCTTCGGCATTTTTTTTTTTTTTTGTAGTGTGGTTAGACTGGCTTAAAATGACGTCTCCTGCCCTTTCCTGTCTTCCCCGCAGCGGCTTAAAATGGCGTCTCCCGCGCTGCTGCCCGCCCCCCCCCCGCCTGTGCAGCTGAGCCTTCCATGGTGGACTTAACTCTGGCTGCACTCCCCAGAGGAACCATTGCCCTCACCAGTACTCATCCCCGAATACTATTTGGTGAGGAAGATGGGCTCAGGGGACTCCTGCACTACGTGCCTGGTCCTCCTTTTCTGTCTGATGGTCACCCATCCCCTCTCTGCCTGCACACTCTTAAGCTGCGGGGTGACCACCTCCCGAAATGGGCTATCCACATGGCAGACTGGTCACGAAGTTAAAAGCCCATGGGATCCAGGGCAAAGTGTCAAGTTGGATTCAAAACTGACTTGGAGACAGGAAGCAGAGGGTAATGGTTGATGGGTGTTTTTGTGACTGGAATGTTGTTTCCAGTGGGGTTCCGCAGGGCTCAGTACTAGGTCCCTTGCATTTTATGGTATATATCAATGAACTAGACTTGGATATAGTGGGTATGATTAAGAAATTTGCAGATGATATTAAAATCGGTTGTGTGGTTGATACTGAAGAAGGAAGCTGTAGACTGCAGGAAGATATCAATAAATTGATCAGGTGGGCAGAACAGTGGCAAATGGAATTCAATCTGGAGAAGTGTGAGGTAATACATTTGGGGAGGGCTAACAAGGAAAGGGAATACACATTAAATGGTAGGACACTGAGTAATGTAGAGGAACAAAGGGACCTTAGCGTGCATGTCCACAGACCCCTGAAGGTAGCAAGCCAGGTAGATAAGGTGGTTAAGAAAGCATACGGAATGCTTGCCTTTATTAGCCATGGCATAGAATACAAGAGCAGGGGTGTTATGCTTCAACTGTATAAAACACTAGTTAGGCCTCAGCTAGAGTACTGCGTGCAGTTCTGGTCACCACATTACAGGAAAGATCTATGTGATTGCACTAGAGAGGGTACAGAGGAGATTTACAAGGATGTTGCCGGGAGTAGAGAATCTTAGCTATGAGGAAAGACTGGATAGGCTGGGTCTGTTTTCCTTGGAACAGAGGAGGCTGAGGGGAGACCTTATTGAGGTGTATAAAATTATGAGGGGCATAGATAAAGTGGATAGAAAGGACCTATTTCCCTTAGCAGAGGGGTCAAAAACCAGGGGGCACAGATTTAAAGTAATTGGGGGAAGGTTTAGAGGGGATTTGAGGGGAAATTTCTTCACTCAGAGGGTGGTGGGGGTCTGGAACTCACTCCCTGAAAAGGTGGTAGAGGCGGAAACCCTAACCACATTTTTAGAAAGTACTTGGATGTGCATTTGGGATGCTCTAACCTGCAGGACTACGGACCAGAGCTGGGAAGTAGGATTAGACTGGATAGCTGTTTGTTGGCCGGCGCGGACATGCTGGGCTGAAATGGCCTCCTTTCGTGCTGTAACTTTCTAATATTCTATGACTGTGGAGCTCCTAATCAGACCCTGGAGCACATCATTGAGCACTGCCCTCAGAGGAAACTCGCAGGCAGCCTACAAGGTATCCACACTGTCACAGTGGATATCTGACTTAGATATTGACATTTGATTTGCTTTGTTACTACAATACGAAAGAAGAAGAAAACACTGTTTCATTCATAAATTGGGCACAGTCATAATTGAACTGCCATATAAATCCCTCATGTCCTTTTTTTACATAGTTGGGTTTTGTTTGCCCTTACTTTAGCCACTGACTCCATTCCTCTCCCTATCATCTGACTGAGGCTGAACCACACTTTTCGCAACCTTGGTGTCATATTTGACCCTGAAATGAGCTTCCGACCACATATCCGCAGCATAACAAAGACCGCCTATTGCCACCTCCGTAACATCGTCCGTCTCCGCCCTTGCCTCAGCTCTCCGCTGCTGAAACCCTAATCCATGCCTTTGTTACCTCTAGTGTTGGCTATTCCAAAACACTCCTGGCTGGCCTCCCACATTCCACCCTACGTAAACTTGAGGTCATCAAAAACTCGGCTGCCCGTGTCCTAACTCGCACTAAGTCCTGTTCGCCCACCACCCCTGTGCTCGCTGACCTACACTGGCTCCTGGTTAAGCAACACCTCGATTTCAAAATTCTCATCCTTGTTTTCAAACCCCTCCATGGCCTCGCCCCTTCCATTCTCAGTAATCTCCTTCAGCCCCACAACCCCCCGAGATATCTGCGCTCCTCTAATTCTGCCTTCTTTAACATCCCTTATTATAATCGCTCAACCTTTGGTGGCTGTGCCTTCTGAGAGCCGACAAGCAGCAGTCCCGCCTCCAGCACATCCCCATTCACAAAATCCAACTCCGTAGGTCTCGCACTGGACTCATCAGTCACCTGAGAACTCATTTTTAGTGTGGAACCAAATCATCCTCGGTTCCGAGAGACTGCCTAAGAAGAAGAACATGTGTTCATTATTCATCCCGATTTCAGCTGCTCACACACACAGAGTGGAGAAGCCCTCATTGTGCCAAAGCCAGCCTCAAATTTGCAGCAATTCACATGGAGTTTTCCACTTTCACAAATTGATCCCTCTTGACTGGTCAATACAAGCCCCAGGCAACATCTTATTTTTTCTCTTTTAGCTTTCTCAGCAGGAATGGAAGCTAAAGTAGCTAAATCTATTCTCAAAGGAGCAAAGGAAATTGGATCGGCATTTGTAAAATAATAGCAGGAATCGATAATGTGCGAGGAAGAGAGGTGTTCTGTGCAAGGCCAAGGCTCGGAGCACAGGAGGAAATGATCACAAACCAAAGCAGGGACAACTGAACTGCTCTCTTCACACGGCAAGAGGGCTCAGGAGACCCGTTCCCTCTGGATGGAGACGCCAACTGTCCACCTTTTCACCCTGAGTCTGCCCATCCTCTCTCCAGAAAGCCATCCAATTTCCTCTTGAACCCGGTTATACTGTCCGCTTCAATCGTTTCCCTTGTTATCTTTCTCTCCAGAAATTATCGGCCGAGAAATTGGGCTGCGTAGACCCGGGGGCCCCCGCGTGACAATCCCCATCCTACCCCCGCCCCCCATGTCTTCTGAATCCTCCTCCCCGAGTCTTCTGATCCTGCCCGAGTCTTCCAATCCCTCCGAGTCTCCCAATTCCCCCCGAGTCTTCCAATTCCCCCCGAAACTTCCGATCCCCCCGAGAATTCCAAATCCCCCCGGAGTCTCCCAATTCCCCCCGAGTCTTCCAATCCCCCCGAGTCTTCCAATCCCCCCGAGTCTCCCAATTCCCCCCGAGTCTTCCAATCCCCCCGAGTCTTCCAATCCCCCCGGGTATCCCAATTCCCCCGAGTCTTCCAATTCCCCCAGAGTATTCCGATCCCCCCGAGTCTCCCAATTCCCTCCCGAGTCTCCCAATTCCCCCCCAAGTCTCCCAATTCAACCCGAGTCTCCCAATTCCCCCCGAATCATCCAATTCCCCCCCGAGTCTCCCAATTCCCCCCGAGTCTCCCAATTCCCCCCCGAGTTTCCCAATTCCCACCGAGTCTGCCAATTCCCCCCGAGTCTCCCAATTCCCCCCGAGTCTTCCAATTCCCCCCGAGTCTTCCAATTCCCTCCGAGTCTTCCAATTCCCCCCGAGTCTTCCAATTCCCCCCCGAGTCTCCCAATTCCCCCCGAGTCTTCCAATTCCCCCCGAGTCTCCCAATTCCCCCCGAGTCTTCCAATTCCCCCCGAGTCTTCCAATTCCCCCCCGAGTCTTCCAATTCCCCCCGAGTCTTCCAATTCCCTCCGAGTCTTCCAATTCCCCCCCGAGTCTTCCAATTCCCCCGAGTCTTCCAATTCCCCCCGAGTCTCCCAATTCCCCCCGAGTCTTCCAATTCCCCCCGAGTCTCCCAATTCCCTCCGAGTCTTCCAATTCCCCCCTGAGTCTCCCAATTCCCCCCGAGTCTCCCAATTCCCCCCGAGTCTCCCAATTCCCCCTGAGTCTCCCAATTCCCCCCGAGTCTCCCAATTCCCCCCGAGTCTCCCAATTCCCCCCGAGTCTGCCAATTCCCCCGAGTCTTCCAATTCCCCCCCGAGTCTCCCAATTCCCCCCGAGTCTTCCAATTCCCCCCGAGTCTTCCAATTCCCCCCGAGTCTCCCAATTCCCTCCGAGTCTCCCAATTCCCCCCCGAGTCTCCCAATTCCCTCCGAGTCTCCCAATTCCCCCCGAGTCTTCCAATTCCCCCCGAGTCTTCCAATTCCCCCCGAGTCTTCCAATTCCCCCCGAGTCTCCCAATTCCCCCCGAGTCTTCCAATCCCCCCCGAGTCTTCCAATTCCCCCCGAGTCTTCCAATCCCCCCCGAGTCTCCCAATTCCCCCCGAGTCTTCCAATTCCCCCCGAGTCTTCCAATTCCCCCCGAGTCTCCCAATTCCCCCCGAGTCTTCCAATTCCCCCCGAGTCTCCCAATCCCCCCCGAGTCTTCCAATTCCCCCTGAGTCTTCCAATTCCCCCCGAGTCTCCCAATTCCCCCCGAGTCTCCCAATTCCCCCCGAGTCTCCCAATTCCCCCCCGAGTCTCCCAATTCCCCCGAGTCTCCCAATTCCCCCCCGAGTCTCCCAATTCGCCCCTGAGTCTTCCAATTGCCCCCCGAGTCTTCCAATTGCCCCCCGAGTCTTCCAATCCCCCCCGAGTCTCCCGATTGCCCCCCGAGTATTCCAATTCCCCCGAGTCTTCCAATTCCCCCCGAGTCTTCCAATTCCCCCCGAGTCTTCCAATTCCCCCCGAGTCTTCCAATTCCCCCCGAGTCTTCCAATTCCCCCCGAGTCTTCCAATTCCCCCCCGAGTCTTCCAATTCCCCCCCGAGTCTTCCAATTCCCCACGAGTCTTCCAATTCCCTCCGAGTCTTCCAATTCCCCCCCGAGTCTTCCAATTTCCCCCGAGTCTTCCAATTCGCCCCCAAGACTTCCAATTACCACCCGAGTCTCCCAATTCCCCCCGAGTCTCCCAATTCCCCCCGAGTCTTCCAATTCCCCCCGAGTCTTCCAATTCCACCGAGTCTTCCAATTCCCCCTGAGTCTTCCAATTGTAAGATTCGAAATTTTCAGCAATAATCACGCAAGAAAACAAGATAAAATAAGACAGTGATCCGTCGGTTTAGCTGGTGCTAGTAGATGCTTCAAGAGCCCGTATGTCTTTGCGCCCATCGAGTTCAGCAAGGTTATAGCTTTGTCATCTTCTTCTATTTTATTGGCCTCACAATAGATCTCAATGCATTCCACGTACGTGGCCCAGTCTTCTACCTCGGAATTAAAATCGTTGATGTTACCACGCTTAGGCATCTTCCTCTCTTTGGGAACAACACAAATATTTCTTTAAATTATTATTTCATTTTTTTTTTCGAAGATGGCGGTTTCCCCGCGAAAATGGCGGCTTCCTGCGTTTCGACGGCCGCTGGCTTTCAGGTTCACAGCCTGCGCGTCGGCTTCAAGGCTTTCCCTTTTTTTTTATGGCAGGGCGACCGGCTCTGGGTACCCCGTTGACGGCGAACAGGTTCAGCCGCTGGGCTGGCTCTCGCACAATTCCCCTTGCTCGGCTCTGTCTCTCTCCCGCTCGCTCGGCTCTACCGGCGCTGGGTACACCATGTTGATGGAGGACAGTTCAGCCGCTGGACTGGCTCTCGCACAGTTCCCCTTGCTCGGCTCTGCCTCTCTCCCGCTCGCTCGGCTCTACCGGCGCTGGTTACACCCCATTGACGGAGGACAGTTCAGCCGCTGGACTGGCTCTCGCGCAGTCTCTCTTGGTCGGCTCTGCCTCTCCCGCTCGCTCGGACCCCAATCGCGCCTCCCAGCCCTCTCGCAGTCCGGTGCTTCTCTCCCTGGCTGCGGCTGAGTTTCTCTCTTCCCGCGCCTATGCTCCCGGTCGCAGCGCTTCGTGGCTTCGGTCACCGCCCGGCTTTTCCCGCCGGTCGCGGTCTCTCACGACGCCGTTGGACCCGACTTTTTGTCCGGCTCCTTTTCCCCCTCGACCGTGGTCGAGTGCCCAGCCCTTATCCTCCGACTATTCTTTTCACTTTCCCTTACTCACAGTCACCATGGCAGAAGGGACAGTCAGTGCCTGTTGCTGATGGAAGTTTTTGTCGCTAAAGTCTTCCTCCTTTCTATTGCTGCAGCCTTGAGTTTTCTCCCAGCCGAATGACGAGGGCGGTTGCCTCTTTTCGACGCTCTTTCGTTGCTTTGAAATTATTGTTGCCGCAGGGTACGATCGGACTCGTCGCCACTGTAAAGTCTGTGGGTTGTGCAGTTAATTACGACACAGACTTCAGGAGTAACATACAACAGGACTTTACTATTCGAAGGTCAGGGCGAATCTGCCCTATAAATCATGCCACAGCACTTATATACCGGTGTGGTCACCGTCGGTATTACCGTATACAGAAGCCAAACAAGTAGTGCCACACCTAAAATAGTTCTCTTAAAGGTGAACGGTTACATACAATAGTCTCTTAAAGGTAGACGGTTACATACACTACAATTATGATGATAGTTTAAGGAATATAAAGTTTACGGTGTTAAGAAATGTTAAGAGTACAATTTTGAAGTCTGCCTGGTATGTGTGCTTGTTTGGGAGCGGGGTCCAGGAACCCGCGCGTCAATTTAATTAGGCCAGCACCTATTGGGAGCCTGGCTACATCATTTTATTGGTTACAGAAACCTGGGATATGATGAAAAAGATTCTCATCGTGTTTGTGGCGATCGGGTGCGGGTGGGCCTACCGAGGCCGCACCAAGGACGTCATCATCTTTGGGTGTTCCGGGGACACGGCCCCCATCGCGACGGATGGGACAGGGGAGCGAGAGGTTGAGGAAACCGCCACCTACTTCCACCAGGGGAGATGGCCAGGTTGGCTGGGGACGAATTCTACGGAATACTCCAGCAATTTCGGTTTTGCCTACCAAGAGACTTCGTTAACGTGCCCTCGGGTGAGGATCCTTGCACCCAGAGTCAGCGTTACCGTGGGAAAGAGGATCTGTCTGGTGTGTAATGGGAACGTACCACTAAGGCGATGGTGGTGGCTGCGAAAGCTGGGAAAGGACATGAAGAACTCTACGGTCGAGTGGGAGCGACTGGGTAATAATACCCATCGGACTATTACGGGGACTCACGGACAATTGCGTGTGTGTTGGGACAAATGGTGGGAACCAGATGAAGGAATATATGTCTGTATGTGGGATTCAAAACGCGTTTGCCCCAAGGACGTATCCATCTTCTTCCAGAGGCAGTGGCAGGATGAAGGAAAGGGGATGAGATGGGATGTCAGCACTCGAGCGTGCGGAGCCCCATACTCCCCTATTCCGGTAAACGCCACTGAACTCATCACCCACCCACGCAAGCCCCTGCCCACACTTCCGGTAGCACTAGCCCAGAAAGAAGGGTGCCCAACCACCACCAAGGGACCCGGGAACGGTTTAGTATTGGTACCCACCGGTCAGGTGCTGTACCAAGGGGTACACTACGCGGTGGCCTCAGTGATTTTAAACCTCACTGAGGTACGATTGCCGGAGTGGTGCCCCAAAGAAATGGAACAATTATACCAGGTCCTGTTAACCCGAATGTTTAGACAGTTTTACGAGTTTGACTTTGCCGACATCGACAAAGACAAATTATACACCACACCACCAGAAGTTTTGGATCGAGTCGGGAGGCAAAGAAGGGGTACAGTAAATGACATATTCACTGCTTTTAATACCGGGACATCTGTCGTCAACGCTCTAGATAACGTGGAGCTGCAGACACAGATCAACGGTTTAAAAGCCCAGTTAAGGAACATACTGACAGACGAAAATAAGGTAGTGAGTTCTGAGTTACATGAAGACCAGGCCATGACACTACACTTTAAGGAAATAATAGCTGAGCTGGAGAAACACGCGAGAACGGTAAATGCGCTCATTAAGGAGGATCGGAATGCGTCCGATCAAGCTGCGCAAAATGAGGCCTGTGTGCTATACGGGGCGTGGTTACTGGGCGAGGGCCGCAGTAATCTTGAGGATTTAAAACAGGGTTTGGTCCCGTCCTGGATCAGCAACAAGCACTTGCAAGCGTTCCACCCTTTTGAGAATGCATTAAGCCCGTGCCAGCTCAGACTAGCTGCAGAAGCGTACCCAGTCCCAGTGGACTGCGGATGTTCGAATCATACTATCATGGGAATAGTGGTAAGAATGCCGGGGTTGGGTCCCGCAGCAAAGCCCACCCGGGTATACAGGGTGGAGAACATTGGAGTCATTCAGGGGGGCGCACACATTCGTTACGCAGTGGTCCCGCCTTACATCATCAGATGGGAGCGTACGATGACAGGCACCGACCTCTCGGGGTGTCGGAGCCGGGGAGCACACATCATCCTGTGTCCCCAGCACTTGAATGCCTTTTTGAAACCACAGTGCGGGTTCAGAACCGCTAGCGCGAAGCCGATAAATTGCACCATGGAGGCAATGGCAGAGGACCATGTGCCCCCGCAGGTAGCATATATCGGGGGTGGGACATACTGCATCACCACTGCAGCGCCTCACTACCGCTACGGACAACACGAGTGGTGTTCGATCAGTGATAGCAGTTTCTGTTTCAAACCCAGGGCCGAGGTTCAAGTGGCACAACAACGAATTGTCCCCATTCCTGCACCCTCCACCGTTCACCTCACTGTCAAAGAGAATTTCACAGACTTGCAACGATTCGTCGCGCATTTTGGTTAGGTCATTCCCCCTCTTCCTGAACACCTCACCAAGATTTTAAAAGCTGTTATACTTTCACAGAAACATTTTTACACACTGGAGCAGAAGACTTTAGAGATAGGAAAAGACATATTGGACATAGTCATCCCACCATGGTGGGACTTGTTCACTAACATAGAGGTCCCGGCCTGGATTAGAATAGCATCCCACATCCTAGTAGTGTGTCAGGTTTTAATTGTGATATTTTTGCTATTCGTGCATTGCAAAAGAGGCAAACGCCTCCAGAGGCACGAGAACACAGGCGAATGGAGAGAACGCTATGTGCGAATGGGGGAAGAAGACACCCCACTTTAAGTTGCTAGTATTGAAGGTTAGGCGTCCCTCCATTTTTAGATTTTGGCCATTTGCGTGTTTTTGTTTTAAGCATATGAATATTGTTATGTTATTAGTCGTTCTTAAGTTGTTGGATTAATAAAAGGTGTATGCAGGTGGTGCAAGAGGGTATCAACACCTGCACATCTGACAGATGAATGTGTTATAGTTTAAGAAGTGCTGCCTATGATTGTCCAAATGTGCACAAGGTAATTTTTGTTTTTTTTCGGAAATGGGAACTGCATGTGTCGTGAGGGTCATAGATAGTTAAGTGCCAGGAATGTTTGGATGTGGGGAATCAGGGAAAATTTGCTCACCAAGGATCATTGATACCTCTAGCAAGCTATCAGTATCACAGGGGGGCCTGTAAGATTCGAAATTTTCAGCAATAATCAAGCAAGAAAACAGGATAAAATAAGACAGTTTATTGACCAAAGTAAGCTTGCACAGAAAAACCTTTGATAAAAGGGCATACAAAATGGCCGCCGGGCCGCGTGATCAGTTTCTGGACCATTTGATTTCTGTTACTGCAAGCCAGACAGGCTTGTGGATTGAGAACAGTAAGCCCGCGAAAGCTAGTATCGGGAAACCGAAACTCAGGGAAACAGCATACATATTCAATGGATTCTAAGTACAGGACGGTTTCAGGCAAACAGGATGGGGCCCATCAAGATATGGGCGGACAATGCATGAACACTTATACCCATTTAATGTACAAAGGAGAAACCGTTTAACAGCCATCAAGGGAAATCTCGAGACCGATCAATATGCGAACCGAGTCACGGTGACAATGTAAAAGACATTAAAAGACATTATCGGCCAGGAAGGCCAGTTAAGTTATCACCGGCTCCCGTTACAAGACAAAGCGCCCCTGCAGAGATTTCTGCCCGCCAAAATTAATACAAAGACAGGACTATGATTTGGCGGGAGATAAGACTGTCCCAAAAGGGTATAACTATGGATTGAAAGTCCATCAAAGGTACGGTTACACAGATCCAGGATCAAGTTCACGTTTCACTTCTTCGGAATTCGACCAAGACGTTTCTTCTTTTCGAGGACGCTTCGGACGGACTTTTCAGTGCAAGGCAGCACTTCGATTTCGGGACACGATCGGTGTTCAGCCAGACAAGGCTCGGCCACGACGGGAAGACGACGAGGGTGGCCCGGGTGCTGTTGTCGGGAGATCATCGACGACCCAGGCCGAAGGAGAAGACACCCTCGGGAAAACCCGACGATCCAGGTCGGATAAAAAGGATATTCCGAGCCTAGCCAGGCAAGGCCTCGACACGTGCATCCATTTCTTCAATATCACATTGGTGGCAGGGACTGCTCCATGAACCCAAATCCACAATAGTGGATCTCAACCTTGACGAGCGCTCATCGAGGCTGTGTCTACCCCGCCGCCTCGAGAGAGAGAGAGAGAGAATATTGACTGCGCCAGAAGTTTCCAGATCCACGTGCCGACGGAAAGCTGTGCTAAAAGATTGCGAACCCCTTTTTGCAATTCTGATAGTGGTGAGCATGATCCCGAGTTCCTCAAATCGAAACTTAGTTTAGGTATTTAGGGGAGGGAGTAAGGTTAAATCGTAATGTGTTTCCCTTTTTTACGATGTGCCGTGTGTTCCCCATTTCCATAGAGCCAAGTTCATAAATTTGTGCTTGATTGTAGTTACTTTAATCTGTGCCTATGACATGTATTTTGTAATGCTTCAAACTGTTTAAAAATAAAAGCATCCATTTCATGCTATTCAACCTGGTCTATTGAGTCCTTTCTCTGCACTACAGTTCTCTGCATCTAAGTCTAAGGTCTAGAACCGTAGGGGAGAGTGGGTCGAACCACTCAAGGGTAATTATTGCACAAAGCCTGGCAGGAGACCAGAACGAGCAAGAGAAACCCCCTACACAATTCACCCGAGTCTTCCAATTCCCCCCGAGTCTTCCAATTCCCCCCGAGTCTCCGAATTCCTCCCGAGTCTCCCAATTCCCCCCCGAGTCACCCAAATCCCCCCTCGAGTCTCCTATTCCCCCCGAGTCTTCCAATTCCCCGAGTCTCTCAATTCCCCTCGAGTCTCCCAATTCCCCCCGAGTCTTCCAATTCCCCCCGAGTCTCCCAATTCCCCCCGAGTCTTCCAATCCCCCCCGAGTCTCCCAATTCCCCTCGAGTCTCCCAATTCTTCCCGAGACTTCCAATTCCCCCCGAGTCTCCCAATTCCCCCCGAGTCTCCCAATTCCCCCCCGAGTCTTCCAATCCCCCCGAGTCTTGCAATTCCCCCCCGAGTCTCCTATTCCCCCCCGAGTCTCCCAATTCCCCCCGAGTCTTCCAATTCCCCCCGAGTCTTCCAATTCCCCCCAAGTCTCCCAATTCCCCCCGAGTCTCCCAATTCCCCCGAGTCTCCCAATTCCCCCCCGAGTCTCCCAATTCCCCCCGAGTCTTCCAATTCCCCCGAGTCTCCCAATTCCCCCCGAGTCTCCCAATTCCCCCCGAGTCTCCCAATTCCCCCCAAGTCTCCCAATTCCCCCCGAGTCTGCCAATTCCCCCGAGTCTTCCAATTCCCCCCCGAGTCTCCCAATTCCCCCCGAGTCTTCCAATTCCCCCCGAGTCTCCTATTCCCCCCCGAGTCTCCCAATTCCCCCCGAGTCTTCCAATTCCCCCCGAGTCTTCCAATTCCCCCCAAGTCTCCCAATTCCCCCCGAGTCTCCCAATTCCCCCGAGTCTCCCAATTCCCCCCCGAGTCTCCCAATTCCCCCCGAGTCTTCCAATTCCCCCGAGTCTCCCAATTCCCCCCGAGTCTCCCAATTCCCCCCGAGTCTCCCAATTCCCCCCAAGTCTCCCAATTCCCCCCGAGTCTTCCAATTCCCCCCAAGTCTCCCAATTCCCCCCGAGTCTCCCAATTCCCCCCGAGTCTCCCAATTCCCCCCGAGTCTTCCAATTCCCCCCCGAGTCTCCCAATTCCCCCCGAGTCTCCCAATTCCCCCCGAGTCTCCCAATTCCCCCCGAGTCTCCCAATTCCCCCCCGAATCTTCCAAACCCCCCGAGTCTTCCAATTCCCCCCCGAGTCTCCCAATTCCCCCCGAGTCTCCCAATTCCCCCCGAGTCTCCCAATTCCCCCCCGAGTCTCCCAATTCCCCCCGAGTCTTCCAATTCCCCCCGAGTCTCCCAATTCCCCCCGAGTCTCCCAATTCCCCCCGAGTCTTCCAATTCCCCCCGAGTCTTCCAATTCCCCCCGAGTCTCCCAATTCCCCCCGAGTCTCCCAATTCCCCCCCGAGTCTCCCAATTCCCCCGAGTCTCCCAATTCCCCCCCGAGACTCCCAATTCCCCCCGAGTCTCCCAATTCCCTCCGAGTCTCCCAATTCCCCCCGAGTCTCCCAATTCCCCCCGAGTCTCCCAATTCCCCCCGAGTCTCCCAATTCCCCCCGAGTCTTCCAATTCCCCCCCGAGTCTTCCAATTCCCCCCGAGTCTTCCAATCCCCCCCGAGTCTCCCAATTCCCCCCCGAGTCTTCCAATTCCCCCCGAGTCTCCCAATTCCCCCCGAGTCTCCCAATTCCCCCCGAGTCTTCCAATTCCCCCCGAGTCTCCCAATTCCCCCCGAGTCTTCCAATTCCCCCCGAGTCTCCCAATTCCCCCCGAGTCTTCCAATTCCCCCCGAGTCTTCCAATTCCCCCCCGAGTCTTCCAATCCCCCCGAGTCTCCCAATTCCCCCCGAGTCTCCCAATTCCCCCCGAGTCTCCCAATTCCCCCCCGAGTCTTCCAATTCCCCCCGAGTCTCCCAATTCCCCCCGAGTCTCCCAATTCCCCCCGAGTCTCCCAATTCCCCCCGAGTCTCCCAATTCCCCCCCGAGTCTTCCAATTCCCCCCGAGTCTCCCAATTCCCCCCGAGTCTTCCAATCCCCCCGAGTCTCCCAATTCCCCCCGAGTCTCCCAATTCCCCCCGAGTCTCCCAATTCCCCCCGAGTCTCCCAATTCCCCCCCGAGTCTCCCAATTCCCCCCCGAGTCTCCCAATTCCCCCCCGAGTCTTCCAATTCCCCCCCGAGTCTTCCAATTCCCCCCGAGTCTTCCAATTCCCCCCGAGTCTCCCAATTCCCCCCGAGTCTTTCAATTCCCCCCCGAGTCTCCCAATTCCCTCCGAGTCTCCCAATTCCCTCCGAGTCTCCCAATTCCCCCCCGAGTCTCCCAATTCACCCCCTGAGTCTCCCAATTCCCCCGAGTCTTCCAATTCCCCCGAGTCTCCCAATTCCCCCCGAGTCTCCCAATTCCCCCCGAGTCTCCCAATTCACCCCCCGAGTCTCCCAATTCCCCCGAGTCTTCCAATTCCCCCAAGTCTCCCAATTCCCCCGAGTCTCCCAATTCCCCCCGAGTCTTCCAATTCCCCCCCGAGTCTCCCAATTCCCCCCGAGTCTCCCAATTCCCCCCGAGTCTTCCAATTCCCCCCCGAGTCTCCCAATTCCCCCCGAGTCTCCCAATTCACCCCCGAGTCTCCCAATTCCCCCCGAGTCTTCCAATTCCCCCCCGAGTCTCCCAATTCCCCCCGAGTCTTCCAATTCCCCCGAGTCTCCCAATTCCCCCCGAGTCTTCCAATTCCCCCCGAGTCTCCCAATTCCCCCCGAGTCTTCCAATTCCCCCCGAGTCTTCCAATCCCCCCCGAGTCTCCCAATTCCCCCCCGAGTCTTCCAATTCCCCCGAGTCTTCCAATTCCCCCGAGTCTTCCAATTCCCCCGAGTCTCCCAATTCCCCCCGAGTCTTCCAATTCCCCCCGAGTCTTCCAATTCCCCCCGAGTCTTCCAATTCCCCCCGAGTCTCTCAATTCCCCCCCGAGTCTCCCAATTCCCCCCGAGTCTCCCAATTCCCCCCGAGTCTCCCAATTCCCCCCGAGTCTTCCAATTCCCCCCGAGTCTTCCAATCCCCCCCGAGTCTCCCAATTCCCCCCCGAGTCTTCCAATTCCCCCGAGTCTTCCAATTCCCCCGAGTCTTCCAATTCCCCCCGAGTCTTCCAATTCCCCCCCGAGTCTCCCAATTCCCCCCCGAGTCTCCCAATTCCCCCGAGTCTCCCAATTCCCCCCCGAGTCTCCCAATTCACCCCCGAGTCTTCCAATTCCCCCCCGAGTCTCCCAATTCCCCCCGAGTCTTCCAATTCCCCCCGAGTCTCCCAATTCCCCCCCGAGTCTCCCAATTCCCCCCGAGTCTCCCAATTCCCCCGAGTCTTCCAATTCCCCCCGAGTCTCCCAATTCCCCCCGAGTCTCCCAATTCCCCCCCGAGTCTTCCAATTCCCCCCCGAGTCTCCCAATTCCCCCCGAGTCTCCCAATTCCCCCCGAGTCTCCCAATTCCCCCCCCGAGTCTCCCAATTCCCCCCCGAGTCTCCCAATTCCCCCGAGTCTCCCAATTCCCCACGAGTCTCCCAATTCCCCCCCGAGTCTCCCAATTCCCCCCCGAGTCTCCCAATTCCCCCCGAGTCTCCCAATTCCCCCCGAGTCTCCCAATTCCACCCGAGTCTCCCAATTCCCCCCGAGTCTCCCAATTCCACCCGAGTCTCCCAATTCCCCCCGAATCTCCCAATTCCCCCCGAATCTCCCAATTCCCCCCCGAGTCTCCCAATTCCCCCCGAGTCTTCCAATTCCCCCCGAGTCTTCCAATTCCCCCCGAGTCTTCCAATTCCCCCCCGTGTCTCCCAATTCCCCCGAGTCTCCCAATTCCTCCGAGTCTCCCAATTCCCCCCGAGTCTCCCAATTCACCCCCCGAGTCTCCCAATTCCCCCCGAATCTTCCAATTCCCCCCCGAGTCTTCCAATTCCCCCCCGAGTCTTCCAATTCCCCCCGAGACTCCCAATTCCCCCCTAGTCTCCCAATTCCCCCCGAGTCTTCCAATTTCCCCCCGAGTCTCCCAATTCACCACCGAGTCTCCCAATTCCCCCCCGAGTCTTCCAATTCCCCCCCGAGTCTCCCAATTCCCCCCCGAGTCTCCCAATTCCCCCCCGAGTTGTCCAATTCCCCCCCCCGAGTCATCCAATTCCCCCCCCAAGTCTTCCAATTCCCCGAGTCTTCCAATTCCCCCCCGAGTCTTTCAATTCTCCTGAATCTTCTGATCCCCTTCAGAATCTTCCATTCCCCCAGTTTTCTGATCCCCCCCTCGTCTTACGATCCCCCCCTGAGACTTTCAAGGGCCAATATGGGTACTCTTGCTGCAACAAGACATCTGGACATTCCCATCTCTTCAACAAAGCACATTATTTTGATTCAAACAGAAAGCAAGATAGGACTTGCATTTTTGCAGCACCTTTCACACCCTAGCTGTTGCATCAAGAGTACCCACGTTCATCCCCTAAAAGTGCGCATATGCTAATTCCCCTTGACCTTTCACCTTGCGTGACGCTCACTGCACCTTGCCCTCATGAGTCAACTGCAGGTCGATACTGTCTCTCAACAGATGCGAAGGGCAAGAAGGACCATTTGCTGAGCTCCCTGTGGCAGCAAGAAGTGGAAGCTTTCCAGGAGATCCGTGCAAGACTGTTTCAACGTGGAGCTTTGCATAAGTCCTGGTATGAAACAGATCGGTAAAAGATGGCTTAGCGCGAATGGGTGACAGCTAATGCTCATTCATTTGCTTCATGAGCTAAATCAAGGATTAAATGATTCCCATTTTACTGGATTCTTAAGCCAAGAAGGATTTATTAGCTTATTAAGATGTGTTGCTTATATGAATTCACTTTAATGGTAGAAAGTTCTTCACTGTTATTAAAAACGCTGCTGCAAGGAATCTATTATCACAATGCATGTGAAAAGACATTCTCCCTCTGTGGCTTATCCAATTGTTCTTCTGCTAGTGGGGGAGTTAAAGCAGTTGATTCTACTCCGACACAATTATGTTTTCTGATGTATTTAGCTGGGATTGAATCCTTCTTATGTTGCTCTTCATGCTTGATTAAGCACATCCACTGCTACTTCGCCTGCCCCAGTTCAATCATCATCAAAATGATTGAATGTGTCATCAACGTTGCTATCAAGCGACACTTGCTCACCAAGAACCTGCTCACCGATGCTCAGTTTGGTTTCTGCCAGGATCACTCGGCTCCAGACCTCATTACAGCCTTGGTCCGAACATGGACACGAGACCTGAATTCCAGAGGTGAGCTGAGAGTGACTGCCCTTGACATTAAGGCCGCATTTGACCGAGTGTAGCATCAAGGCGCCCTAGTAAAACTGAAGTCAATGGGGCTCAGGAGGAAATCTCTCCGGTGATTGGAGTCATACTTGGCGCAAATGAAGCTGGTTGCGGTTGCTGGAGACCAATCATCTCAGCCCCAGAACATCACGACAGAAATTCCTCAGGACAGCGTCCTGGGCCCAACTATCTTTAGCTGCTTCATCAATGACCTACCCTCCATCATTTTAGAGATGGGGCTGTTCGAGGATGATTGCACAGTATTCAGTTCTATTCGCAATTCCTCAGATAATGGAGTAGTCCGTGCTCACATTCAATGGCATGACCATCATCGAATCCCCACCATCAACATCCTGGGGGTCACCATTGACCAGAAACTGGACTGAACCAGCCACAGAAATGCCGTGGCTACTGCAGCAGGTCAGAGGCTAGGTATTCTGTGGCAGATGGATCATCTTCTGACTCCCCAAAGTCTTTGCACCACCTATGAGGCAAGAGTGTGATGGAATACTCTCTATTTGCCTGGGTGAAGCGCGACACCTTCCAGAACAAGGCAGTCAACTTGATTGGAGCCCTATCCACCAGCTTAGATATCCATTCCCTCCACCACTGGCATACCGTGGCTGCAGTGTGTACCATCTAGAGGGTGCACTGCAGAAAGTCACCAAGGCTTCTCCAGCAGCACCGCCCAAAACTGCGACCCTTCCTCCACCTAGCAGGTGCATGGGAACATCATCACCTCCAAGTTCCCCTCAAAGTCACAAACCATCCTGACTTGTGTAGTGATCAATAGCATGTCATTCTATAGTGGACACTAGGTGGAGCTGTAGAGCTGTATATAGCTGTATGTATATAAGACTACACTACCCAGCTGTACAGATATTAAGACTACATTACCCATGAGACACTAGGCTACCCACAAGGCAACAGTCAAGATGGCAGCCTGCACACAGGAGCACACATGCTGCATCTCTACAGATACTGTACCTAGAGAACGTGTACTGAATAAATGACTAGCTAAAAGCTAGCTGTGTTCATAATAAGAATGTCTATTTATTAATGAACATAACAACTTGGACATACATTGGTGTCACTTCATCGACGCTGGCTCAAAATCCTGGAACTCTCCCCTAACAGCATTTTGGGAGGACCTTCATTGCACTGACAGCAGCAGTTCAGGAAGAAGGCCCACCACCACCTTCTGAAAGGCAATTAGCGATGTACAATAAACACTGGCCTTGCCAGCGATGCCCATAGCCTGAGAATGAATTAGTAAAATTTGACCCCCAGTACATATGTCTAGAATAGTTCAAGCAGCAATGCAGCCCATGATTTTAAGAACATAAGAACATAAGAAGTAAGAGCAGGAGTAGGCCATACGGGCCCTCGAGCCTGCTCTGCCATTCAATAAGATCATGGCTGATCATCGACCTCAACTCCACTTTCCCGCCCGATCTCCATATCCCTTGATTCCCCTAGAGTCCAAAAGTCTATCGATCTCAGCCTTGAATATACTCAAAGACTCAGCATCCACAGCCCTCTAGGGTGGAGAATTCCAACGATTCACAACCCTCAGAGTGAAAAAATTGCTCCTCATCTCAGTATTAAATGGCCAACCCCTTATCCTGAGACTATGCCCCCTAGTTCTAGACTCTCCAGCCAGGGGAAACAACTTCTCAGCATCTACCCTGTCAATCCCCTTCAGAATCCTGTATGTTTTAATGAGACCACCTCTCATTTTTCTAAACTCCAGAGAGTATAGGCCCATTCTGCCCAATCGCTCATCATAGAACAGCTATTTTCCATCCTCTAATTGATGTAGTTAGTGAACACGATCAATGTCTGTTCAAGAAGGGCAAGGCTCCCTCTCACCATTTAAAAAAAATTTGTTTATGGGATGTGGGCGTCGCTGGCAAGGCCATTTATTGCCCATCCCTAGTTGCCCTCGAGAAGGTGGTGGTGAGCCACCTTCTTGAACTGCTGCAGTCCGTGTGGTGAAGGTACTCCCACAGTGCTGTTAGGGAGGGAGTTCCAGGATTTTGACCCAGCGACGTTGAAGGATCGGTGATATACTTCTGCAACAAACTCCAATGGCCAAGGGTATCCTTTGCTGTGGTACTTGAGGTGTCACCTACTCTTACTTGTATGGAGCTTAACACAGAACTGTCGCCAGCGTGAGTGCCGTGTAGCTGGTTTCGCATTCCTGTGGCATCGCATGACTTCCACTGACCTCTCTGAGCATAGAACGGTGAAAGAAAGACCTGCATTTCTATAGCGCCTTTCACGACCCCCGGACGTCTCAAAGCGCTTCACAGCCAATGAAGTACTTTTGAAGTGGAGTCACTGTTATAATGTGGGAAACACAGCAACCAATTTGCACACAACAAGGTCCCACAAACAGTAATGTGTGCAAATGACCAGATAATAGATTTTAGCGATGTTGGTTGAGGGATAAATACTGGCCAGGACACCAGGGATAACTCCCCTGCTCTTCTTCAAAATAGGGCCACCTGAGAGAGCAGACAGGGCCTCGGTTTAACGTTTCATCCGAAAGATGGCACCTCCGACAGTGTAGCATTCCCTCAGCACTGCACTGGTGTGGCAGCCTGGATTGTGTGCTCAAGTCCCTGGACTTGAACCCACAACCTTCTGACTCAGAGGTGACCCACTGAGCCACAGCTGACAGGTGGGGATTAATGAGATGGCATATTCCCCTTCCACATGGTTGCGTGTAACCATTCTTAGAGTCATAGGGGGAGAAATTGGGTATGTAGCGCTACTTGTTAGCGCCTAAAGAGGGCAGTCAGTGGCTGTAGCGCCATTGGCCGCACCTCCCGCGATATTCAGCGGGGGCGCTAATGGTGGCATTAGCCTGTTGCGCTGCGCTGCCACCGATGATGTCATCGGTGTGCGCAGCGTCCCATTAGCGCCCCGATCGCGATATTTGGCAGCGAATGCTGCTGTAGCGCCGTTCGCTACCCGCGCCCGGTTCACTGGGCCTTGCTGTGCCGGCAGTGGCGCAAGTTAAGGCGGAGGTGCGGAGCGGCCGCTTTTTTCGGCGCCCGCCTGCCAGCACCTCCATCCCCGGCCTCCTGATTCCCCCCCCCCGCGGCATTGCCAGGTGTTTCCCGAGAGCCCGGCACTTCTCCTCGGTGCCGGGCTCTTTTGCCGGCACTCGCGATCGGGGATCGCGCTGTTGCAGGCCCCTCCCCCTTAACAATGGGAGGAAGGCCTGCAGTACCGCAGCACGCCGTGCTGCAGCGTGTGGCGCTGCGGCACGTTGCGCTACGATATTCAGTTTCAATGCCCTAAGAGGGACGCGGAGCGCCTCGAGCCTCGCCCCGTCTCCCTCTAGGGGCGCTGAAACTGAATTTCTGGCGATCGGTATTACTCCGAACGCTGCACAAAAATCAGCGCCCAGGCGAACTTGGCGCTAGTTTGGCACCTCAACCGAATTTCTAGGCCATAGAGTCATACAGCACAGAAAGAGGCCCTTCAGCCCATCGCGTCCGCGCCGGCCATCAAGCCCTGTCTAATCTAATCCCATTTTCCAGCATTTGGTCCATAGCCTTGTATGCTATGGCATTTCTATCTCATGGCTATCTCTTGGGATTTGGATCCCAAAACTTCCATGGGAGCATTGGGAGCATTCACGAGAGATGCTTCTACTGTGCTTATGATCTCTCCAATGAAGGTCTTTCCTGCAAATGTGACGGGTTATTCTTAGAAATGTTGGTCCAATTCACCATACAACATTCCAATGCTGCGAGCATAGATTCAAGTGTGTCAAGTAGGTGAGAAAGCAAATTGCGTGGAGGATGCAAAGAATCTCCAAAGGGATACAGATAGGCTAAGTGAGTGGGCAAAAACCTGGCAGATGGAGTTTAATGTGGGAAAATGCGAGGTTATCCACTTTGGTAGGAAAAATAAAAAAGCAAATTATTATTTAAATAGTGAGAGATTACAAAATGCTGAGGTACAGAGGGATCTGGGGGTCTTTGTACATGAATCACAAAAAGTTAGCATGCAGGTACAGCAAGTAATTAAGAAGGCAAATAGAATGTTGGCCTTTATTGCAAAGGGAATGGAGTATAAAAGTAGGGAAGTCCTGTTACAACTGTACAGGGCGTTGGTGAGACCACACCTGGAGTACTGCGTACAGTTTTGGTCTCCTTATTTAAGGAATGATATACTTGCATTGGAGGCAGTTCAGAGAAGGTTCACGAGGTTGATTCCGGAGATGAAGGGGTTGTCTTATGAAGAAAGGTTGAGCAGGTTGGGCCTATACTCATTGGAGTTTAGAAGAATGAGAGGGGATCTTATTGAAACATATAAGATACTGAAGGGGCTTGACAGGGTAGATGCAGAGATTATGTTTCCCCTCATCGGGGAATCTAGAACTAGGGAGCATAGTTTCAGAATAAAGGGGTCACCCTTTTAAATTGGAAATTAGGAGGAATTTCTTCCCTCAGAGGGTCGTGAATCTTTGGAATTCTCTTCCCCAGAGAGCTGTGGAGGCTGGGTCATTGAATATATTTAAGGTGGAGATAGACAGATTTTTGAAAGGTAAGGTTATGGGGAGCGGGCAGGGAAGTGGAGTTGAGGCCAAGATCAGATCAGCCATGACCTTATTGAATGGCTCGAGGGGCCAAATGACCTACTCCTGCTCCTACGTCTTATGTTCTTATGTTCTACAGTGTCCCCATGTTCTGACAGCCTCCAGTATAAAACAAGCTCACTAAGTTCCATGGCCTAGAAATTCAGTATAGCCACTTTTGGGGCGGTAAAGTCGGGCGGCCGCTGAAGTTTGCGCCCGGCGCAAAGTCGAGGCCACTTCGCCGATATTCAGTAGCATCGCCCTAAGAGGTTGCTGCAGCGCTAAAACTGGCGATGCACGACTATCTTTAGGCGCTAAGCCGGCGGTGCTGAGCTATACCGTCGAGGCCGGGTGCAGCGCAGGTGCGGTGATTTCTTCATTGATGGCAGACACGCTGGCGCCGGCCAGCTCTTAAAGGGGGAAGGGTCGATTTTTTTGGCTGCCACGCCCTGGACACTGCAGCCCTCCACCTAGGCCTGAGCACTGCTGCTGCAACTCTTCACCGCCCAGGACGATGCAGAAGGCCCGGGAGAGAGCGCTGCGCTTCAGCGAGGGTGACCTGAGTCTGCTGGTTAGCGCAGTGGAGCGAAGACGCCATGTTTTGTTCCCTGACAGTGGCAAGAAGCTGGTGCCCAGCGTCTACCGCAAAGCCTGGAGGGAGGTCTCCAACAGGGTGACATCCAACAGTGTGGTTGCCAGGAATCCTGTACAATGCAGGAAAAAGTTCAACGACCTCACTCGGATTGTCAGGGTGAGTATCCTTTCCAGTGTCCTCCTCATCCTTGCATGTGCACCTCACATTATGGACAAAGGGACCTGAAAGCCCTAATGGCCAGCCCTCATCCAGCAGCTATGGGACTGGCATGAACATCAATTGCACATTCTGCACTTTACACACTGTCCAAGCTATTCGACCATGGGAGGCAGTGCAGACAAGATCAGGGCTACACACCGTCCAAGCTATTCGACCATGGGAGGCAGTGCAGACAAGATCAGGGCTACACACCATACTTAGAGGCCGTCCTTTCTCTTGCAGGCCAAGCTGGCTAACAACAGGCGTAGCCAGATTGCGACCGGTGGAGGCCGACCTCAGCACCAAGAGCTCACCGACCTAGACCAGCGCATGGAGCGCATTATGGGAGTCCGTGTGATTGGCCCCGTTGCCACTGGAGATGCCGACCCTGTTCTGGGCACCAATGGTAAGGACATCACCTTTTGGACCTCTCTCGTTCCACTTGCGCATCAGATCAACATCCTTTGCCACTGTCCGACCAATGCGGCGAATGGCACCACTCATGCCTCCCTCGCTGACGCCCTGTCCTCACTCTAAAGCTACTCTTGTGCCTTCCTGCTTTCAGATGGTGAGACGCCAGGTGAGGAGGCGGGCCTTGAAGCTGCCAGTGACAGCCCCTCGGAAGAGGAGGAGGAGGAGGAGGAAGAGGTAGCCGGCCCATCAGTGGCACCCTCAGCCGCGGCAGCCCATGGCGATGTAGGGGACACGTCTTCCCTGGAGGGGAGCCCGGGGGAAGGGTCGCAGGAGAGTGAAGTTCCTGGGCTCAGCAGCCTGCAGCAACGCGGGAGGGGCGGGGAAGCTCGGCGGCCTTCTCCCCAGAGGGTGAGTGCGGCCTCCAGTCCTGCAACGGTCAGCGCAGAGGAGGTGCGCCTCCTAGAGGAAATGGCCGTCGACTCGGAGCGCAGGCACACGGAGCTCATGGGGGTAGTGGCATGGATGCCTGACTCCATACAGTCACTGGCTCGGAGTGTGGAGGAATTCGGGGCAGCACAGTCGGCGAGTTCCCAAGTGCTCACTCGTGCCGTCCAGCCACTGGCTGGGAGTGTGGAAGAATTCAGGGCAGCACAGTCGGCGAATACCCAAGTGCTCAGTCGTGCCGTCCAGTCAATAGCTGGTCTTATGCGGTCACAGACCAGGGCAGCACGGGCACTAACTGGTGCCACACTGGCTGCATCAGCCAGGCATCGCCAGGGCACCCGCCGCCCTGCAGCAGCCCAGCGGGCTGTCCTTCAGCAGTTTGCTGCGCATGCTGCAGTGCTGGCCCGGGCGACTGCCACTGTATCAGGCAACCAGCGAGCGCCTGCCATCAGCCAGCTTGCCGCCATTCCTGCAGCCGATACTGCCACTCCACCAGTGCAGCTGCCACCAGCTGCTGGACACACTGATGCCGCCCAGCCACAGCTGCAGCAGTCACCAGCCGGCCCCTCGAGGGCCAGAGCTCGTGCAGGCCGACCCCCAAGGGCATCTGCCGTCTCGCCATGTGCCCCTCAGGAGCCTTCCCCCAGCCTTGCTGCAGCCACTGGGCTCCAATTGAGGAGGAGCAGCAGGGCGGGCAGGGGCCGCACAAGTATGCACTAGGCATCGCCCTCGCGGGCCAAAAAGTAGAAGGTGTGGGCAAATGTGTTGTTTTTATGAAGGCCGAGGATGTTGTGTTTGTTTTTATGAAGGCCGAGGATGTTGTGTTTGTTTTTATGAAGGCCAAGGATGTTGTGTTTGTTTTTATGAAGGCCGAGGATGTTGTGTTTGTTTTTGTGAAGGCCGAGGATGTTGTGTTTGTTTTTATGAAGGCCGAGAATGACGGTTTTTTTGTTTCACTGTTCTGTTAATCCTCTCCAGGTTGTGGGAGCGAGTTATGTGTCTGACTGTTTTTGGGGGTTTTTTTCTGTTTCTGTTTGTCATGTGGGAAGGGCACAGAGTTTGTGGAATAAACAATTTTCTTTAATCAGATTGTCCATGTTTGAACTTTGAAGTTTTTGTTGCCTTGACCGGCTGAGGGCTTGCGGAGCGGCTGCATTCATGTTCTTTCATTGGCACAAGCCATTCCCTGAGAGGGGGCCTAGAACCTATGTTCAATAAGCCGCCGACGGGCGGCCCTTGGACCTTGTGCCTCCCTCCTGTGCAGGTCCTCCTCCTCCTGCTCCTCCTGCTCCTCCTCCTGAGGTGGTGCTCCAATCTGTGGTGGCAATGCCTGAGTCCTGCGGATAGCCAGGTTGTGCAGCATGCAGCAAACGACCATGAAATGGGAGACTCGCTCCGGCGAATACTGCAGGGCTCCGCCGGAACGATCCAGGCAGCGGAACCGTTGCTTCAGGACGCCGATTGTTTGTTCGATGATGTTCCTGGTCGCTTGATGGCTCTCGTTGTATGCCTCTTCAGCAGGGGTCCTGGGCGCACAGAGCGGGGTCATGAGCCAGGTACACAAAGGATAGCCTTTGTCCCCGATAAGCCATCCTCGTGGCTGAGGCTGTGCCTGGAACATGTCAGCCACAGTAGTCTGTCGCAGGATGAAGGCATCGTGGCTGCTGCCTGGAAAGCGGGCATTGACAGCTAGGATGAGCTGCCTGTGGTCACACACCAGCTGTACGTTGAGGGAATGGTAGCCCTTCCGTTTGCGGTAATCCTCGGCATTCTCCAGAGGTGCCCGCAAAGCCACATGCGTGCAGTCAATGGCGCCCTGCACCATGGGGAAGCGCGCTATTCTTCCAAATCCCATTGCACGCTGTTGCTGCTTGTCCAGGGTCATGGGGAAGGAGATGAACTGACGTCTCCTTCTGAAAAGGGCATTGGTCACCTGGCGGATGCAGCAATGCACGGCGAACTGGGAGATGTTAGCAATGTCCCCAGCAGCGGATTGGAAGGAGCCGGTGGCATAGAAGTTGAGAGCCACCGTCACCTTCACTGCCACCGACAGAGACGTCCTGCACCTCAGCTGTGGCTGCAGATCTCTCCGAAGCAGCTGGCAGATCTCTCTGACAACCTCCCTTCGGAATCGCAGCCTCCTAACACACTGGTCGTCAGACATGTTGCGATAGGAGAACTGCTGGCGGTAGACCCTGGGTGGGTAAGGCCTCCCTTGGTGACGCCTGTTGCCCCCTCTCCGTCTAGCCAGGGCTCGCACTCTCTCACGGCGTCTGTGAGCCCTTTGGATGTAATTGTGAAAGGCAGCGTTGACACCCATTGCAGCCCCCATAATATGCTGGCAAACAATGAGATATGAATGAAGGCAAAGACAATTGCAAAGCTGTGGCCTGAAGCCAGAAGTACCTGTCCTAGTGTTGGGCCAAAGCAGTAAGCTCTCTACCTTGGTCTCTCTCCAAAGATCCGTCTCACAAGAATGAGTGCTGCAAAATGGCAGCCTTTTATAGTGCAGGTGAAGTGCCCTTTAATTTGCGCTCCCCGCGGCCCGCATCGGCTGAGCACCGTTCCACTCAACAGTCGCGAGGGCCGCCAGGTGCACAATGGGCCGGCGCGACTGAAGTTCCGGTTGGGGGCGCACAAAGGGCATTGCACGAGGAAATGATGTCATGATCTGCGCGCGCAGCTGAGCGCGCGCAAAGACTTTGCGCCGGCGCTAAATGTCTACTGAAGTTGGGGCGAGGTGCAGATCGTGCTGCGCCCGGGCGCTAAGCGGCTAGCGCTCGACATCTACTCCTCCTAAGGCGCTAACGGCTGACGCAACCAACTGAATTTCTAGCCCCATATCTCTATACAACTCAGGAGAGGCACTCAGCAAATAGATCCTGAGCGCGTTTCTTTCCCACCCCAGCACTGATACCCCTTCACCACCTGTACTTGGAGCCTCACATTGCACATCCTCCTCAACATCACTATGATCTTTCTCCATCGTGTGTATGCCTGAATCTGATGCATGCTTAAAACTTAGCTTTGGCAGAAGGGGCCATGTCAGCCCTTCTCGCTCAGCAGAAACCTGGCGGGTGGGCAGTTAAAATCGCCCCTGGGCTCTGAACTGTCCCAAAGCCGCCGTGATCGCAACATCTGTAATTTGAACATGCTCTCCTGAGCAGGCAGCAAGGACGCGCCCGGAGCCAACAATACATGTTGCGGCCCGATGACATAATGGAGGCCCGACTGTAATTTTAACTCAGGCCTGAGTGGGGAATCCACCTGGAGTTAAAATTGGAGCCTATAGAGTCGTTGGCTGGAAGTTTCGCAAGGGAGGCGGGTTGGGCTGCAGTGGGCCTCCAAGGCGGGCGGGAAACACGGGAAGCCGGGTTTCCCGCAGGTGCTGCTGACTTTAACGGCAGGGCCTGCTTTGAACGCGAGGTCTCTGATTCCCACCCACAGCCAGCCAGCTTGAGATGGGTCAGTCCGGGGGAGGGATCGTGGGGTTGGCATCGTCGGGGAATGGGGGTTGGTCAGTGATCGGCGGGGGGGGGGGTCGGCCGGGGATCGGAGATCGGGAGAGGCTTGGTGGATCGGCCGGGAATCGGAGGGATCAGGGCTTGGTGGGGGTGTGGTTGGGGTTCATGGGGGGTCGACAGAGGGGGATCAGCCGGAGAATCGTCGGGGGAGAGAGGATCAGGGCCGGCCTCAGTATCATCGGTGGCATCGGGGGGGGTGGTGACGGCTCATGTGGGGATCGGAGGCTTGTGGGAGGGGGAGTGATCAGAGGCCTCATGGTGTGGTCTAGGATTGCTGTGGAGGGGAGGGGTTCAGTTAGAAACCCCAGATCCAAGGGGTATGTATATAACCACTTGGATGCAGCAGTCCCCGCCTCGGTTTAACTGCCGGGTTTCACGAATTGTGTGAAACTGTTCCACATGTAGTTAAATTCAAATAAGAACATAAGAAATAGGAGCAGGAGTCGGCCATTTGGCCCCTCGAGCCTGCTCCGTCATTCAATAAGATCATGGCTGATCTTCTACCTCACCTTTCCTGCACTATCCCCATATCCCTCGATTCCCTTAATATTCAAAAATCTATCGATCTCTGTCTTGAATATACTCAACGACTGAGCCTCCACAGCCCTCTGGGGTAGAGGATTCCAAAGATTCACCACCCTCTGAGTGAAGAAATGGAGGTGAATAAAGAGGCTGCCAGCCTTATTACAATATTTAAATTGAGGGGCCTTTTTAAGGTTATTTTGCCTTCTATTACATTACTTGCCTCATCCTTGCAAACCTTTCTCTTTGCTTTACCCGTAACTATTTAGTACCCTTAGGTTTCTTTCTTAAGAACATAAGAGTAGGCCACACGGCCCCTTGAGCCTGCTCCATCATTCATTAAGATCTTGGCCAATCTTCAACCACAATTCCACTTTCCCGCCCGATCTCTATATCCCTTGATTCCTCTAGGGCTAGAAATTCATGTGTCGAGCGCCATGCCGTAGCGCCATGAAATGGCGATAAAATGGTGGCCACTGCTCCTTCGCCAGCTGGTGACAGGTCCCATGGCGGCCGCCATATTGTTCTCCCCCTTTGCAATGCCGGTAACTGGCAGCGCCCTGGGGAAAAAAAATGGTGGCGTGGTGCTGTCAATCACCGTGCAATGCCGACTTAACGTCACCAACGTGAACTTTGACCCTAGCGCTGAATATCCTTACCCTGGGCTGGTCTATATGCAACTCCAGACCCACAGCAACGTGATTGACTCTTAACCGCCCTCTGCAAATGGTGGCTCACCACCACCTTTGCAAGGGCAATTAGGATGGGAAGTAAGTGCACCCATCATTCAATGAATGGACAAACATAATGGGCCAGATATTCCGACCCCCACGGGTGTGTACGAGGTGCGTACGCACCCTTAGGGGCCTCGCAAGTGCCGGTTTCAGGCATGCGAAGCGCATGCACTAAAACCCGGCTCTTCCAATCGGTCAAGAATCCTGTTTTAGGTATTGGCTGAAGGATAAATGTTTGTCAAGGCGCCCCGCTCTTTGAATAGTGCCATGGAATATTTTGCGTCCACCTGAGAGGGCAGACAGGGTCTCGGTTCAATGTCTCATCTGAAAGACGGCACCTCTGACTGTGGAGAACCCCCTCACTACTGGCACAGAAGTGCCAGCCTAGACTTGGTGCTCAAGTCTTTGGAGTGGGGCTTGAAACTACAACCTTTTGACTCAAAGGCAAGGGCCTAGAAATTCAGTTGTTAGCGCCAGCCACTAGCGCCTTAGGAGGAGGAGAAGTGGGGTGCTAAACGGCTAGCGCCCGGGCGCGGCGCGATCTGCGCCTCTCACGAACTTCACTCAAGATTTAATGGCGGCACTAAACCACAGCGCCCGCTCAGCTGCACGTGCAGATCGTGATGTCATTTCATGGTGCAACGCCCTTGGTGCGCCCCGAACTGGAACTTCAGTGGCGCTGCCCTTCTTTGCGCCTGGCGCCCCCAGCGACTGGTAGAGGGGAACGGTTCCCAGTTGCTGCGGGGCGCGGGGGGCGCTATTTAAAGGGGACTCCTCCTGCATTATAATTGGCAGCCATTTTGTGCCAATCCTTCTGTGTGAGTGACGGATATTTGGAGAGAGACAAAGGGAGAGAGCTTTCTGCTTTGACTCAGTGCTCACACGGGTACTTCTGGCTTCAGGCCAGAGCTTTGCACTTGGATTTAACTTTCAGTGCCATAGCCGTGAGTCGCCACATGTAATGGGGGCTGCAATGGGTGGAAACGTTGGCTTTCTGCATTGCATTCAAAGGGGTCAGAGACGCCGTGAGAGAGTGCCAGTCATGGTCAGATAGAGAAGGGCCAACAGGCGTCGGCACAGAAGGCCTTACCCACCCAGGGTATACCGCCAGCAGTTCTCATATCTGAACATGTCTGAGGAGCAGTGTGTTCGGAGGCTGCGATTCAGAAGGGAGGTGGTCACTGAGATCTGCCACCTGCTTCGCAGAGATCTGCAGCCACAGCTGAGGAGCAGGACATCTCTGTCGGTGGCAGTGAAGGTGACGGTGGCTCTCAACATCTATGCCACCGGCTCCTTCCAATCCGCTACTGGGGACATTGCCAACACCTCCCAGTTCGTGGTACATTGCTGCATCTGCCAGGTGAACAATGCCCTTTTCAGAAGGAGACGTTAGTTCATCTCCTTCCCCATGACCCTGGACAAGCAGCAAGAGCGTGCAATGGGATTTGGAAGAATAGCGGGCTTCCCCATGGCCCAGGGCGTAGAATTGATGAACCAGCAATGGTCAGGCCTTGCTTCAGGGCTGCAGTGTGCAGGGCATGGCAGCCAAACAAGTCGACCCTCCCCCTTTAAGAACTGACCGGCGCCAGCGTGTCTGCCTTCATTCAGAAACTCGCCACACCTGTGCTGCGCCCGCCCTCGGTGTTAGCGCCCCGGCTCGCCGGCTTAGCGCCTTATGATAGTCGTGCATTGCCTGCTTTAGCGCAGCAGCAACCTCTTGGGGCGATGCAACTGAATATCGGCGAAGGTGGTGCTAAGTTGCGCCGGGCGCAAAATTTAGAGAACGCCCGGCTGTAGCGCCCCAAACGTGGCTATACTGAATTTCTAGGCCAAGATGTCTACTGACTGAGCCAAGGACAGGATCCAAGCAGATGTCAATCTAGAGAAGCTTCCAAAGCTTCGATAAGCATGGAGTGCCTAGGTAGACTACTTTCCCACAGCATAGAAAGGCCTGGTTTGCAGCTGATCATCGCAACGCTGCTCCGGGCTCATTACAATCCACGAGCAATGGCACAGTACTTACATATTCACACCGTTATCTGTATTGAGTGAGGAATTGTTCAGTGTAGATGGTTGAAATATGTCATTTGCTCTGAGACTTGTGTTGGTGTGAAGAAATAAAGCTGATTACATCTGGCATAGTAGGCTTGTCCACACAATGAGTTGTCCCACTGAGGACACTGTTGAGAGGATAACACTAAAGGACATGATCAAATATTCATGACATGAACAATAACAGCGATACGGCAACCTCTTCAGTCAGGTTTCTAGGGGAGCACAACAGCTATCAAGAAGAAATTCTTTTGAAATCTTGAAATAAAATATGATTCTTTTGATGCCAGCTTTGCTGGAGTACAATTGTATTTTACTTCTTTCAATTTCCCTGGGGAAATTTATGGAAAATGTAGCCTTAGAAAATAACTCTTTTGCTTCGATACACTTTTTTTTATCGTTTTATAAGTAACGTCTGAAGTATACCTTGTAATATGCTGGCGCTCGTAATGCATCCACTCAAGTCAATAACGATCACAGTTTTTGTACTTTGAGAGCATTTCTTTTTATTTGTTTATGGGATGTGGGCGTCGCTGGCAAGGCCAGCATTTATTGCCCATCCATAATTGCCCTTGAGAAGGTGGTGGTGAGCCACCTTCTTGAACCGCTGCAGTCCGTGTGGTGAAGGTACTCCCACAGTGCTGTTAGGGAGGGAGTTCCAGGGTTTTGATCCAGCGACGATAAAGGAACGGCCGATATATTTCCAAGTCAGGATGGTGTGTGACTTGGAGGGGAACTTGGAGCTGGTGGTGTTCCCATGCGCCCGCTGCCCTTGTCCTTCTAGGTGGAAGAGGTCGTGGGTTTGGGAGGTGCTGCCGAAGAAGCCTTGGCGAGTTGCTGCAGTGCATCTTGTAGATGGTAAACGCTGCAGCCACGGTACACCGGTGGTGGAGGGAGTGAATGTTTAAGGTGGTGGATGGGGTGCCAATCAAACCGGCTGCTTTGTCCTGGATGGTGTCGAGCTTCTTGAGTGTTGTTGGAGCTGCACTCATCCAGGCAAGTGAAGAGTATTCCATCACACTCCTTACTTGTGCCTCGTAGATGGTGGAAAGACTTTGGGGAGTCAGGAGGTGAGACACTCGCCGCAGAATACCTATCCTCTGACCTGCTCTTGTTGCCACAGCATTTAGGTGGCTGGTCCATTTAAGTTTCTGGTCAATGGTGACCCCCAGGATGTTGATTTTAAATGCTACGATTAGACGACCTCTCAGGCCTAATCATAGATTTAAAATATACCACTAGCCATTTTTTTCATGGCTAAATCCAGGCTCAAGACCTGTTGGCTGTAATTTGTTTTAGAATCATAGAATGATACAGCACAGAAGGAGGCCATTCGGCCCATCGTGCCTGTGCCGGCTCTTTGAAAGAGCTCTCCAATTAGTTCCACTGCCTTCCCCTTTCCCCACAGCCTGTGAATTTTTCCCCTTCAAGTATTTATTCAACTTCCTTTTGAAAGTTACTGTTGATTCTTCTTCCACTGCACTTTTATGCAGCGCATTCCAGATCAAAACAACACACTGCGTAAAAAAATTCTCCTCATCACCCCCCTGGTTCTTTTGCCAATTATCTTAAATCTGTGTCTCTGGTTACCGACCCTCCTGCCACTGGACACTGTTCATCCCGATCTACTCTATCAAAACCATTCATCATTTTGAATACATCTATTAAATCTCCTCTTAACCTTCTCTACTCTAAGGTGAACAACCCCTTGTCATTCTTTAGTTTCCTTCCAATTTCCTCCCCTCCTCCCTCGCTGGTGCTGATTTTGTTGGGGTTCGATTCTCACGGGTGCAAGAGGTCTGGCGCCTTGCCCAACTGGCCATGCTTCATGTGTATGCCAATTGGGGGATATCGCAGCTGATCCCCTAATCCAACGTCCACACGTACACTCACACTTTCCAGGAGGAATTCACTGAATAGGGATCTGGAGCAGTAAATCTGCCCAATTCTTTGCCCCTCCATAATTCAGGGAGCTGAGACCAGCTGTTGTACTCCAAACTCCTCCGCTCGCTGGGTCGATTGTGGTGCGAAGAAGCTAGTGACTTTCTCACGGTGTCAGCCGTGGCTCAGTGGGTAGCACTCTTGCCTCCTGCTGTCAGAATGGTCGTGGGTTCAAGTCCTGCCCCAGAGTCTGGAGCACAAAATCTAAGCTGACCATCCGAGGGAGTGCTGCACTGCCGCAGGTACTGTTCTTTGGAAACCGAGGCTCCGTCTGCCCTCTCAGGTGGATGTAAAAGCTCCCATGGCACCATTATAAAAAGGGCAGGGGAGATCACCTGGTCAATATTTATCCCTTGACCGACATCACATTATCTCATTGCTGTTTATGGGATCTTGCTGTGTGCAAATTGGCCGATGCGCTTCCTACATTACAACAGTGACTACATTTCAAAAGTATTTCATTGTCTATAAGTGGTTTGGGGCATCTTGAGGTCGTGAAAGCTGCGATATAATTGCGAGTCTCTTCTATTATCTGATATCAGCTAACTTGGCACAGATTGGGGATGTAAAGTAGAGCCTTTTGCTCTGTACGCCTCTGTGACTGGGTGGTTCCGTTAACCACTCAATCACTGAGGGGGCTCAATGGCTGCTTATAATGAAGAACCAAAACTCCTGCAATTTCCAGTTCTCAGTATGAGTTAGAGTGATGGAATATTCTCCACTTGCAGTTCCAACAACACTCAAGAAGCTCGACACCATCCAGGACAAAGCAGCTCGCTTGATCGGCACCCCATCCACCACCTTAAACGTTCACTCCCTCCACCACCGGCGCACCGTGATAGAGTTCTTCCAGATTATGAAAGGGTACAATAGGGTAGACATAGATGTTTCCACTTGTGGGCGAGACCATAATACATCCAATCGGGAATTCAGGAGAAACTTCTTTACCCAGAGAGTGGTGAGAATGTGGAACTCGCTACCACAGGGGGTAGTTGAGGCGAATAGTATAGATGCATTTAAGGGGAAGCTAGATAACCACATGAGGGAGAAAGGAATAGAAGGATATGTTGATGAGTTTGATGGAGAGGGGTGAGAGGAGGCTGGTGTGGAGCATAAACACCGGCATGGACCAGTTGGGCCGAATGGCCTGTTTCTGTGCTGTAAATACTTTGTAATTCACCACTCTCTAGTTTCTGGCACGCATCCACACTCAACAGATCCCTGAATTATAGGTCCTGATTTTAACTCCCCCCGCCCCCCCCCCACCGCCTGGTGGGAACCGAGCGGGAGAGGGAGAACAGTTAAAATGAGGGGAAAGACTTAGCCCCTCCCATTCCACGGCCTTCCCAATGGGTCCGAATATTAACCTGCTCCTTTGAGCAGGCGAGCAGGACACCCGCAGGAAGGCACCACGAAAGAAAGAGAAAGACTTGCCTTTATAAAGCGCCTTTCACAAGCTCAGGACATCCCAAAGCGCTTTACAGCCAATGAAGTACTTTTGAAGTGTAGTCACTTGTTGTAATGTAGGAAACACAGCAGCCATTTGTGCACAGCAAGCTCCCACAAACAGCAATGTGATAACGACCAGATCATCTGTTTTTGTTATGTTGATTGAAGGATAAATATTGGCCCAAGGACACCGGGGAGAACTCCCCTGCTCTTCTTCGAAATAGTGCCTTGGGATCTTTTACGTCCACCTGAGAGAGCAGACGGGGCCTCGGTTTAATGTCTCATCTGAAAGATGGTACCTCCAACCGTGCAGCACTCCCTCAGTACTGCACTGGAGTGTCAGCCTAGAATTTTGTGCTCAAGTCTCTGGAGTGGGGCTGTGAACCCACGACCTTCTGACTCAGAGGCCAAAATGCTACCAACTGAGCCATGGCTGACATGGTCCTGTTTAAATATACAGAGCATGTCCCGATGATGTTATCGGGCTCAAATCTGCAATGTTAATCCGAGACCTGAGCGGGGAGCGGGGAGCAGTAACGGTTTCAGTTTCCTTCTGGGCCAGGAGGAGCAGGAGTTCTCCTTCAGCCCCCACAAGGAAGCCTTGGACCTCCCTTAACTCTTAACTGATTACGGGGGGAGCGATCCCGCGGGTCCCTGGCTGCGATCTCCTGCCTGCCTTCTCCTGCTTCCATCCACCAACCAGCCAGTGATCTGGCCGCATTCACCCAGGACTCCGATGAAAGTTATAGTAATGAGGTCCAGCCATTAAGATTGGCTGGGTCTCCAAGTCTCTGGACTCAACCAGTCGCGCCGCCCGCTTCGGGGCTCACAAGCCCCATTACCCCCACCCCCTTTAAAATTAGGGTGTTAATTTCCCCTCCAGGATCCTAGGATATTTCCCATTGGAGCCTGGTGCCTTGTCTTACTTTAGACTACCTAACTAGCCTGCCTAAAGCCTATCCCAGTCCGGAGACTTGAGTACAAAAATCTAGGCTGACACTTGCAGTGCAGCACTGAAGGAGCGCGGCACTGTCGGACCTGGGCGTCTTTCAAATGAGACGTTAAATTGAGGCCCTGTCTGCCCTATTAGGTGGATGTAAACGAACCCATGAGACCATTTGAAGAAGAGCATGGGAGTTCTCCCTGGTGTCCTGGCCAATCCTTGGACCAACCTAACTGAATCAGGTTTTCTGTCAGCCGTGGCTCAGTGGGCAGCACTCTCGCCTTCGAGTCAGAAGGCTGTGGGTTCGAGTCCCACTCCAGAGACTTCAGTGCACAATCTCGGCTGACATTGCAGTGCAGTGCTGCGGGAGTGCCGCACTGTCTAAAGTGCCACCCTTCAGATGAGATGTTAAACTGACGCCCCGTCTGCTCTCTCAGGTGGATGTAAAAGATCCCATGGCCACTATTTCGAAGAAAAGCAGGGGGAGCTGGTCCTGGCCAATATTTATCCCTCAATCAACATCACAAAAACAGATGATCTGGTCATTATCACATTGCTGTTTGTGGGAGCTTGCTGTGCACAAATGGCTGCTGTGTTTCCTACATTACAACAGTGACTACACTTCAAAAAGCACTTCATTGGCTGTAAAGCGCTTTGGGACGTCCGGTGGTCGTGAAAGGTGCAAGTCTTTCTTTTTGGTCATTATCTCATTGCTGTTTGTGGGAGCTTGCTGTGCACAAATTGGCTGCCGCGTTTCCTACATTACAACAGTGACTACACTTCAAAAAGTACTTCACTGGCTGTAAAGCGCTTGCGAACATTCTGAGGCTGTGAAAGGCGCTGTACAGATGCAAGGTTTTAATTTTTAAAATATTGTAATCCAAATGATAACCCGAGAATCGGAATTAATTTGCAAACTAGTTTGTTGACTGAATCAACAATTTTCTACCTCGACTCTCAAAGTAATTACTTTGCAACAAACACATTTCTATTCTGACTACATCAATATTTTGCATTGTATCTTCAGGATGTGCATGCAAGTTTGGGCATAATTAAAATAGGCAAGTTGAAACACTTAATTGCCCAGCTAACTTATTGTCGGCGCATCTTTCAGATCAATATTTCAAACCCCATTAACAAAAAATGTGTGAGCTCAGAAAGCAAAAGCACTGCGTAAATATTAGAATGCAAAAAGCATTTAATGTTTCTCAAGCCATTTGGAATCAGCTGTCATAGTTAATAACAGAACAGCCTGCTACTGAATCTCAAAGAGATTAATGAGAGAAAATACACCTTTTCCACAAATCTCTTTGCAATATATTATCCAAAAAAAAAGACTTGTATTTATAAACCGCCTTTCTCAAACTCAGGTCATCCCAAAGTGATTTACAGCAATGAAGTACTTTCAAGGTGTAGTTACTGTAGGAATCACAGCAGTCAATTTGCACACAGCAAGCTCCCACAAACAGCAACGTGATCATGGCCAGTGAGTCTGCTTTTTTCAGTGATGTTGAGGCACCATCCAACATAGAAACACAGAAAAATAGGAGCAGGAGTAGGCCATTCGGCCCTTCGAACCTGTTCCGCCATTCAATATGATCATGGCTGAACCTCTATCTCAATACCATATTCCCGCTCTCTCCCCATACCCCTAGATGCCTTTTGTGTCTAGAAATCTATCTATCTCCTTCTTAAATATATTCAGTGACTTGGCCTCCACAGCCTTCTGTGGTAGAGAATTCCACAGGTTCACCACCCTCAGTGAAGAAATTTCTCCTCATCTCAGTCCTAAATGCCCTACCCTGTATCCTGAGACTGTGACTCCTCATTCTAGACCCCCCAGCCAGGGGAAACATCCTCCCTGCTTCCAGTCTGTCTAACCCTCTCATTCTTCTAAACTCTAGTGAATACAGGCCTAGTCGACACACTCTCTCCTCATATGACAGTCCTGCCATCCCAGGAATCAGTCTGGTGAACCTTCGCTGCACTCCCTCTATGGCAAGTATTTCCTTTCTTAGGTAAGGAGACCAAAACTGCACACAGTGCTCCAGATGTGACACAGTACTCCAGATGTACTCCAGCGCAGCACTGCCTCAGTACTGCACTGAAGTGTCAGCCTAGATTATGTGCTACAAATCACTGGGGTGAGATTTGAACCCACAGCCTCCTGATGCAGAGGCAAGAGTGCCACCCACTGACCCACAGCTGATACAAGGGCGGGAATTTTGCAGTCAGTGGCAAACAAACGGCGCCAGTCGTTCATCACTCTCACACTTGCCCAGAGACCTTCTGTGGGCTTTTGCACTGTGACCTGCGGTGATTAGAGAGTCACTGCAGGTCACAGGGTCTGCACAGAGCCGGATTAAAATGGAGTCTTCTTAAACAGTGTGTTTTATTTGGGAATTTGGAAAGAGTGGGAATTCGGAGAAGAGAGGAAAGGAGTTGCTGCTTTTTGCCTACACTACTTGTAGTGCGTTGTGTTACAGGTAGATATTTAATTTCAGTACCCTTAACTTAATCTAGGTCAAGTAAGTAGTCAAGAATCTACACTGTAAACTAAGTTACCTAATTACAAATTTAATTAAATAAAACAAGATCATATAAGGATGGCAGTGCTGCAACTGCAGCATGTGGGAGTTTGCGGCGAGCATTGTGATCCCAGACAACCATGTTTGCAGTAAATGCCTGCATCTTGAGGAACCTCAGCTCAGTGCCTTTGAGCTGGAGTCTGAGGTGCAGACATTGCGGGGCATCAGGGAGGGGGAGAGTTGCCTGGACACTTTGATCCGGGGGCAGTCACACCCATTAGGTTAGGTAGTGGTACAGGTCTGGTTAGTTGTACAGGTCTGGTTAGTGGTCAGGGACAGGAGGGTGTGACTGCAACTCAGGCAGGTAAGGGGACCCCAGGTGCAGTGCTGGAGGAACCTCAGTCTTTGCCCTTGTCCAACAGGTGTGAGGTTCTTGCTGCCTGTATGGATGAGGGAAAAGCCTGCAGGATGGATGAGCAAGCTGACCATGGGACCATGGTGCAGGAGACCATTCAAGTCGGGGGAGTGAAAGGAAATGTAGTTGTGGTAGGGGACAGTATAGTCCGGGGGATAAATAATGTTCTCCAGCCACAATCAAGAGTTCCGAAGGTTGTGTTGCCTGCCCGGTACCAGGGTTAAAGACATCTCCTCGCGACTGGAGAAGAACTTGGAGTGGGAGGATCCAGTTGTCGTGGTCCACGTAGGAACCAACGACATAGGTAGAACTAGGAATGAGGTTCTGCTAAGGGAGTTTGAGGAGCTAGGATCCAAATTAAAAAGCAGAACCTCAAAGGTAATAATCTCTGGATTGTTACCTGAGCCACGCGCAAATTGGCATAGGGACAAACAGATTGGAGGTTTAAATGCGTGGCTTAAAGAATGGTGTGGGAGGAAGGGGTTTCAGTTCAAGGGGCACTGGCACCAATACTGGGGAAAGAGGGAGCTGTTCCGTTAGGATGGGCTCCACTTAAACCGGGCTGTGACCAGTGTATTGGCGAACCAAATAACTAGGGCAGTGGACAGGACTTTAAACTAATGAAGGTGGGGTGGGAGAATTCGGAAAAGAGTAAATTTAAAAGCAGCGAGAGAAATGTCAAGGCTCTAGAACAGAGTAGAGTTTTGGGTAAAAATAAGCAGAGTGGGTCAGGAAGGGACAGAAAGAGCAATAAAGATAATAAGGCATCAGTGTTTAAGGTGACATCAGGGAAATATAGAAATAAGTCAAAGCTAAAGGCACTATATCTGAATGCGCGAAGCATTCGCAACAAAATAGATGAATTAACAGCGCAGATAGAAATTAATAAGTTTGGTCTAATAGCCATTACGGCAAAGTTGTGCACTAAATATTCCAGGATACTTAACTATTAGAAGAGAAAGGCAAAATGGAAAAGGAGGAGGGGTAGCCCTGATAATAAAGGATGGGATAAAGATAGTAGAGAGAAATGGTCTTAGCTCCGAAAGTCAAGAAGTAGAATCAGTTTGGGTGGAGCTAAGAAACAGCAAGGGGCAGAAAACATTGTTGGGAGTTATTTATAGGCCCCCAAACAGTATTGGTAATGTAGGGCAGGGTATAAATCAGGAAATTAGAGGTGCATGTAACAAGGGTAACACAGTAATCATGGGGGTTTTAATCTACATATAGACTGGACAAACCAAATTTGCAGTAATAGTGTGGAGGACAAATTCATGGACTGTATGCAAGATAGTTTTCTAGATCAGTATGTTGAGGAACCAACTAGGGAACAGGCTAGTATTGTGCAACGAGAAAGGGTTAATTAATAACCTTGTAGTAAAGGGGCCTTAAGGGAAGAGTGACCATAATATGATAGAATTTTATATTGAGTTTGAAAGTGATTTAGTTAAATGCAAAACTAGGGTCTTAAATTTAAACAAAGCAAACTACGTAGGTATGAGGGGTGAGTTGGCTAAGGTAGATTGGGAAACTACATTAAAAGGTATGACGGTAGAGAAGCAATGGCTATCATTTAAAAAAATAATACATAATTTACAACAAATACACATTCCTTTAAGGCACAAAAACCATGGTCCAACCGTGGCTAACAGGAAAAGTTAAAGATAGTATTAGATCAAAGGAAGAGGCTTATAATGTTGCCAAAAAGAGTGAGCCTGAGGATTGGGAGGATTTTAGAATTCAGCAGAAGAGGACCAAGAAATTGATAAAGAAAAGGAAAATAGAATATGAGAGTAAACTAGCTAGAGACATAAAAACAGACTGTTAAAGCTTCTATAGGTATGTAAAAAGGAAAAGATTAGCGAAAATAAATGTGAGTGCCTGCAGGCTGAGACAGGAGAAATTATAATGGGGATTAAGGAGATTGCAGAGAAATTAAACAAATACTTGGCATGTCTTCACGGAAGAAGACGCAAGAAACTTTCAGAAATAGTGGAGAACCATTTATGAAAGGGAAATTGTGTTTGATGAATCTGTTAGAGTTTTTTGAGGTTGTAACTAACAGAATAGATAAGGGGGAACCAGTGGATGTGGTGTATTTGGATTTTCAGAAGGTATTCAAAAAGGTGCCACACAAGAGGTTATTAAACAATATTGGGGCTCATGGGATTGGGGTAATATACTAGCATGGATTGAGGAATGGTGAATGGACAGAAAACAGAGAGCAGGAATAAATGGGTCATTTTCGGGTTGGCAGGCTGTAATTAGTGGGGTACCGCAAAGATCAGTGCTTGGGCCTCAGCTATTCACAATCTACATCAATGATTTGGATGAGGGGACTAAATGTAATATATCCAAGTTTGCTGATAAAGCTGGGTGGGAATGTAAGTGCAACAGCCTGACATAGTCATACTCACAGAATCATACCTTTCAGCCAATGTCTCAAACTCTTCCATCACCATCCCTGGGTATGTTCTGTCCCACCGGCAGGACAGACCCATCAGGGGTGGTGGCACAGTGGAATACAGTCGGGAAGGAGTGGCCCTGGGAGTCCTCAACATTGACTCTGGACCCCATGAAGTTGCATGGCTTCAGGTCAAGCATGGGCAAGGAAACCTCCTGCTGATTACCACCTACCGCCCTCCCTCAGCTGATGAATCAGTACTCCTCCATGTTGAACACCACTTGGAAGAAGCACTGAGAGTAGCAAGGGCACAGAATGTACTCTGGGTGGGGGACTTCAATGTCCATCACTAAGAGTGGCTCGGTAGCACCACTACTGACCGAGCTGGTCAAGTCCTGAAGGGCATAACTGCCAGTCTGGGCCTGCGACAGGTGGTGAGAGAACCAACAAGAGGGAAAAACCTACTTGACCTCATCCTCACCAATCTACCTGTCGCAGATGCATCTGTCCATGACAGCATTGGCAGTAGTGACCACTGCACAGTCATTGTGGAGACGAAGTCCCGTCTTCACACTGAGGACACCCTCCATCGTGTTGTGTGGCACTACCACCGTGCTAAATGGGATAGATTCAGAACAGATCTAGCAGCTCAAAACTGGGCATCCATGAGGTGCTGTGGGCCATCAGCAGCAGCAGAATTGTATTCCACCACAATCTGTAACTTCATGGCCTGGCATATCCCTCACTCTACTATTACAATCAAGCCAGGGGACCAACCCTGGTTCAACAACGAGTGCAGAAGAGCATGCCAGGAGCAGCACCAGGCATAACTAAAAATGAGGTGCAAACCTGGGGAAGCTGCAACACAGGACTACATGCATGCTAAAAAGCGGAAGCAGCATGCTATAGACAGGGCTAAGCGATCCCACAATCAACAGACCAGATCAAAGCTCTGCAAGTCCTGTCACATCCAGTCGTGAATGGTGGTGGACCATTAAACAACTAACGGGAGGAGGAGGCTCCATGAATATCCCCATCCTCAATGATGGTGGAGCCCAGCACGTGAGTGCAAAAGACAAGGCTGAAGCGTTTGCAACCAACTTCAGCCAGAAGTGCCGAGTGGCTGATCCATATCGGCCTACTCCTGAGGTCCCCACCATCACAGAAGCCATTCTTCAGCCAATTCGATTCACTCCACATGATATCAAGAAACGACTGAGCACACTGGATACAGCAAAGGCTATGGGCCCTGACAACATCCCAGCTATCATGCTGAAGACTTGTGCTCCAGAACTAGCTGCGCCTCTAGCCAAGCTGTTCCAGTACAGCTACAACACTGGCATCTACCCGACAATGTGGAAAACTGTCTAGGCATGTCCTGTCCACAAAAAGCAGGACAAATCTAATCTGGCCATTTACCGCCCCATCAGTCTACGCTCAATCATCAGCAAAGTGATGGAAGGTGTCATCGACAGTGCTATCAAGCGACACTTACTCACCAATAACCTGCTCACTGATGCCCTGTTTGGGTTCCGCCAAGACAACTTGGCTCCCGACCTCATTATAGCCTTGGTCCAAACATGGACAAAGGAGCTGAATTCCAGAGGTGAGGTGAGAGTGACTGCCCTTGACATCAAGGCAGCATTTGACCGGGTCTGGCATCAAGGAGCCCTAGCAAAACTGAAGTCAATAGGACTCAGGGGGAAAACGCTCCACTGGCTGGAGTCATACCTAGCACAAAGAAAGATGGTTGTGGTGGTTGAAGATCAATCATCACAGCCCCAGGACATCGCTGCAGGAGTTCCTCAGGGCAGTGACCAAGACCCAACCATCTTCAGCTGCTTCATCAATGACCTTCCCTCCAACATAAGATCAGAAATGGGGATGTTCGCTGATGACTGCACAGTGTTGAGCACCATTCGCAACTCCACAGATAATGAAGCAGTCCATGCCAGCATGCAACAAGACCTGGATGACGTTCAGGTTTGGGCTGATAAGCGGCTGATAACATTCAGGCCACAGAAGTGCCAGGCAATGACTATCTCCAACAAGCGAGAGTCTAACCACCTCCCCTTGATATTCAATGGCATTACCATCGCCGAATCCCCCATTATCAACAAACATTAACTAGAAACTGAACTGGATCAGCCACATAAATACTGTGGCAACAAGAGCAGGTCAAAGGCTAGGTATTCTGTGGCGAGTGTCTCACCTCCTGACTCCCCAAAGCCTTTCCACCATATACAAGGCACAAGTAAGGAGTGTGATGGAACACTCTCCACTTGCCTGGATGAGTGCAGCTTCAACAACACTCAAGAAGTTCGACACCATCCAGGACAAAGCAGCCCGCTTGATTGGCACCCCATCCACCACCTTAAACATTCACTCCCTCCACCACCGACGTACCGTGGCTGCAGTGTGTACCATCTACAAGTTGCACTGCAGCAACTCGCCAAGGCTTCTTTGGCAGCACCTCCCAAACCCGTGACCTCTTCCAGCTAGAAGGTCAAGGGCAGCAGGCGGATAAATCCCCTGGACCTGATGACTTACATCCTAGGGTCTTGAGGGAAGTGGCGGTAGGGATTGTGGATGCATTGGTAATAATTTTCCAAAACTCCCTGGACTCAGCAAAGGTCCCGGCAGACTGGAAAACTGCTAATGTAACACCCTTATTTAAAAAGGGTAGTAGACAAAAGGCTGGAAACTATAGACGAGTTAGCCTAACATCTGTGGTTGGTAAAATTTTAGAGTCCATTATTAAGGAGACAGTAACGGGACATTTGGATAAACATAATTTAATAGGACTAAGTCAGCATGGTTTTACGAAGGGCAAGTCATGGTTGACAAATTTGCTTGAATTCTTTGAGGACGTAACATACAGGGTGGATAAAGGGGAACCAGTGGACATAGTGTATTTAGACTTCCAAAAGGCATTTGACAAGATGCCACACATAGAAACATACATAGAAGATAGGAGCAGGAGTAGGCTATTCGGCCCTTCGAGCCTGCTCCGCCATTCAATGAGATCATGGCTGATCATCCAAATTCAGTACCCTGTCCCTGCCTTCTCCCCATATCCCTTGATCCCTTTAGCCTTAAGAAATATATTCAACTCTTTCTTGAATATATTTAATGAACTGGCCTCCACCGCCCTCTGTGGCAGAGAATTCCACAGGTTCACCACTCTCTGGGTGAAGAAATTCCTCCTCATTTCAGTCCTAAATGGCTTACCCCTTATCCTTAGACTATGACCCCTGGTTCTGGACTCCCTGGCCATCAGAAACATCCTTCCTGCATCTAGTCTGTCCAGGCCTGACAGAATTTTATACGTTTCGACGAGATCCCCTCTCAATCTTCTAAACTCCAGTGAGTATAAGCCCAATCGACACAATCTCTCTTCATACGTCATTCCTGCCATCCCAGGTATCAGCCTGGTGAATCATCGCTGCACTCCTTCCATGGCAAGATCGTCCTTCCTCAGGCAAGGTGACCAAAACTGCACACAATATTCAAGGTGTGGTCTCACCAAGGCCCTGTACAACTGTAGCAAGACATCCTTGTTCCTGTACTCGAACCCTCTTGCTACGAAGGCCAACATACCATTTGCCTTCTTAACCGCCTGCTGCACCTGCATGCTTACCTTCAGCGACTGGTGCACAAGAACACCCAGGTCTCTTTGCACTTCCCCTTCTCCCAATCTATTGCCATTCAAATCATAATCTGCCTTCCTGTTTTTGCCACCAAAGTGGATAACCTCACATTTATCCACATTATAATGCATTTGCCATGTTTCTGCCCAATCACCCAACCTGTCCAAATCGTACTGGAGTTTCACGGCATCCTCCTCACAGCATACCCTCCCACCCAGCTTTGTGTCATCTGCAAATTTGGAGATATTACATCCAATTCCCTCGTCCAGATCATTAATATATATTGTGAACAGCTGGGGTCCTAGGACCGATCCTTGCGGTACCCCACTAGTCACTGCCTGCCACTCGGAAAATGACCCGTTTATTCCAACTCTTTGCTTTCTGTCCGCCAACTAGTTCTCTATCCAAGTCAATACCTTGCCCCCAATCCCATGTGCCTTAATTTTGCATGCTAATCTCTTAGGCGGGACCTTATCGAAAGCCTTCTGAAAGTCCAAATACACCACATTCACTCATTCTCCCTTATCTATTTTATCAGTTACATCCTCAAAAATTTCCAGTAGATTAGTCAAGCATGATTTACCTTTTGTAAATCCATGTTGACTTTGTCCGATCCTGTCACTGCTTTCCAAGTGCTCTGCTATTACATCTTTTATAATGGACTCTAGCATTTTCCCCACTACCGATGTCAGGCTTACCGGTCTAATTACCGGTCTAAAGATTATTGCTCAAGATAAAAAATCACGGGATTGGGGGTAATATTCTGGCATGGGTGGAAGATTGGCTATCTAACAGAAAGCAGAGAGTTGGGATAAATGGTTCATTCTCAGATTGGCAATCAGTAACTAGTGGTGTTCCGCAGGGGTCAGTGCAGGGACCCCAACTCTTTACAATCTATATTAACGATTTGGAGGAAGGGACTGAGTGTAACATATCAAAGTTTGCAGATGATACTAAGATGGGAGGGAAAGTAGTGAGTGAGGAGGACATAAAAAACCTGCAAAGGGACATAGATAGGCTAAGTAAGTGGGCAGAGATTTGGCAGATGGAATATAATACTGGAAAGTGTGAGGTTATGCACTTTGGCATGAAAAATCATAGAGCAAGTTATTATCTTAATGGCAAGAAACTGGAAAGTACTGCAGTACAAAGGGATCTGGGGGTCCTGGTGCACGAAACACAAAAAGTTAGTATGCAGGTGCAGCAGGTGATCAAGAAGGCCAATGGAATGTTGGCTTTTATTGCTAGGGGGATGGAATATAAAAACAGGGAGGTATTGCTTCAGTTGTACAAAGTATTGGTGAGACCACACCTGGAATACTGCATACAGTTTTGGTGTCCATACTTAAGAAAAGACATACTTGCTCTCGAGGCAGTACAAATAAGGTTCACTCGGTTAATCCCGGGGATGAGGGGGTTGACATATGAGGAGAGGTTGAGTAGATTGGGACTCTACTCATTGGAGTTCAGAAGAATGAGAGGCGATCTTATTGAAACATATAAGATTGTGAAGGGGCTTGATCGGGTGGATGCGGTGAGGATGTTCCCAATGATGGGTGAAACTAGAACTAGGGGGCATAATCTTAGAATAAGGGGCTGCTCTTTCAAAGCTGAGATGAGGAGAAACTTCTTCACTCAGAGGGTGGTAGGTCTATGGAATTTGCTGCCCCAGAGAGCTGTGGAAGCTACATCATTAAATAAATTTCAAACAGAAATAGACAGTTTCCTAGAAGTAAGGGGAATTAAGGGTTACGGGGAGCGGGCAGGAAATTGGACATGAGTCTAGGTTTGGATCGGTCATGGCCCTGTGGGTGGCGGAGCGGGCCCAGGGGCCATGTAGCCTGGTCCTGCTCCTACTTCTTGTGTTCTAATTCTGTGTTAGATTTCAGGAGATGGCTCTATTCACAGGGATTAGTGGAGACCTCGGGAACATGCTGCCAGCTAGGAGTCCTTCAAGAGTAAATTGGGCCTGTTCCTGGCTGGGGTGGAGATCACCTCTTACAGAAGGTAAGTACTGCAGGAAATACAGGGACAAAGTATCTCCTGGACAAATCTCGATCGCCTAGATGGGCCGGAGAGGAATTTCCCAGATTTTTTATCCCAAATTGGCCATTGGGTTTTTTATCTGGTTTTTTGCCTCTCCCGGGAGATCATATGGGTTCGGGTGGGATGGAGAGTGAAATTAGATTTGAGGTTAGGATCAGATCAGCCATGATCTTATTGAATGGCGGAGCAGGCTCGAGGATCCGATTGGCCTACTCCTGCTCCTATTTCTTATGTTCTTATGTTCTTAGGCGCATGGGAACACCACCACCTCCAAGTTCCCCTCGAAGTCACACACCATCCTGACTTAGAAGTATATCGCTGATTCTTCATCGTCGCTGGGTCAAAATCCTGGAACTCCCTACCTAACAGCACTGTGGGAGTGCCATCACCACACGGACTGCAGCGGTTCAAGAAGGTGGCTCACCACCACCTTCTCAAGGGCAACTCGGGATGGGCAATAAATATTACCATAAACAAATTTAAAAAACGTTGTGAGGAGGATGCAAAGAAGCTTCAAGGGGATATAGACAAGCTAAGTGGGAGGACAAGAACATGGCAAGTGGAATAAAATGTGGAGGAATGTGAAGTTATCCACTCTGGTAGGAAAAATAGAAAAGCAGAATATTTTTAAGTGGTGAGAGATTGGGAAATGTTGGTGTTCAGAGGGACCTGGGTGTCCTTGTACACGAATCACTGAATGTTAACATGCAGGTACAGCAAGCAATTAGGAAAGCAAATGGTATGTTGGCTTTTATTACAAGAGGGTTTGAGTATAAGAGTAATGATATCTTACTGCAATTATATAGGGCCCTGGTGAGACCACACCTGGAGTATTGTGTACAGTTTTGGTCTCCTTACCTAAGGAAGGATATACTTCCCATAGAGGGAGTGCAACGAAGGTTTGACTGATTCCTGGGGTGGGGGGATTGTCCTATGAGGAGAGATTGAGTAGACTAAGTGTAATGAAATGTGTTTGGCTTGCCTGTATTCGTTTTGCACTCATGTATATTACCCTCCCCCACACGGTGTATAGTTTCACTTCCTCTTTCCTGACTAACCTGGAAGGTTCTAGGTCTTGGCTCTTGGCTCCGCCCCTGACTTCTCTTGCATAAAGATCCCAGGATCTGTATGACTCATTCCTGCGAGCCAGTCAGTGTGTTGAGATGTTAGCTCTGATCTTAGTGATTAAAAGCCAACTTGTTAAAGTCTATGGCCTAGAAATTCACTGGCCTTAGCGCCGCTTTTGAGGCGCTAGAGGGCCTAGCGCCGAAGTTATGGCCAGTTTAGAAATTGACAGGGGCCCTAAATCGGCGTTAGGCCGGTAGCGCTGCGCCGGCACCGATGACGTCATCGGTGTGCGCAGCGTCCCGGTTGCCATGGTAACCCGCCCGAACTCGGAAATTGAGTTGCGGCCGCCTCGCCCGTGGCAGCCGCAAGCAACGTTCTGGCAGAGGTGCCTTACAGAACTTTGCGCCGGCGCATTAAAGGCCCCGCGGCGGCCGGCCGCTTTCCCGCCGGCCGCCTGGCCGCAGCTCCCTCCCCGGACTTCCCGCACCCCCCCCCCCCCGGAACAGAAGCAAGCCCGGCACTTGTCCGAGGTGCCGGGCTCATTTTTAAAAAGATTATCGCGGGCCGCGGCCGGGTGCAGGCAGCTCCTCCTTAACGGAAGGAGGAGGCCTGCACTTCCCGAGCCTGCCGCACCGCAGCGGGCGCCGCAGCGCCGGAATAGCGCCGCAATGCGGCGCGTGGCGCCAGTTTTGAGGCGCTGAGACCCCTCAGTAGCGCCGGCAGCCGTTTGGGCGCGGCGCTACTGAATTTTTGGCGCGCGCAGGGGGACTTAGCGCCGGCACTAACTTCCGGCGCTAAAGCCCTCGCTGCGCCAAAACCGAATTTCTAGGCCTATAACTTCTAGTTTTGTGGTTATTGAAGGCACATCAATTTTAATCACTAAAGAATACTAGGATGGATCGACTCCTAAAACCAGAGTGTCTGGACTTGGATCCACATTCTGCTGAAGCATCAAATCAATTTGGACACTGGCTCAAATGCTTCGAACTCTTCGCGAGGGCCTCATCCGCTAGCGAGGTAGATAAACTGAGTCTACTGACTACTCACGTTAATCATTGGATTTATTCGTTCATCCGGGACGCCACCTCTTACATGGAGGCCATCACTATCCTGAAGGCCCAATACCAGAGGCCAGTAAACGAAGTGTACGCCAGACATCTGCTGGCTACACGCAGGCAGCGACCTGAGGAATCAATGGACGATTTCTTACAGGACCTAAAGGACTTGGTCCGGGACTGTAACTGCAAGGCCGTGACGGCCAACGCGTACTCTGACGAATTGGTCCGCGATTCCTTCATCACGGGCCTCAAATCGAATTATATCCGGCAGAGACTGCTGGGGAAGGAGGTCCTGGACTTAAAAAAGGCAGTGGCCACTGCGCGATCGCTGGATGTGGCCCAGAAAAACTCTGACTCTTATTCTTCCGGCCATGCGGCTCTCACCGCCTCGTGCGCGCCGAGCGGGCCGCCATCTTGGAATCAGCCATCTTCCCCATCCAGGTCCCAGACCAGCTCTACACCGCCGGAGTCCCCACACAGAAGTTCACCCAGGAGTCCTACTACAGCGGCAATGTCTCGAGGCCCGAAATGCTACTTCTGCGGCCAGGCCAAGCACCCCAGACAACGATGCCCAGCGAAGGACGCTACATGCTTCAAATGTAAGAAAAAGGGGCATTTTAGCAAAGTCTGCAGGGGGAATCCGATTTCCAACTCCGTCACCGCCTCGTGTGTGCCGTGCAGGCCGCCATCTTGGGATCTGCCATCTTTTCCCGACTCAACGGCCGCCCAGGGCCCAACAGTGGCTTCGATCACGGTGGATCAATCCAGGCCACACCCATTGACAAAATCCATGATGGACATAGAGGTAAACGGGAATTTAACAAAATGTTTAATTGACTGTGGGAGTACCGAGAGTTTTATCCACCCTAGCCTGGTACGGCAGCACTCATTAACGGTAACCCCTACACGGAGCAGAATTGCTATGGCTGCTAAGCCCCACACTTCGGACATTTTGGGCTACTGTGTGGTAACACTGACTGTAAAAGGCACGGACTACAAGGATTTTAAACTCCTCGTGATGCCAGAACTCTGTGTTAATGTAATCTTGGGCCTGGACTTCCAGTGCCACCACGAAAGTGTCACGCTAGCATATGGCGGGTCCCAGCCGCCACTCACAGTCTGTGGCCTATCAACCTTAAAAATCAGCCCGCCCTCTTTATTCGCTAATCTCGCTCCGAACTGTAGGCCCATAGCGACCAAAAGTAGATGGTACAGTCTGGAAGACAGACACTTTATCAAGGCGGAAGTGGACAGACTCCTGCGGGAAGGCATTATTGAATGCAGTACCAGTCCGTGGCGTGCCCAAGTAGTCATAGTTAAAAATAGCGAAAAGGAACGGATGGTAATTGACTACAGCCAGACTGTTAATATTTATACCCAGCTGGACGCCTACCCTTTACCCCGCATATCAGAAATGGTCAACCAGATCGCACAATACCGAGTCTTCTCGACTATCGACCTCAAATCCGCGTATCACCAGCTCCCCATTAGAATGGAGGACCACCCATACACCGCCTTTGAGGCGAACGGACGCCTCTACCATTTTCTCAGAGTGCCCTTCGGGGTAACAAATGGGGTCTTGGTCTTCCAACGTGAGATGGACCGCATGGTTGACGAGAATAAACTACAAGCTACCTACCCCTATCTGGACAATGTCACTATCTGCGGGCACAACCAGCAAGACCTCGCTCCCTCGGGGAGCGGAGAGAATGATGAGAGACTACCCGAGGAAGACCTACACCAAAAAGAGACAGGACGCCCAGAGGTATCAATACCCAACTTTAACCTGGAGGACACTGCAGATAACCTGGAAGACACTGCGGAGGCCCGGACAGCGGAGGAACCAGAATCCACTCCCCTAGAGGCACCCCAACCGGCTTTGCGCCGATCACTGAGAACCGCAAAACCTCCTGACAGACTCACTTATACCAACTTTTAAGAAACATCACCCCGATGGACTAAATCTAAAGAAGGGGTGAATGTAATGAAATGTGTTTGGCTTGCCTGTATTCGTTTTGCACTCATGTATATTACCCTCCCCCACACGGTGTATAGTTTCACTTCCTCTTTCCTGACTAACCTGGAAGGTTCTAGGTCTTGGCTCTTGGCTCCGCCCCTGACTTCTCTTACATAAAGATCCCAGGATTTGTATGACTCATTCCTGCGAGCCAGTCAGTGTGTTGAGATGTTAGCTCTGATCTTAGTGATTAAAAGCCAACTTGTTAAAGTCTATAACTTCTAGTTTTGTGGTTATTGAAGGCACATCACTAAGTCTATATTCTCCAGAGTTTAGAAGAATGAGAGCTGATCTCATTGTAACATACAAAATTCTTACAGGGCTTGACAGGGTAGATGCAGGGAGGATGTTTCCCCTTGCTGGGGAGTCTAGAATCAGGGGTCACAATCTCAGAATAAGGGGTCGGCCATTTAGGACTGAGATGAGGAGAAATTTCTTCACTCAGGGGGTAGTGAATCTTTGGAATTCTCTACCCCAGAGGGCTGTGGAGGCTCAGCCGTTGAGTATATTCAAGACAGAGATCAATAGATTTTTGAATATTAAGGGAATCAAGGGATATGGGGATTGTGCAGGAAAGTGGAGATGAGGTAGAAGATCAGCCATGATCTTATTGAATGGTGGAGCAGGCTCGAGGGTCTGATTGGCCTACTCCTGTTCCTATTTCTTATATTCTTATGTTCTATGTTCAAAACAGCGCGGTGCCCTCTACAAGGAATTTAGGGCCTGAGTGAACAGCAGAAGCAACTATGTATCTCCTTAACCAATTAGATTGATGAATCCTTATTGAGATAGGCAGAGTCTAAACCAGGAAGTATAAATTAGAATATTTAATTCAATGACAGATCAGGTACAGAAAGCGAAATAAAGAGAGGGAAAGAAAGATGGGATTAAGAGAGAGATAAAAGAGACAGAAAGAAAAACTAAAAAAAACAGATAAATATACGAGGGAGAAAGGAATAGAAGGATATGTTGATAGGGTTAGATGAAGAAGGGTGGGAGGTGACTCGTGTGGAGCTTATCTGCGGCAGGCTCGCTAATAGGAACATAGGAACAGGAGTAGGCCACTCAGCCCCCTCGAGTCTGTTCCAATCATCCGCTCCTGATTTTCCTCTTGCTAGCTACGCCCAGGAGATCCAGACGTAGAAACAGGAAAATCTGTTCCAGTATTTCAATACAGGAGAGGGGTCAACATTCCACCTTGAGCTGGGATAGAACGTTACGAAGCTTGGGCCAATATATCTGAGGATAATTTCGGAAGACCTAAAAGGGGGATGCTACATAGACACATGAGGGAGAAAGGAATAGAAGGACATGCTAAAAGGGTGAGATAAAGTAGGGGTGGGAGGAGGCTCGTGTGGAGCATAAACACCGTAACGGACCTGTTGGACCCAATGGCCTGTTTCTGTGGTGTACGTTAGATGTAATTCTGTCTTAAAGGGCTGCCGTGTTCATCTTTTTTGTCATTTTGCCAAATTCAGTACTACGTCTTAGCTGAAAAAAAGTTAAAACAGGCTACTTAGGAAAATAAACAGCTGCATTCCGTCCTTTAATACCGAGGCTTCCTCAATGACTATAAATTATTACTAATTGAAGACCGAGTGCTTCACTATTGTTAAAAAATGGCAGACATCATTGTCAGCTTACGGGAGCTTCGTTCTGCTTCCTAATGAGGCGCACGCCAATTATAAATATGAAACAAGTCTCTGGCCCATTATGCATTCTCCAGGAGAGATGAATTGTGATTGCTTCCGGTTGCCAAGGAAACCATTAAAGTGTCTCATCCAGCAATGCAAGCACCTGGACTGGAAAGGTAGAAGCTGTAGCGTCAGCAGTGGTCCGGACCCATGGGGACAGGTAATACATGAGCCCATGCTGTTTATTGCTCGCGTGGACTGCAACTTCAGCACAGGCCAGTCCACAGCGGTTGTTTGCTGTTTATTTTCATACAAAGCAGCGGCCCTACAAGCACAGACAATCCAGGGTGTATTTTTTCCTTTAATCTGGACAGAATGGCGGATGATGTGCTAATGCAAATTTATCATTTCCCTCTTTCCCCCCCCGCCCCCCCCCCCAACTCTCGGCTGCGGGGAATGTCTACGCCCATGAATAGTATTTCTTTAGACAACTCCTTTGGTCTTGGAGGAGGAGGGGAAAGGTAATCATCAAAACATAGGGCACAGAAGGAGGCCATTCGGCCCATCGTGCCTGTGTCGGCCGAAAAAGAGCTATCCGGCCTAATCCCACTTTCCAGCTTTTGGCCCGTAGCCTTGCACATCAAGTGCATATCCAAGGACTTTTTAAATATGATGAGGGTTTCTGATTCTACCACCCTTTCTGGCAACGAGTTCCAGACCCCCACCACCCTCTGGTTGAAAAAGTTCTCCTCAACTCCTCTCTAATCCCTCTACCAATTACTATTAATCTATGCCCCCTGGTTATTGACCTCTCTGCTAGGGGAAATAGGTCCTTCCTATCCACTCCATCCAGGCCCCTCATAATTTTATACACCTCAATCAAGTCTCCCCTCAGCCGCCTCTGTTCCAAAGAAAACAACCCCAGCCCATCCAATCTTTCCTCATAGCTAAAATTCTCCAGTCCTGGCAACATCCTCGTAAATCTCCTCTCTAATGCAATCACATCTTTCCTGTAATGTCAGCAGTGGTCCGGTCCTAATCAGAGGAAGGCAGCAGGAAGAATGACAAGTCGACAAATCTTGCGAGAGCCCTTCATTTTCTCTTCTCCTGAAAATAAGATAGAACAAACTTGCATATATTTCGCACCTTACCATGGACATCCCAAAATTGCTCTTTCCCCTTCAGGTTTCATTTTGAAGTGTGGGTCACTGTTGTTTTGCAGGGAGAAGCGACTGCCAATTTCAGCATAGCGCGTGCCCACATACTGCAAATGAATTCTTCCCAAACCTGCGACCTCTACCACCTAGAAGGACAAGGGCAGCAGGCGCATGGGAACACCACCACCTCCAAGTTCCCCTCCAAGTTGCACACCATCCTGACTTGGAAATGTATCGGCCGTTCCTTTATCATTACTGGGTCAAAATCCTGGAACTCCCTGCCTAACAGCACTGTGGGAGCACTTTCACCGCACGGACTGCAAGCCAATGTCCCATTGGGTAGGTTGGCCAATAAGAAGGCCCACCACCACCCTCTCAAGGGCAACTTGGGAAGGGCAATAAATGCTGGCCTTGCCAGCGACGCCCATATCCTCAGAATGAATTAAAAAAAGAATGATGAATTAATCTGAAGGTAGTGACTCACTGCTAGGTGGACATTCCACCGCAACCAGCTGCTCTCCAGCACCCTGCCCAAGTGGGCCTTCTTCAAGTATGAGTCTAGACAGTAAGCTTTGCTGACGGGCTATTTGATCATGGCACCACAGCCAACCCTGCCCTTACCCAATGTTCGTATACCTCCAAGCAGAACTCACGAGAGACCACGAGCCATTGGGCTGACTTCTCATCCCCTCCGTAGCCCAGGGTTACGAGCTCATTGTAGCATTCGAAGCTGGGGCTTCCCTGATCTACGAGGGAAAAATTTGGTTGGTTAGTGCCTCCCGTTAGTGCCTCTGGGAGGCGCGAACGAGGCGCTAGGAACTTAGCGTCCGAGCACGGCGATTTTAGCACCGCTCGCGAAATTGACCAGTCGCCTTGCGGCGGCGCTAAACACCACTGCCACGATCTCCAGCGCCCGCAGATTGTGATGTCAGTTGAGCGTGCAATGCTCCGGTAGTGCCCCAGACTGGATATTGAGTCACGCCCCCTGCCTTTCCGCCTGCCGCCCGCTAGGAACGACAGGTAGAGGGGAACGTTTTCAAGTCGGGAAGGGGCTGGGGAGCGCTATTTAAAGTCGGCAAAATTTTTGGTACACGCAGGTTGAGAGACGTCTGTAAAGATTTAATGCTGTCCTAAGGAGTTTTGGCCCTCAGCACCACTTTTGAGGTTCCTAAGCGCCGAGCTCTTTCCCTGGGCCTATCCATTAGTGCTTCCAACACAATTGCATTAGAGGTCTCTCCAGGCCGAGATTCAAGGCTGCAATGAGCAGGGTGTGGCTGGCCAGCAAGATGGCCCCTCCCCTTTAACAACTGGATGGCGCCAGTTTGTCTGGCTTCCATGGTTACTGACATCGCCTGAGCTTCGGTAGCGTTCTGAGGTAGCTCCTCGCTCCCTGACGTTTGCGCCTTAAGACAGGTGTTTAGCGCCTGATTTAGCGCTCAAATCGCCTCCAGGGGCAATAGAGGCGAATTTTTGCAGTCGGAGGTGATAATTAGCGTCGGGCGCTAAACTTTGCACCCGGCCGATATTAGCGCCCCAAAATGGGCGATACCCAATTTTTCCCCCTACGTGTCTAAGTTCTGCAGTGGGCCATGAGGTTATTAAATTGAGCCGTCTCTTTGCAAAGTCTTTGTACGGGACAAGACAACCGTTTAATGTGGGTGGGATAAACTATTTTAACATGTTTGTCCAGCTCTTTCAGGAGTGACAGAGAAAAAATTGAAAAGAAAAATCATAATGTAGGTGTCTACGTACTCCTAGCAAAAAAATACTGAACTCGGAGAGGTTCAACAGAAAAGGTTTAATTGTTGAGGCTGCATGCTGAACACAAAATGGAGTCAGAGACTCCACAAAGTACAACTGTCTTTCCTCAGTGCACAGCTTCGACTGCTCCTCCCCCGCTCTGGGCTTAACTATGTTGCAGATCGCGTTTCTTAAAGGTGTGATCCTTCTTAAAGGCATGATGCCTGATTTATAGTCTACGGACCGGAAAGCGGATTGTGTCCGTTCTGTGATCGATACGCCACACAGCTCCCCCCAGAATCCACTAGTAGGGAGTGTACGAACCGGCGTGGCGGCTTGATGGCACGGCCGGAACGGCTCTTGGCGGTTGGTGTCGGGAGTGGGGCGGTCGGACGCGTCGGGCTCTTAGGCGGTCTGCCCCGCGGTGGGGGTTGGCCCACTTGAACGGGTTCATCGGGCTCTAGGTGCGCCAGCTTGAGCCGGTCGACCGACACCTTGTCAGTTCTGCCGCCCACTTCGAGGAGGAAGAACTTGTTCCCCGTCTGGAGTACCTTGTAGGGTCCGTCGTATGGGGGCCATAGATGTCCTCGGTGGGCGTCATGGCGCACGAAAACAAATTTGGCCATGTGCAGGCTAGGTGGTGCGCGGGTTGCTGGTTCGCCGTGCCGGCCGGTGGGAGCGACCTATTGTGCTCGGTTGGCGAAAGCGCGGCGTTGCTGGTCAGCCGACCAGGGGGTCGTGGCGGTGGGCAGGAACTCTCCGGGTATGCGCAGCGGCTGGCCGTACACGAGTTCCGCCGCCAAGACTTGCAGGTCTTCCTTGACCGCAGAGCGTAGACCGAGTAGCACCCACGGGAGGCGGTCGATCCAAGCCTCGTCCTCGAGGCTGGCACGGAGGGACGCCTTCATGGACCTGTGGAAACGCTCGCACAGTCCGTTGGCTTGGGGGTGGTAAGCCATGGTGCGGTGAACGGCCACCCCGAGGTTTTGGGCGATGGCGGCCCACAGATCAGAGGTGAACTGCGGGCCTCTATCCGACGTCATGTCGGAGGGGACGCCGAACCGAGCGACCCAGGTACCGATGAACGCCCTCGCGATGTCGGCGGTGGTGGTGGACGTCAGTGGAATGGCCTTGGGCCAGCGGGTGGTACGGTCCACGATTGTCAGCAATGGTTACGCTTAGGAGTCATCCTGAGCGTCGGGATCACCAATGTAGGAGTCTATGTACTCTGAGCAAAAAAATACTGAACTCGGAGAGGTTCAACATATTATGTCCGTGTATAATGGAGACACGGACTGCAGGAGCTGGTTATAACAGGTCTTTACTGAATGGCGACAACCTGGAACTACTATGCAAATGTTACTACACAGGTTTATATACAGGGGTGGTCACTACTGGTACTGCAGTATACAGGGGCTGCAGAATATAGTTCCTTCTGCAAAGTACATACACTACAATTCCTCCCCTTTTAGCTAAACAGTACACAAACATTCGTTTAACAATGAAATAACATATTTACAATTACAGCTGCTAGATACATTAGTTGAAGTTAAGCAATTATAAGTTCAGTCTTTGAGGAGGCTTCCTGATTCTGTCTGGATAATGCCTCTTTGGGGTATCAGGTTCTTCTGGCAAAGTTGAGTCGGGATCAATGTCGTTGTTTGGTTCGTCTGCTCCCAATATCACCGATTCTGAGGTAGATGCAATTGGTACTTCGGTTTCATCGCCAGGTGTATCAGATCATGGTGTGGAGTTGACATTTCCCAGTGACTCTAGAACCTGGTCAGCATGGCGTCTTACAATGCTCTCTCCAACGTCCACGGTATACATTAGAGGTCCTTGCCGTGTACAGATCGTTCCTGGCTGCCATTTCTCTGTGCGGTAGTCCCGGGCCAAAACTGGTTGACCTATCTTAAAACTCCTGGTCGGCCTTTCATTCATATTCTGAAACTGTCTGTTCTCCACATCTCTTCTGATGTTTGGCTTAACCAAATCCAAGCGGCATCGTAGTCTTCGATTGAAGAACATCATGGCAGGAGTTTGGTTGGTAACCGCATGTGTCGCATTCCGGTAGGCAAACAAAAAGTTATCCACCTTGTGTTGTAGGGGTATATCTTCATTACACATTGCCTTGATGGCCTTCTTGAATATTTGAACGAACCTCTCGGCCAATCCATTAGTGGCTGGATGATATGGGGTGGATGTGTAATGCTTAACACCATTGTTCTTTAAGAACCTCCGGAACTCTTCAGACGCAAACTGTGGTCCATTGTCAGAGCAAATCTGTTCAGGCAGCCCATTCCTGGCAAATATGGTTTGTAAGACTGTGATAGTTTTTTCTGTGGTGGTTGAGGACATTTTTATTACCTCTGGCCACTTTGAATGTGCATCCACCGCAATTAAAAACATCGAGTCCATAAATTGACCATCAAAATCAATGTGCACCCTTTGCCATGGAGATGAGGGCCACTCCCATGGATGTAGAGGGGCTTGTGGTGGGGCGTTTTGGACCTTCTGGCATCCTGTACAGCTCTTGGTCATCTCTTCAATTTCTCTATCGATTCCCAGCCACCACACAAACGCTCTGGCTAAGTTCTTCATTTTTACCCCTCCCAGATGACCCTCATGAAGCTCATTGAGCACTCTATCCTTCAATTTGGGTGGAATTACTACTCTGGATCCACACATCAAGGTTCCTCTGCACACTGACAGCTGTTCTCTTCTCGGCGAGAATGCTGGCAGCAGTGGTTCGCCATGTGCTGGCCATCCCTTCACCGTTAAATCATAGACCCAGGAGAGTGTCGGGTCATTTCGTGTTTCCTTTTCTATGTTTGCATTCGTCACAGGGAGACATTCGACTATGGTCGAGTGGAATATCTCCACTGGATCCACTGCCAGTTCTTCTTCCACCATCGGCAATGGTAGGCACGACAATCCATCAGCATTCCCATGCTGCTTAGTTCCTTTGTACTCGATGTCATATTGGTGTGCCCCTAGGAAAAGGGACCACCTCTGTAGCCGTTGTGCTGTCATTATCGGTACGCCCTTCTGAGGGTTGAAAATGGAGACAAGAGGTTGATGATCAGTTAGTAGAGTAAATTTCTGACCGTGCAGGTAGTGATTGAACTTCTTCACCCCCCACACCAGGCTGAGGGCCTCTCTGCCAATCTGGGCATAGTTACGCTCGGCTGAAGTTAACGAGCGTGACGCAAAAGCTATTGGCCTCTCTGAACCATCAAGGAATTTATGTGACAGTACCGCCCCAATGCCGTAGGGAGATGCACCACACGCCAGTCTTATTGGTAGTGATGGGTTGTAGTGAGCCAATACTTCTCTTGAAGTGATTAGGTCCTTACTCTTCTGAAAGGCCCGCTTACATTCATCGCTCCATTTCCATGCTACTCCCGTTTGTAGTAGGGCGCTCAGTGGGTGCAGAATTGTGGACAAATTCGACAAAAACTTATGGTAGTAATTCACCAATCCGAGGAATGACCTCAGTTGCGACACATTTTCAGGCGCTGGAGCCTTAACTACCGCTTCAATTTTGTCAGGGGACTTATGTAGCCCCTCTTCATCAATCACGTGGCCACAGTACGATATCTGTTTCTTAAAAAACTTGCACTTGTGGCGATTGGCTCGTAGCCCATGTTCACGTAGTCTAGTGAGCACCTGCTCTAGGTTGGCAAGGTGTTCACTGTCATCTTCACCTGTCACTAGGATGTCGTCCAAGTAACACTGAGTCCCCGGAATCCCTAGCAGGACTTGTTCCATCGCTCTTTGCCATATCGCCGGAGCTGATGCTACTCCGAATACCAGTCGATTATACTGGTAAAGACCTTTGTGAGTGTTTATCGTGAGATACTTCCTAGAGGATTCTTCAACCTCCATCTGCAAATATGCTTGTGCTAGGTCAATTTTTGTAAAATGCTTCCCTCCAGATAGTGAGGCGAAGATATCTTCTATCCTTGGGAAAGGATATTGTACTGTGTGAAGGATTGGGTTCACCGTCACCTTGAAGTCCCCACAGATGCGAACCTTCCTTGGCTCCTCAGACTTATTGTTTAACGTTTTTTTCATGACAGGAACGATGGGTGTCGCCCACTCGCTCCAGTCTACCTTAGATAACATGCCTGCTTTCTCCAGATTCTCCAGCTCTGCCTCGACGGCTGGGCGAATTGCATATGGTACCGATCTTGCTTTGAAAAACTTGGGAATTGCATTCTCTTCTATTTTTATTGAGGCGGTTACGCCTTTAAGAGTTCCCAGTTCTTGTTGAATTACCTCTTTGGCGTTAGCTAAGATTGTTGACAATCGTTCAGGAGTGACGTCGTCATCCTTTTTACCAGCCACCATCAGTGCCTGAATGGAGTGCCAGTCTAAACTATTCACGTCCCAATAACGGTGGTCCACCATCTTGCAGTATGTACAGATACAATTTCTGTATATCCTTGCCGTTGTATTCGACAGGCACCCTTATTTTTCCTCTGGGGTATACTTTTTGCCCCGTATGCGTCGTCAAGACAATGGATGTCTCTTTCAAGGGTATGTGTGAGAATAGCCGCTCGTAGTCTCGGCGATTCATGACGGTTCGAGCTGATCCTGTATCCAATTCCATTTTGCATTGGGACCCTGCTATCGTGAGGGTGACCCAACTGGTTCGGTGATCCTCTTTTGCGATTACGTTGTGAAGTTTGAGACAGCTTAGTCTCTTGTTTCCGGATTCACTATCGCTCATCTGGTCTTCGGAACTACTGTCCGTCATCTTTTGTACTTTCCTGTACGGTTCCTTAGTAGCCTTTTTGTTGTCGTTGGTTTTCTTCCCAGACCTGCAAACTCGTGCAATGTGTCCCATCTTTCCGCATTGCCTGCATATTTTGTCCTTGGACCAGCAGTCCTTCTGGTCATGGGTTGTTCTGCCGCAGCGATAACATTTTGCAAATCCCCGTGTCATTTTGTGGGTGCCGTATTCCTGTGGCTTTTTCTGTATTTCCACAGCTCCCCTGGCTGCTGCTTCGTACGATACTGCCACGCTGAAAGCCTTATCTAGCGTCAGCTCTTTCTCTGAGAGTAACCTCTTCTGGGTTCCTTCACTCAGGAGTCCACAGACAAATTTGTCCCGTAGGGTATCTGCCAGTCCTGCTCCGAACTGGCAGTGCTTTGATAGCTTGCGTAGTTCCGTAAGGTAATCAGCATTGCTCTCATCTTTATGCTGATTTCTCCTGTGGAATTTAAATCTTTCTGCTATCAGCAGCGGTGTAGGATTTAGGTGTTCCTGTAGGATAACAACAATTTCGTTAAAACTCTTCGCCTTCAGTTTGGCTGGAGTAATCAGGTCCCGCAATAGGCCGTACGTTCTTGCGCCCATTAAGTTTAACAGTACCGATGCCTTTTTCTCATTGGCTACTTCGTTTGCCTCGCAATATACCTCGACTCTTTCCACATACGTGGTCCAGTCATCTATTGCATTATCGAAGGCAGTGATATAGCCAGTCTTCGGCATCTTGGAAATCTAAGATGGCGCCTCCCGCGCTTTGCCTTCTTCCCCGATTTAACAAAATTGCGCCTCCCGCGCTTTCTGTCTTCTCCGCTGTTGCTAGCGCTGTTGCTGCCGTTTTATGCCTTGATGGCGACGCCCTATGGTCTTCGCGCACTTCCCCCCGCGCTGCTGCTAACGCCGCTCTCCGCGGTTCCCGTGGCAAACTGCAGCTCCTCGCGGCTTTCTGCGTGTTTAATTTTTATTATTTCCCCGTCGTCGGATGAACCCTGCGGGACACTGTCTCCCTCTTCTCGGGTCTGTACGCTGCCCGGCTTCGTAGCACCGGCCGCGCCCTGTGTGCTCCACCCTCTCTCTCTCTCCTCTTCCCGACAACGCTGCTCGGCCCCGTTGCAAGGCCACCCGCTCGAGCTCTAGACCGCCGCAGCCCAGGAAGGATCAGTGTACTACCTGCCACCAGCCCGATTAGCTGAAGCACCATCGACAGGATAACCAAGCCCCGCTCTCGACAGCCTCTCCTGCAAATCTTCAACTCCGCTGACTCAGAGGCGGATGCCCACGGTCGACGCCCGTTTCTTCTGTTTCTTTCTTCCTTCTGGCCTCGACCTCTGATAACTTCGCTTCAGGGATGGATCCCCATGAGGTGGTGCAGACTGTAGGTAAGCTCGTATCTGCTCGTCGCCAGTATTATGTCTGTGTATAATGGAGACATGGACTGCAGGAGTTGGTTATAACAGGTCTTTACTGAATGGAGACAACCTGGAACTACTATGCAAATGTTACTACACAGGCTTATATACAGGGGTGGTCACTACTGGTACTGCAGTATACAGGGGCTGCAGAATATAGTTCCTTCTGCAAAGTACATACACTACACAACAGAAAAGGTTTAATTGTTGAGGCTGCATGCTGAACACAAAATGGAGTCAGAGACTCCACAAAGTACAACTGTCTTTCCTCAGTGCACAGCTTTGACTGCTCCTCCCCCACTCTGGGCTTAACTATGTTGCAGATCGACTTTCTTAAAGGTGTGATCCTTCTTAAAGGCATGACGCCTGATTCATAGTCTACGGACCGGAAAGCGGATTGTGTCCGTTCTGTGGTCGGTACGCCACAATATACTATTTCCCATTTAAATATATCTCATTATATATGATGTACCTTGAAGTGCTTTGGGATGTTATGATGTTGTGAAAGGTGTGATAAATGTGAGCTCATCCAAATCTCGGCTGCCCATATCTTAACTCGCACCAAGTCCCGTTCACCCATCATCAGTCACTGTGCTCGCTGACCTACACTGGCTCCCAGTCCGGCAAAGCTTCAATTTTAAAATTCTCATCCTTGTTTTCAAATCCCTCCATGGCCTCGCCCCTTCCTATCTCTGTAATCTCCTCCAGCCCTACAAACCTCCAACATCTCTGCGCTCCTCTAATTCTGCCCTCTTGAGCATCCCCGATTTTAATTGCTCCACCATTGGTGGCCGTACCTTCAGCTGCCTGGGCCCTGAGCTCTGGAATTCCCTCCCAAAACCTCTCCGCCTCTCTAACTCTCTCTCCTCCTTTAAGGCACTCCTTAAAACCTACCTCTTTGACCAAGCTTTTGGTCATTTGCCCTAATATCACTTTAAGTGGCTCAGTGTCTGATTTTATTCTGTAACGCTCTTGTGAAGCACCTTGGGACGTTTTACTACATTAAAGGTGCTATATAAATGCAAGTTCTTGTTATATAAATGCAAGTCCATTCATTTATTAATGTGACATCTGGCGGAGTCCGGTTTTCCTCTAATTTGTGCCCAAGGTACTGTAAGCAGTTTTTGATCCTAGCCCAATTGCTAGACGAACGGTTTGAATCACCCCCACCTTACGCAAGTTCTATACCCGGGAATTATTATTCAGAGTGTAAATGAAATAATTCACGGACAGGAATGCTTTGGTGAAAAATCAAACTTATATTTATTTGGTCTAACATACACTGGCTAAAACATGCACTACTAAACAAAATCACTGTCCCTGTGGAGAATAAAATCCAGGTTACAAACAACATACATACAGTACACAACTGGGGACTATAACAAGCAGTAATTCCCTTGTTGCTATGGTGGACTCTAACTCCACCCCTACCAACGAATTACCCAGTCGCATAAACCCCTTTGCCTGGTTGAACCAAATGAAGCTCCAACCCTCGGAATAGCCCAAAAGCTTCACTTCTGAGAGACTGTGCTTACCCTCACACGTGGCCGGTTTCGATCGCTCCGCTCGTCGGCTTCTCTGGTACTTCTTGTTAGTTCGATCTTGTAGGAGCAGGGAGTGAGAGAGAGAGAAAGAATGGTGGAACAGAGTCTATCTTTATACTAGTCCCTATCTTTTCCCGCCAATCTTTAAAATCCTATTATTTGTAAGCACTCTGGTGCTTAATCAGTGATGAGTCATCCTCGGACCCATGCGTATTGGATTAATGGCCCTAAGTCTGGGACATATCTTTCGGTCTCTGTTTTGGGAATAAAACTGTCTCCCTTTCGGCTGGCTGAGGCCAGTGGGTTCATTGTTCTGCTTCTCTTCTGAGATGGAGGTGAAAAGTGCTTTTGCATATTAGAGTGACTTTCTAATAAGTTCAAGTTCAATGGCCCCCTTCCTTTGTCCAGGACTGTCGGGCGAACCCATACATTCCGGATGACTGACAGTTCTTTTGTCACAGCCAACTGCCATGCGTTCTCTGGAGTTTTAACAAAACCAGTCTTTCATGTATCTGCACAGGGCGATCCCATAACAGGGAACATACCCTCAGAAAAATCCAATAAAGTCCACAAAATATTCCCGACTGAGTTCATTCTTCAGAGACTTTGCGATCTCTTCAGTACGCAGATTCCCCAAGGGGAACAGGGAAGAAGAACAATGATGCTGAGTTTCTGCCCCCTTTACATTGCCCCAAGATTGCTGGGGCTTCGACCAAAGGTGGCTGCACCTACTATAGGTGCGGGTTGAGGGCAGGTATTTAGATTAGGGGGTTAGGGGGCATTCCTGGTCCTCCCACCTCATTCCCTATTCACTTGCTGACGGCGCACCCATTTTGAAGGTCGCCCAGGTAAGTGGGTCTAAAGCTGTCCAATGACCCCCCTCTCTGCAACTCAAGAATTGGAAGCTGGTAGGCAGCAAGTGGACAGGTCCTTTTTCTTTAACAGGGAAATTGAGCCAGTGATCAACCTGTTGGCTGCTGTTTCTGGGCAGCCTCTCGAAGACTCTGACACCGGTGAACTTGCCCCTTCTGCAGGCCTCTCAGATGTGCATCAGTAAATAACTTGCCCCTCCCTCTCCATTTCCAGGCATTAGGCCCATCCAACAACAACAACAACTTGTATTTATATAGCGCCTTTAATGTAGTAAAACGTCCCAAGGCGCTGCACAGGAGTATTTTAAGACAAAAAATTTGACACCGAGCCACATAAGGATAAATTAGGGCAGGCGACCAAAAGCTTGGTCAAAGAGGTAGGTTTTAAGAAGCGTCTTAAAGGAGAAAATGTGCTGGTTAGGTTGATTGGCTATGATAAATTGACCCTTAGTGTTAGGGGGATTAAATACGTGGGGTTACGGGGATAGGGTGGGATATGTGTTGGTGTAGGGGTTACGGGGATCGGGTGGTATATGTGTTGGTGCAGGCTCGATGGGCCGAAATGGCCTCTATCTGCACTGTGGGGTTTCTGTGATTCTGTGAAAAGAGAGATAGCGAGGCGGAGAGGTTTAGGCAGGGAATTCCAGAGCTTAGGGCCCAGGCAACAGAAGGTGCGGCCACCAAAGGTTGAGCGATTATAATCAGAGATCCTCAAGAGGGCAAAATTAGATGATTGCATATATCTTGGGGGGTTGTGGGGCTCAAGGAGATTGCAGTGATAGGAAGGGGCGAGGCCATGGAGAGATTTCAAAACAAGGATGAGAATTTTGAAGTTGAGGCGCTGCTTAACCAAAGAAGGTCAATGAGCACAGGGGTGACAGGCGAATGGGACTTGGTGCGAGTTAGGACACAGGCAGCCGAGTTTTGGATGACCTCAAGTTTACGTAGGGTGGAATGTGGGAGGCCAGCCAGGAGTGCGTTGGAATAGTCAAGTCTAGAGGTAACAAAGTCATGGATGAATGTTTCAACAGCGGATGAGCAAGGGCGGAGACGGGTGATGTTATGGAGGTGGAAGTAGGCGGTCTTTGTTATGCTGCGGATATGTGGTCGGAAGCTCATTTCAGGGTCAAATATGACACCAAGGTTGCGAACAGTGTGGTTCAGCCTCAGACAGATGTTAGGGAGAGGGATGGAGTCAGTGGCTGGTGAATAGAGTTTGTGGTGGGGACCGAAAACAATGGCATTGGTTTTCCCAATATTTAATTGGAGAAAATTTTTGCTCATCCAGAACTGTATGTCGGACAAGCAGTCTGACAATTTAGACACCGTGGAGGGGTCGAGAGAACAGGTAGTGAGGTAAAGCTGGGTGTCATCAGTGTACATGTGGAAACTGATGCTGTGTTTTCGGATGATGTCGCCAAGGGGCAGCATGTAGATGAGAAACAGGAGGGGGCCAAGGATAGATCCTTGGGGGACACCAGAGGCAATGATGCGGGAGCAGGAAGAGAAGCCATTGCAGGTGATTCCCTGGCTACAATTAGATAGATAAGAATGGAACCAGGCGAGTGCAGTCCCACCCAGCTGGACGACGGTGGAGAGGCGTTGGAGAATGATGGAGTGGTCAACCGTGTCAAAGGCTGCAGACAAGTCAAGAAGGACGACGCAGGATAGTTTACCTTTGTCACAGTCACAAAGAATGTCATCCAGGATGCAGGCTTGTGGTGGAGGAGTATCAGACACCTTTAAATGACCTCGGAGGAGTACACTTCACTGGGCTAGTTTCCAGTTGCATGAGCCTCAAGAAAGAGGACCCTTTGTTCTTTAGCAATTGTGCTGTGTTTACTTTGCAAATGTCATCAAAAACCTGCTTTTTTTGATACTGGGAACCACAGAGCGCTTTCATGTTGCACTGACCTTCCACAACAGCAAGAAGATCGGTTAAGATTGGAAACAAGAAGGAATCATTTGATACATGACTATAGTATGTGAAAATGTTAGCCGACCTTCAGGTCATCGAGGCCTGTTGAATCCGTTTCATCACAGCTGGCTCACAGATTTAGCTCATTTCAAAGTTCTCACAGCTCTTGTCATCTCCACTGAACTTTCCACCAGTCAACGTTCTCCAGTGGAGAAAGATAATAGAATTGAATAGCCTGCAGCTTGAATAGCTTGATGCCATCATCCCCCATGAACAATGGCATTAACCATTACTGGTTCTCGTTTTAAAGCTGTGCGTCTCAGAGACAAGTAATGCCGCCCCGCCCCTTCGCCCCGCCCCCTTCGCCCCTCCTCCTTCCCCCCCCCACCCCCACACCCCGTTGCTATGACACAACCACTTTGAATGGAAGCAATGCTGCAATTGTGTCAGGTCCATTGGTGCCGGATCTGCCCCCATTACACAAAGGGGTGCGGTAGAGTACTGGTTGTGTTGCTGGACTAACAATCTAGTAGAACGGATGTAACAACAGAAACGCTGGAAAAACTCAGCAGGCCAGGCAACATCCGTGGAGAGAAACAGAGTCAATGGTTCAGGTCGACTCTGTTTCTCTCCATGGATGTTGCCTGGCCTGCTGAGTTTTTCCAGTGTTTTCTGTTGTTATTTCGGATTTCCAGCATCCGCAGTATTTTGCTATTGTAGTAGAACGGAAGGTTCAATTCCCACCATTGCAATATGATCATTGCATTCAGTTTATGGAAAAAATTGTCAGGAATTTTAAAAAGCTGCGATCAGTAAAAGTGAAGCTGTTGAATTGGTATAAAAACCCAACTGGTTTCGCCGATATCATTTTAAGGAAGGAAATCTGCTGTCCTTTACCCCGGTCCAGCCTATATGTGGCTCGTCTAATCCAAAAGATGGCACCTCCAACAGTGCAGCAGTCCCTCAGAAGTGTCACCCTGGACTATGTATTGAGGTCTCTGGAGTGGGACTTCAACCCATGACCTTCTGACGCAGAGGTGGGGCTGTGAGCCACGGCAGATGGGAATTGTCGGGAAATTCCTCGGCTCCGCTGGTTTTACTTCACTGGAAGTGTGGGTGAAACCACGTTCAAACGGGATGGCTTTCCTCACTCCTGGTGAAATTGCTCTGGTGGATCTCCTTGGAAATTCCTGGTTTAAGTTTGCAAACACTATCAGGAAATAAAGGATGCTCTGATTTTAAGGATGATACTGAACAGCAACAACAATAACTTGAATTTATATAGCATCTTTAACATAGTAAAGCATCCCAAGGCGCTTCACAATCAGACAAAAATTGACACTGAGGCAAGGGAGGCATTAGGACAAAAGCAAAACACTGCGGATGCTGAAAATCTGAAATAAAAACAGAAAATGCTGGAAACACTCAGCACATCAGGCAGCATCTGCGGAGAGAGAAACTGAGTGAACGTTTCAGATCAATGACCCTTCATCATCGACCTGAGACGTTAACTCTGTTTCTCTCTCCAGAGACCTTAGGACAGGTGACCAAATGCTTGGACAAAATGGTCGGTTTTAAACAGAGTCTTAAAGGAAGAGAAAGAGGCGGCGAGGTTTCGGGAGTGAATTCCAGAGTTTAGGGTCGAGGCAGTTGAAGGCGCGGCCACCAATGATTGGGGCGAAGGAAATCAGGAATGTGCAAGAGACGATTGGCCTACTCCTGCTCCTATTTCTTATGTTCTTATGTAGACCAGAACTGGAGGAGTGCAGAGATCTTAAAGGGTTATAAGGCTGGACGAGGTTACAGAGATAGTGGGCAGGAATTTAACTCAAGAGTCGGGTTGGAGGCGGGACTACAACTTTCGGGGTTGTAGTCCCGCCTCCATCGAGATGCGGCCAATCTGCGCGATTTTAACTTGATTGACCTTATTGAGCCCACCCAGCGGGCTCAGCAGGCCAATTAAGGGCCACCCGGCAACAGGTGACGTCACAGGCTGAAATTTCATCTGTCAAGAGCTTTTGACAGATGAAATATCAGTGTTTGACAGTTGTTTGAAGCTGTCAAACACTGACAGTCTTACTTCTAACCTGAATCCTTCTCCACAGACTCAGTTAGAAATCTCTCCGGCACAGAAAGCTGCAGGCTGTCACTTTTGACAGTTCGCAGCCATTCTGCTTTCTGTGTCGGTGAGAAGAGCGACTCCCGGAACTTAAAGGAAGGAAGGCTGAAAAGGTAAGAAAAGGTATGTAAAACTTATTTAATCACTTTAGACACGCCAAACACACTTACCTCTGCACTCATGCACACATCACTCACCTAAACACGGACATCTCAACCCCTCCAAGTCCTTCAACCTGACGGCCCGCCTCCTCTAACTTGGCATGGTTTGGAGTCGTCGGGAATCCCACACTTCAACCTTCAAAATAGGGATTAGGCTAAAAACTGCCTGTTAACTACCTGTTAACAGGCAGGTAATTGGCACTAATCCCTTCCCGCTTCTGGTAGGCGGGTCCCAGTGCGGGGTGGGTACCCGCCTCCTTTGAAACTGGCATGGAGGCAGGTTTGGGTGCGGGATGGGGTCGGGACCCCTGGTTTCGGGATTTTAACTCCCCGCACACCTCTAATCCCGACTCCACGGCACAATGAAAATCCTGCCCAGTGGGGGGTGCGAGGCCATGGAAGGATATGAACACGAGGATGAGAACTTTAAAATCAAGGCCTTGGTGGACCTGGATACTGTAGTGTCCGAGTATCAATAATACACGGACTGCAGGAGAACAATAATAACAGGTACTTACTGAACAGAGGGTAAGCTTAAACTGAAGTACAGAAGCCTGCTATGGCATTATATACAGGTGTGGTCACTGCCGGTACTGCAGTATAAAATCAGTTCTCTCTTAAAGGTACATACACAACAATTCCTCCCCTTTTAGATAAACAGTACATAACATTCATTTAACAACTAAATAATAACTAATTACAATTAAAATTTTCTCTGTACTATATACATCAACTGAAATAATCATTTATAAGTTCAGTCTTTGAGGAGGCTTCCTGATCCTGACTGGATAGCGCCTTTCTCGAGTATCCTGTTCTTGCGGTGGAGTCGATTCTGGCTCATTGTCATTGGTTGGTTCGTCAGCTTCCAATACCACTGATTCTGAGGTAGACGCACTCTGTACTTTGGGTTCATTACCAGGTGCACATGCTCGTGGTATGGGTTTGGCTTCTTCCTGTGACTCGAGAATCTGGTCAGCATGGCGTCTCACGATGCTCTCTCCAACGTCCACTGTGTACATTAGTGATCCCTGCTGTGTGCATATCGTTCCTGGCTGCCATTTTTCTGTTCGGTAGTCGCGGGCCAAGACTGGTTGCCCTATCTTGAAGCTCCTGGTTGGCTTCTCATTGATGTGCTGGAATTGCTTATCCTCAACATCTCGTCTTATGTTTGGTTTGAGCAAATCCAGGTGACATCTTAGCCTTCGGTTGAAGAACATTATGGCTGGAGCTTCGTTGGTGACTGCATGTGTCGCATTCCGGTAAGCAAACAAGAAATTATCCACCTTGTGTTGTAGTGGTATGTCGTCATTATACATCACCTTTATTGCCTTTTTAAAGGTCTGAACAAACCTCTCAGCCAATCCATTTCTGGCTGGATGATATGGGGCAGATGTGTAATGTTTCACCCCATTATTCCTCAGAAACCTCCGGAAATCCTCGGACACAAACTGTGGCCCATTGTCAGAGCAAATCTGTTCTGGCAAGCCATTACTGGTGAAAATGGTCCCTAGACTGCAATAGTTTTCTCCGTGGTGGTGGAGGACATTTTGATGACCTCTGGCCATTTCGAATGGGCATCCACGGCAATTAGAAACATTGAGTCCATAAATGGACCAGCAAAATCAATGTGTACCCATTGCCATGGAGATGAGGGCCACTCCCATGGGTGTAGCGGGGCCTGTGGTGGAGCGTTTTGGACCTTCTGGCATCCTGTGCATCTCTTGGTCATATCCTCGATTTCTTTATCGATTCCCGGCCACCACACAAACGCCCTGGCTAGGCTCTTCATTTTAACCCCTCCCAGATGACCCTCATGAAGCTCATTGAGCACTCTATCTCTCAACTTGGGTGGAATTACCACTCGGGATCCACACATCAAGGTCCCCCGGCACACTGACAGCTGTTCTCTCCGTGGCGAGAATGCTGGCAACAGTGAGTTGCCATGTGCTGGCCATCCCTTCGCCATCAAATCATAGACCCGAGAGAGTGTCGGGTCATTTCGGGTTTCCTTTTCTATACTTGAGTTTGTAACAGGTAGACATTCGACTATGGTCGAATGGAATATCTCAACAGGGTTCACTGCAGGTGCTTCCTCCACCGTAGGCAGCGGTAGGCGTGACAGCCCATCAGCATTTCCATGCTGTTTCGTACCTTTGTACTCTATGTCGTACTGATGTGCCCCTAGAAAAAGTGACCATCTTTGCAGCCGTTGCGCCGTCATCACCAGAACGCCCTTCTTTGGGTTTAAAATGGAGACCAGGGGCTGATGATCAGTCAGTAGGGTGAATTTCTGCCCGTGCAGATAGTGATTGAACTTCTTCACCCCCCACACCAGGCTGAGGGCCTCCCCGTCAATCTGGGCATAGTTACGCTCAGCTGAGGTTAACGAGCACGATGCAAAGGCTATTGGCCTCTCTGAACCGTCAAGGAATTTGTGTGACAGCACCGCTCCAATGCCGTAGGGAGACGCATCACATGCCAACCGAATCGGCAGTGTTGGATTGTAGTGGGCCAATACTTCTTTTGAAATGATTAGGCATTTACATTTCTGAAAGGCACGCTTACACTCATCACTCCATTTCCATGTTACTCCAGTTTGCAGCAGGGCGTTCAGTGGGTGCAGAATTGTAGATAAATTCGGCAAGAACTTATGGTAGTAGTTCACCAACCCGAGAAACGACCTCAGTTGCGACACATTTTCCGGTGCTGGAGCCTTGACTACAGCCTCAATCTTGTCTGGGGACTTATGCAACCCTTCCTCATCAATCATGTGGCCACAATACGAGATTTGTCTCCTGAAGAACTCGCATTTGGGGCAGTTGGCTCGTAGCCCATATTCTTGTAATCTAATGAGCACCTGCTCCAGGTTGGCAATGTGTTCACTGTCATTTTCGCCCGTAACCAGGATGTCGTCCAAATAACACTGGGTCCCCGGGATCCCTTGCAGGACTTGTTCCATTGCCCTCTGCCAAATAGCCGGGGCTGATGCTACCCCGAATACCAGTCGGTTGTACTGGTAAAGACCTTTGTGAGTGTTTATCGTGAGGTATTTCCTAGATGCCTCTTCCACCTCCATTTGTAGATACGCTTGGGCCAGATCAATCTTCGTAAAGCGTTTCCCTCCAGATAGTGAGGCGAAAATATCTTCTATCCGTGGAAGTGGATATTGTACTGTGTGCAGGACTGGGTTCACAGTTACCTTGATGTCCCTACAGATGCGAACCTTCTTCGGCTCCCCAGGCGTGCTGCTCTATGATTTCTTCATTACAGGAATAATGGGTGTGGCCCACTCGCTCCAGTCCACCTTGGACAGCACACCTGAATGCTCCAGACTCTCCAGCTCTACTTCAACGGCTGGGCGGATCGCGTACGGTACCGGTCTGGCCTTAACAAATTTTGTGTTTGCGTTATCTTCGATTTTTATCGTTGCCGTTACTCTTTTAGAGTCACAAGTCCTTGTTGGAACACCACCTTCGCGTCAGTTAGAATTTTTGACAGTCGTCCAGGTGTGACGTCATCATCCTTTTTGTCAGTCACAGTTAGCGCCTGAATGGAATGCCAATCCAATTGTATTTTTCGGATCCATTCACGTCCCAATAATGGTGGTCCTCCATCTTGTAGTATATATAGATACAGTTTCTGTGTTTCCTTGCCGTTGTATTTAACTGGCACCCTTATTTTTCCTCTGGGGTAGGCTTTTTGCCCCGTGTATGTCTTCAATACAATGGACGTGTCCTTCAAGGGTATGTGTGAGAATAGCCGCTCATAGTCTCGTCGATTCATGACAGTTAGGGCTGATCCTGTGTCCAATTACATCTTTACTTGGGACCCTGCTATCATGAGGGTGACCCAAATGGTTCGGTGATCCTCCTTTGCGATCACGTTGTGTAACTTTAGACAACTTAGTCTCCTGCTCCCGGAGTCATTATCACTCTCCTGATTTTCCGAACTACTGTCTGTCATTTTTTTTACTTGTACTTTTCCTTAGTAGTTCTTTTAGTGTTGGTTTTCTTTCCCGACCTGCAGACTCTTGCTATGCGTCCCATTTTCCCACATTGCCTGCATACTTTGTCCTTAAACCAGCAGTCCTTCTGATCATGGGTTGTTCTGCCGCAGCGATAGCACTTTTCTGCTCCATATGCCATTTTGTTAGCGCTGTATTCTTGTGGTTTCTGTTGTATTTCCGCAGCTCCCCGTGCTGCTGCTTCGTAGGATACTGCCACGCTGAAAGCCTGTTCTAGCATCAGGTCCTTTTCCGAAAGTAGTCGTTTCTGGGTTCCTTCACTCTGGAGCCCGCAGGCAAACTTATCCCGTAAGGTGCCTGCCAGTCCTGCTCCGAACTGGCAGTGCTTCGATAACTTGCGTAGTTCCGTAAGATAGTCAGCATTGCTCTCATCCTTGTGCTGGTTTCTTTTATGGAACTTGAATCTTTCTGCTATCAGCAGCGGTGTAGGGTTTAGGTGTTCCTGTAAGATATTAACAATCTCTTCAAAACTTTTCTCCATTGGTTTAGCTGGGGTAATTCAACTCCGCAATAGGCTGTACGTTCTCGCGCCCATCAAATTTAATAATACCGCCGCTTTCTTTCCATCGGCCACCTCATTTGCCTTGCAGTACACTTCAATTCTTTCCACATACATGGTCCAGTCTTCTACCTCATTGTTGAAAGCAGTGATACTGCCACTCTTCGGCATCTTGGGTGGTTTAAAATGGCGCCTCCCGCGCTTTTTCTTCTTCCCCAATGGATTAAAATGGCGCCTCCCGCACTTCTCCTTCTTCCCCAATGGAATAAAATGGCGCCTCCCGTGCTTTTCCTTCTTCTCCTTGCTGCCATGATGCTCCTAGCGTTCTACAGGGTAATGGCAGTGACCAGCGGCTTCGGCGCGTCTCACTTTTCCTTCCCCTCGTTTTATTTTCTCTACGCTGCCCGGTTCTTGAGCACCACCCTCCACCCTCTCTCTCTCTCTTTTCCTCCCGACAACGCTGCACGGCCCTTTTTGCAGAGCCGCTCGATCAAGCTCGAGCCCGCCGCAGTCCGGAAGTGTCAGCGCACTACCTGCTACCAGCACAATTTGCTGGAACACCTTGACTGGGGAGCCAAGCCCAGCTCTCCACAGGCTCCCCTGCAATTCTCCGAACTCCGATGGATCCCTGGGCGGTTGCCCGCGGTCGACGCCCGTTGCTCTGACTTCGACCTCCAAGGAGCTTCTTTTCAGGGAAAGATCCCCGTGAGGTGATGCAGTACTGCAGGTGAGTTCGAACCTGCTCGTCGCCAGTGTAGTGTCCGAGTATCAATAATACACGGACTGCAGGAGAACAATAATAACAGGTATTTACTGAACAGAGGGTAAGCTTAAACTGAAGTACAGAAGCCTGCTATGGCTTTATATACAGGTGTGGTCACTGCCGGTACTGCAGCATAAAATCAGTTCTCTCTTAAAGGTACATACACAACAGATACCAATGCAGGTTGGTTCCAAAATCAACTCTCTTCAACTTTGGCCGCGAATTTAATGGAGGAGGCGGGATGCAGTCGGGTTGCCTGGTGGGCAGGGTCCAGACCCGCTGCCACTCCATCCGATCCCCAATTGAGGTTTTAGTTTAATTGGCCCCTTAAATTGAGTGGTGCGCGCTGGCCAGGCCAATGCCTGGGATCAGGTCTGTTAGTCGCCTCTGATGATGTCATTAGAGCAGATGGTTTTAAAGGCCCCATGCAGACTCAGCCTTTAATTTGTTGATTCTGCTGGAGTCTGGAATTGGGAAGGACACAATGAGTTCATCGAAAGCTAAGACAGCATGACGCTTTACTGAGGACTCCCTCTAAGCTCTTGTGGAGGGAGTTAGAGGGTGCAGGGAGATCCTGTTCCCTCCCGATGGCCGGAGGAAGCCTCCTCAGCAAACCAAGACAGCCTGGCTGTGCATTGCTGAGGAGGTCAGTGCAAGGTCCATTTGTTCACGCACCTGGATCGAGTGCAGGAAACGCTTTATTGATCTTCTGCGATCATCAAAAGTGAGTATCACATCACACTTACCTTCACACTGCTTCCCTTCTCTTCTCATCACCAGCACTCTGCTTTGTAAGCCTGCTCCTCCACATCCCACCTTGCCCTTACTTCCCTTACCTATCCATCTCTCTCTCTGTACTGAATGACCTCACCATCCTGCCTCTGCACCCCTCACACTCACTCTCACTGTTATGCATTGACAACAACTAACAACGCACATGGAGCTAGCTTTCTCATGTCACCTCACTCCATCTTGGTCTCCCTCTAAACTTCTGTTATGGATTCTTCACAGTCACTTCATCACTCTCGCTGAAACTTTGCTTGTGTCCCACCTTCCAGGAAAAGATTACCCACAATAAGAGGGAGCAAGCACAGACAGGAGGAGGCAGGCCAACCCTTGCAACATTGACAAGTGCTGAGGAGGTTGCGCACAAAATCGTCGGAGGTGGCGAGGATCTGGAAGTGGGTGATGGAGAGACGGGCGCACTCGATGAAGCTGATGACAGAATAGAGTTTCATCCCTCTCATTTACATCTAATGATTGACTGCAATGGCATGTGATGTTCATAGAAATTCCCTTTGTATCATCTGCACAAAAGGGTGTGTCTGCTACCTCAAAATCAGATGTCTAACTCATGCCTTTATTCTCCCACAGGACCATCGAGCGCCCCCCTCCCCACGGTCCAGGAGGAAGAGCCAGACGACTCATCAGAGGTGTTAAGTCTGTGTGTTCTAGTTGTATTTAAGATTAATTACTGACACAGACTACAAGAATAACATTTCAACAGGTCTTTACTAGTTGGAGGTCTGGGCTATACTAACAGCAATATCACTACACAGTACTTATATACCGGTGGTCACCACCGGTATTACGTATACAGCAGCCAGAGAAAGTAGTACATCTCTTAAGGTGGAACAGGCTTAAGTTCTCTTAAGGTGGAACAGGTTACATACACCACAATCCTCCCTTTTTAGCTTAACAGTCATATCCCCATTTAACATAACATAATAACATATATACATATATAACTTCAGGTATAAACAGTTCAAAGGTTCAGTCTCTCAGGAGGCCTTCTGATTCGGGTTGGATAACGCCTTTCAGTGGTCTCTGATTCTTGTTGCTGAGGTGACTCCTCTAGTTGGTTTCCTATGTATTGGACGTCATCATCAGGTACATTCCCTGCCGAGGTAGATGCTTCAGGTTCATTAACGTCTTCCACAGTTGTCTCTGTCGCAACCATGGGTTCGACCCTTGCTCTCGATTCTACCAGTTGATCCGCATGACGCCTTATCACATTGTTACCAATATCTACTGTGTACATCAGAGGTCCTTGTCTGGCCCGAATTGTTCCGGACTGCCATTTTTCGTTTCCATAGTCCCTTGCCAACACTGGTTGTCCTACGTCGAAACTTCGAGTGGTCTTGTTATTAATATGCCGGAACTGTTTGTTTTCCACTTCCCTCCGCACATTTGGTTTTAACAAGTCCAACCTGGACCGCAACCTCCTGTTATAAAACATCATGGCAGGACTTTGGTTAGCTACTGCATGAGCGGCGTTTCGATATGCCATTAGGAAATTGTCCACCTTGTGTTGTAGCGGAATCTGATCATCGTTCACGGCCTTTATTGCCTTTTTGAATGTTTGGACAAATCTCTCGGCCAACCCGTTTGTCGCCGGATGATATGGGGCAGAGGTATAATGTTTCACCCCATTCTTCTTTAAGAATTTTTGGAATTCTTCCGACACGAACTGTGGTCCGTTGTCCGAACATATCTGTTCTGGCAATCCGTTCCTTGCGAATATTGTTCTTAACACCGCAATTGTCTTTTCTGAAGTAGTGGTATTCATCTTGATCACTTCTGGCCATTTGGAATGTGCGTCCACCGCAATTAGGAACATGGAGTCCATGAATGGACCAGCAAAGTCAATATGTACGCGTTGCCATGGGGCTGAAGGCCATTCCCATGGGTGTAGCGGTGCGATCGGAGGTACATTTTGCACTTTTTGGCACCCAGCGCAGCTTTTCGTCAACTCCTCTATCTGTTGGTCAATACCCGGCCACCATACATAAGCCCTAGCAAGACTTTTCATCTTAACTCCCCCCAGATGACCTTCATGCAGTTCCTTTAGAAATCTTTCCCTTAACTTGGGAGGAATAATCACTCTTGTCCCGTACATCAAAGTACCATGGCAGACGGACAGCTGGTCTCGCCTTGCCGAGAATGCCGGTAACAGAGGATCACCATGTGTTGGCCATCCCTTCACTGTCACCTCGTAGACTCGGGACAGTGTCGGGTCATTCCTGGTTTCTCTTTCAATACTTGCATTAGTGACTGGTAAACACTCGATGATGGTCGAATGAAATAACTCAACAGGGTCAACTTTCGTCGTCTCTTCTTCTTCAGGTAGTGGCAGGCGCGACAGCCCATCAGCATTGCCATGCTGCTTTGTATCTTTGAATTCTATTTGATACTGATGTGCCCCTAGGAAAAGGGACCATCTCTGGAGTCTCTGTGCTGTCATCACCGAAACACCCTTCTTAGGGTTAAAAATGGATACCAACGGCTGATGGTCTGTCAGAAGTGTGAATTTTTGGCCCTGCAGGTAATGATTAAACTTCTTCACTCCCCATACAAGGCTGAGAGCCTCCCTATCGATCTGCGCATAGTTGCGCTCAGCGGAGGTCAATGATCTGGATGCAAACGCGACTGGCCTTTCCGTGCCATTTGGCAACTTGTGTGAGAGTACTGCCCCAATACCATATGGAGAAGCATCACAAGCCAACCGAATACGCAGTGTCGGGTTGAAGTGAGCCAACACTTCCTCTGAGGTGATCAATTCTTTGCTTTTGCGAAATACCTTCTTACAGTTTTCGCTCCATTCCCATGGCACCCCCCTTCTGTAAAAGAGTGTTCAGCGGGTGCAGTACCGTGGATAGATTCGGTAGAAACTTATGGTAATAGTTAAGCAATCCTAGAAACGACCTCAACTGAGAGACATTATCCAGAGCGGGAGCCTTTACAACTGCCTCTATCTTGTCAGGAGACTTATGAAGCCCCTCCCGGTCAATGACATGACCACAGTACGAGATCCGCTTCTGAAAGAACTCACATTTCTGCCGATTAACTCGAAGTCCATACTCTTTCAGTCTGTTGAGCACCAGTTCCAAGTTTGCGAGGTGTTCTTCATCACCATCTCCTGTAATCAGAATATCGTCCAGGTAACATTGTGTGCCTGGAATTCCCTGTAATACCTGCTCCATGGCCCTCTGCCAAATTGCTGGAGCCAATGCCACTCCAAAAACCAGCCTATTATACCGGTACAAACCTCTATGCGTGTTGATCGTGAGGTACTGGCGTGACTCTTCTTCAACCTCCATCTGCAAGTACGCCTGCGCCAGGTCTGTCTTGGTGAAGTGTTTCCCGCCAGACAATGAAGCAATAATATCCTCAATCCGCAGAAGCGGATACTGCACCGTGTGAAGCACCGGATTAACGGTGATCTTGAATTCTCCACAGATGCGAACCTTCCCTGGTTCTCCTGGCTTGTTGCTCGAAGGACGTTTCATAACGGGAACAATGGGCGTAGCCCACTCACTCCAATCTACCTTAGACAGTACACCTGAACGTTCTAGCGCTTCCAGTTCCGCTTCTACAGCAGGTCGTATTGCATAGGGTACCGGTCTGGCTTTGAAAAATTTTGGGTGTGCATGTTCATCAATCTTGATGTTTGCCGTAATTCCTCTCAGTGTTCCCAATCCCTGCTGGAACACCTCTTTAGCATCATCCAATATTTTGGACAATCGTTAAGGTTTGACATCTGTTTCCCCGGAATCTACCGTTAGTGCCTTTAAGGAGTGCCAGTCCATATTCATTTTCCTAATCCACTCCCATCCCAGTAGTGGTGGACCTCCTTCAGGTAGCACATATAAGTCCATTACTTGGCTTTCTTTGCCCTTGTGGACCATTTTTACCTCTATCTTTCCGATGGGGTACACTCTTTGCCCCGTGTATGTTTTCAATATAATCTCCGTATCCTGTAGGGGAATATGTTGGAATAACCTTTTGTAATCTTTCTTATTCATGACCGTCAATGCCGATCCAGTGTCCAATTCCATCTTTACTTGGACTCCTGCTATCTGAAGAGTGACCCAAATTGTCTGGAGATCTGCATCCTTACCAACATTGTGTACTCTTAAGCTACCCAGTTCATTACTGCTGGCGTCTGAATCTGACTTCTGTTCGTTCGAACTGTTCTTTGTCACCTTGTGTACCTTTATGTATTTTCCTTGCGGTGACTTTTTGTTGCTGGTCTTCTTTCCTGACCGGCATACTTTAGCTATGTGGCCAAGCCTGCCACACGTTCTGCATTCTTGGTTTTTAAACCAACACTGGTTCTGATCGTGCGTTGTCTTTCCACAACGATAACATTTTACAGTACTCAAAACCAATTGATTTGTACCGAGTTCCGGTGACCGTAGCTGCATTACTGCCGTGCCTCTCGTTGCGGCTTCGTGTGATGCTGCCATAGTGACCGCTTTCTCAAGCGTCAGCTCATTTTCCTCGAGCAGTCGCTTTTGTGTATCTTCTTTTAATAATCCACACACAAATTTATCTCTTAGCGCATCTGTTAGTCCCGTTCCAAACTGACAGTACTTTGCTAGCTTACGCAATTCCATTAAATATTCAGCATTGCTTTCATCTTTCAGCTGCTTTCTGCTGTAAAATTTAAATCGTTCCGCTAGCATCAGCGGCGTGGGGTTTAGATGATTTCTCAGGACAGTAACAATCTCCTCGAACGTCTTCTCCGCCGGTTCATCTGGTGATAAAAGGTGTTTCAATTGCCCGTATGTCTTCGCACCCATTAAGTTTAATAAAGTTAGTGCTATCTTATCATCTGGGATTTTATTTGCTTTACAATAATTTTGTATGCGTTCTACATACGTGGCCCAATCTTCGATGTCGCTATCAAAGGTATTAATGTTCCCATGTTTAGGCATCGTTGCAATTTTTTTTTTAGTGATTTCCCTTTTTCCAAGATGGCAGCTTCCCGCTCTTGTCTTCGTCCTCCGCCTACAAAATGGCGGTTTCCCTCGCTTGGCGGTCTTCCCCGCGCTCGCCTTCTTCACCCGCTGGCTGCAATGGCGTTTGGCGTGCCGCTGCTGCTCCCCTTTCCCAGTGGTTAGTAACTCCCCCGACGCTGTCTCCGCTTCATCGCGGCTCCCTCGGGCATTCGCGCTTCCCCGATGTCACGCCTCGCAGCCCTTCTTGCAGCCCGGTTATTAGCACCGGCTGCGTTCGCCTTCACCGCGGCTCTCGCGCCTTCAGTCGCCCCAGACGCTGCGCCTTTTTGGCCCGAATGCGGCCCGGCCCTTATCACCAGCCGCGATCGATGTCCCCGCGCTGCGCCTTTTGGCCCGAATGCGGCCCGGCCCTTATCTCCGGTCGCGATCGATCTCACCGCCCTTATTCCTCCTTCTTCCCTCCCCGTCTGTACAGCCAACGCGGCCGACTTTCTGCTCGCGTCGCTGACCGGCTTACCCACCACCGAGGTAGAAGGAAGATAGCTGACTGCCGCTGATGGAGGCTTCGAGTTCAGGATATCTTCTGCACTCCGGGTTCTCGATGCCTGCCGCGCAATGTGTCTTCCAGCAGGGTGATGAGGGTGGATGCCTCTCTTCAACACCCGTTCTGTGGACGAAGCCGCCGTGGATATAAACTGCCGCAGGGTAAGAATCGGACTCGTCGCCACTGTTAAGTCTGTGTGTTCTAGTTGTATTTAAGATTAATTACTGACACAGACTACAAGAATAACATTTCAACAGGTCTTTACTAGTTGGAGGTCTGGGCTATACTAACAGCAATATCACTACACAGTACTTATATACCGGTGGTCACCACCGGTATTACGTATACAGCAGCCAGAGAAAGTAGTACATCTCTTAAGGTGGAACAGGCTTAAGTTCTCTTAAGGTGGAACAGGTTACATACACCACAATCCTCCCTTTTTAGCTTAACAGTCATATCCCCATTTAACATAACATAATAACATATATACATATATAACTTCAGGTATAAACAGTTCAAAGGTTCAGTCTCTCAGGAGGCCTTCTGATTCGGGTTGGATAACGCCTTTCAGTGGTCTCTGATTCTTGTTGCTGAGGTGACTCCTCTAGTTGGTTTCCTATGTATTGGACGTCATCATCAGGTACATTCCCTGCCGAGGTAGATGCTTCAGGTTCATTAACGTCTTCCACAGTTGTCTCTGTCGCAACCATGGGTTCGACCCTTGCTCTCGATTCTACCAGTTGATCCGCATGACGCCTTATCACATTGTTACCAATATCTACTGTGTACATCAGAGGTCCTTGTCTGGCCCGAATTGTTCCGGACTGCCATTTTTCGTTTCCATAGTCCCTTGCCAACACTGGTTGTCCTACGTCGAAACTTCGAGTGGTCTTGTTATTAATATGCCGGAACTGTTTGTTTTCCACTTCCCTCCGCACATTTGGTTTTAACAAGTCCAACCTGGACCGCAACCTTCTGTTATAAAACATCATGGCAGGACTTTGGTTAGCTACTGCATGAGCGGCGTTTCGATATGCCATTAGGAAATTGTCCACCTTGTGTTGTAGCGGAATCTGATCATCGTTCACGGCCTTTATTGCCTTTTTGAATGTTTGGACAAATCTCTCGGCCAACCCGTTTGTCGCCGGATGATATGGGGCAGAGGTATAATGTTTCACCCCATTCTTCTTTAAGAATTTTTGGAATTCTTCCGACACGAACTGTGGTCCGTTGTCCGAACATATCTGTTCTGGCAATCCGTTCCTTGCGAATATTGTTCTTAACACCGCAATTGTCTTTTCTGAAGTAGTGGTATTCATCTTGATCACTTCTGGCCATTTGGAATGTGCGTCCACCGCAATTAGGAACATGGAGTCCATGAATGGACCAGCAAAGTCAATATGTACGCGTTGCCATGGGGCTGAAGGCCATTCCCATGGGTGTAGCGGTGCGATCGGAGGTACATTTTGCACTTTTTGGCACCCAGCGCAGCTTTTCGTCAACTCCTCTATCTGTTGGTCAATACCCGGCCACCATACATAAGCCCTAGCAAGACTTTTCATCTTAACTCCCCCCAGATGACCTTCATGCAGTTCCTTTAGAAATCTTTCCCTTAACTTGGGAGGAATAATCACTCTTGTCCCGTACATCAAAGTACCATGGCAGACGGACAGCTGGTCTCGCCTTGCCGAGAATGCCGGTAACAGAGGATCACCATGTGTTGGCCATCCCTTCACTGTCACCTCGTAGACTCGGGACAGTGTCGGGTCATTCCTGGTTTCTCTTTCAATACTTGCATTAGTGACTGGTAAACACTCGATGATGGTCGAATGAAATAACTCAACAGGGTCAACTTTCGTCGTCTCTTCTTCTTCAGGTAGTGGCAGGCGTGACAGCCCATCAGCATTGCCATGCTGCTTTGTATCTTTGAATTCTATTTGATACTGATGTGCCCCTAGGAAAAGGGACCATCTCTGGAGTCTCTGTGCTGTCATCACCGAAACACCCTTCTTAGGGTTAAAAATGGATACCAACGGCTGATGGTCTGTCAGAAGTGTGAATTTTTGGCCCTGCAGGTAATGATTAAACTTCTTCACTCCCCATACAAGGCTGAGAGCCTCCCTATCGATCTGCGCATAGTTGCGCTCAGCGGAGGTCAATGATCTGGATGCAAACGCGACTGGCCTTTCCGTGCCATTTGGCAACTTGTGTAAGAGTACTGCCCCAATACCATATGGAGAAGCATCACAAGCCAACCGAATACGCAGTGTCGGGTTGAAGTGAGCCAACACTTCCTCTGAGGTGATCAATTCTTTGCTTTTGCGAAATGCCTTCTTACAGTTTTCGCTCCATTCCCATGGCACCCCCCTTCTGTAAAAGAGCGTTCAGCGGGTGCAGTACCGTGGATAGATTCGGTAGAAACTTATGGTAATAGTTAAGCAATCCTAGAAACGACCTCAACTGAGAGACATTATCCAGAGCGGGAGCCTTTACAACTGCCTCTATCTTGTCAGGAGACTTATGAAGCCCCTCCCGGTCAATGACATGACCACAGTACGAGATCCGCTTCTGAAAGAACTCACATTTCTGCCGATTAACTCGAAGTCCATACTCTTTCAGTCTGTTGAGCACCAGTTCCAAGTTTGCGAGGTGTTCTTCATCACCATCTCCTGTAATCAGAATATCGTCCAGGTAACATTGTGTGCCTGGAATTCCCTGTAATACCTGCTCCATGGCCCTCTGCCAAATTGCTGGAGCCAATGCCACTCCAAAAACCAGCCTATTATACCGGTACAAACCTCTATGCGTGTTGATCGTGAGGTACTGGCGTGACTCTTCTTCAACCTCCATCTGCAAGTACGCCTGCGCCAGGTCTGTCTTGGTGAAGTGTTTCCCGCCAGACAATGAAGCAATAATATCCTCAATCCGCAGAAGCGGATACTGCACCGTGTGAAGCACCGGATTAACGGTGATCTTGAATTCTCCACAGATGCGAACCTTCCCTGGTTCTCCTGGCTTGTTGCTCGAAGGACGTTTCATAACGGGAACAATGGGCGTAGCCCACTCACTCCAATCTACCTTAGACAGTACACCTGAACGTTCTAGCGCTTCCAGTTCCGCTTCTACAGCAGGTCGTATTGCATAGGGTACCGGTCTGGCTTTGAAAAATTTTGGGTGTGCATGTTCATCAATCTTGATGTTTGCCGTAATTCCTCTCAGTGTTCCCAATCCCTGCTGGAACACCTCTTTAGCATCATCCAATATTTTGGACAATCGTTAAGGTTTGACATCTGTTTCCCCGGAATCTACCGTTAGTGCCTTTAAGGAGTGCCAGTCCATATTCATTTTCCTAATCCACTCCCATCCCAGTAGTGGTGGACCTCCTTCAGGTAGCACATATAAGTCCATTACTTGGCTTTCTTTGCCCTTGTGGACCATTTTTACCTCTATCTTTCCGATGGGGTACACTCTTTGCCCCGTGTATGTTTTCAATATAATCTCCGTATCCTGTAGGGGAATATGTTGGAATAACCTTTTGTAATCTTTCTTATTCATGACCGTCAATGCCGATCCAGTGTCCAATTCCATCTTTACTTGGACTCCTGCTATCTGAAGAGTGACCCAAATTGTCTGGAGATCTGCATCCTTACCAACATTGTGTACTCTTAAGCTACCCAGTTCATTACTGCTGGCGTCTGAATCTGACTTCTGTTCGTTCGAACTGTTCTTTGTCACCTTGTGTACCTTTATGTATTTTCCTTGCGGTGACTTTTTGTTGCTGGTCTTCTTTCCTGACCGGCATACTTTAGCTATGTGGCCAAGCCTGCCACACGTTCTGCATTCTTGGTTTTTAAACCAACACTGGTTCTGATCGTGCGTTGTCTTTCCACAACGATAACATTTTACAGTACTCAAAACCAATTGATATGTACCGAGTTCCGGTGACCGTAGCTGCATTACTGCCGTGCCTCTCGTTGCGGCTTCGTGTGATGCTGCCATAGTGACCGCTTTCTCAAGCGTCAGCTCATTTTCCTCGAGCAGTCGCTTTTGTGTATCTTCTTTTAATAATCCACACACAAATTTATCTCTTAGCGCATCTGTTAGTCCCGTTCCAAACTGACAGTACTTTGCTAGCTTACGCAATTCCATTAAATATTCAGCATTGCTTTCATCTTTCAGCTGCTTTCTGCTGTAAAATTTAAATCGTTCCGCTAGCATCAGCGGCGTGGGGTTTAGATGATTTCTCAGGACAGTAACAATCTCCTCGAACGTCTTCTCCGCCGGTTCATCTGGTGATAAAAGGTGTTTCAATTGCCCGTATGTCTTCGCACCCATTAAGTTTAATAAAGTTAGTGCTATCTTATCATCTGGGATTTTATTTGCTTTACAATAATTTTGTATGCGTTCTACATACGTGGCCCAATCTTCGATGTCGCTATCAAAGGTATTAATGTTCCCATGTTTAGGCATCGTTGCAATTTTTTTTTTAGTGATTTCCCTTTTTCCAAGATGGCAGCTTCCCGCTCTTGTCTTCGTCCTCCGCCTACAAAATGGCGGTTTCCCTCGCTTGGCGGTCTTCCCCGCGCTCGCCTTCTTCACCCGCTGGCTGCAATGGCGTTTGGCGTGCCGCTGCTGCTCCCCTTTCCCAGTGGTTAGTAACTCCCCCGACGCTGTCTCCGCTTCATCGCGGCTCCCTCGGGCATTCGCGCTTCCCCGATGTCACGCCTCGCAGCCCTTCTTGCAGCCCGGTTATTAGCACCGGCTGCGTTCGCCTTCACCGCGGCTCTCGCGCCTTCAGTCGCCCCAGACGCTGCGCCTTTTTGGCCCGAATGCGGCCCGGCCCTTATCACCAGCCGCGATCGATGTCCCCGCGCTGCGCCTTTTGGCCCGAATGCGGCCCGGCCCTTATCTCCGGTCGCGATCGATCTCACCGCCCTTATTCCTCCTTCTTCCCTCCCCGTCTGTACAGCCAACGCGGCCGACTTTCTGCTCGCGTCGCTGACCGGCTTACCCACCACCGAGGTAGAAGGAAGATAGCTGACTGCCGCTGATGGAGGCTTCGAGTTCAGGATATCTTCTGCACTCCGGGTTCTCGATGCCTGCCGCGCAATGTGTCTTCCAGCAGGGTGATGAGGGTGGATGCCTCTCTTCAACACCCGTTCTGTGGACGAAGCCGCCGTGGATATAAACTGCCGCAGGGTAAGAATCGGACTCGTCGCCACTGTTAAGTCTGTGTGTTCTAGTTGTATTTAAGATTAATTACTGACACAGACTACAAGAATAACATTTCAACAGGTCTTTACTAGTTGGAGGTCTGGGCTATACTAACAGCAATATCACTACACAGTACTTATATACCGGTGGTCACCACCGGTATTACGTATACAGCAGCCAGAGAAAGTAGTACATCTCTTAAGGTGGAACAGGCTTAAGTTCTCTTAAGGTGGAACAGGTTACATACACCACAATCCTCCCTTTTTAGCTTAACAGTCATATCCCCATTTAACATAACATAATAACATATATACATATATAACTTCAGGTATAAACAGTTCAAAGGTTCAGTCTCTCAGGAGGCCTTCTGATTCGGGTTGGATAACGCCTTTCAGTGGTCTCTGATTCTTGTTGCTGAGGTGACTCCTCTAGTTGGTTTCCTATGTATTGGACGTCATCATCAGGTACATTCCCTGCCGAGGTAGATGCTTCAGGTTCATTAACGTCTTCCACAGTTGTCTCTGTCGCAACCATGGGTTCGACCCTTGCTCTCGATTCTACCAGTTGATCCGCATGACGCCTTATCACATTGTTACCAATATCTACTGTGTACATCAGAGGTCCTTGTCTGGCCCGAATTGTTCCGGACTGCCATTTTTCGTTTCCATAGTCCCTTGCCAACACTGGTTGTCCTACGTCGAAACTTCGAGTGGTCTTGTTATTAATATGCCGGAACTGTTTGTTTTCCACTTCCCTCCGCACATTTGGTTTTAACAAGTCCAACCTGGACCGCAACCTTCTGTTATAAAACATCATGGCAGGACTTTGGTTAGCTACTGCATGAGCGGCGTTTCGATATGCCATTAGGAAATTGTCCACCTTGTGTTGTAGCGGAATCTGATCATCGTTCACGGCCTTTATTGCCTTTTTGAATGTTTGGACAAATCTCTCGGCCAACCCGTTTGTCGCCGGATGATATGGGGCAGAGGTATAATGTTTCACCCCATTCTTCTTTAAGAATTTTTGGAATTCTTCCGACACGAACTGTGGTCCGTTGTCCGAACATATCTGTTCTGGCAATCCGTTCCTTGCGAATATTGTTCTTAACACCGCAATTGTCTTTTCTGAAGTAGTGGTATTCATCTTGATCACTTCTGGCCATTTGGAATGTGCGTCCACCGCAATTAGGAACATGGAGTCCATGAATGGACCAGCAAAGTCAATATGTACGCGTTGCCATGGGGCTGAAGGCCATTCCCATGGGTGTAGCGGTGCGATCGGAGGTACATTTTGCACTTTTTGGCACCCAGCGCAGCTTTTCGTCAACTCCTCTATCTGTTGGTCAATACCCGGCCACCATACATAAGCCCTAGCAAGACTTTTCATCTTAACTCCCCCCAGATGACCTTCATGCAGTTCCTTTAGAAATCTTTCCCTTAACTTGGGAGGAATAATCACTCTTGTCCCGTACATCAAAGTACCATGGCAGACGGACAGCTGGTCTCGCCTTGCCGAGAATGCCGGTAACAGAGGATCACCATGTGTTGGCCATCCCTTCACTGTCACCTCGTAGACTCGGGACAGTGTCGGGTCATTCCTGGTTTCTCTTTCAATACTTGCATTAGTGACTGGTAAACACTCGATGATGGTCGAATGAAATAACTCAACAGGGTCAACTTTCGTCGTCTCTTCTTCTTCAGGTAGTGGCAGGCGCGACAGCCCATCAGCATTGCCATGCTGCTTTGTATCTTTGAATTCTATTTGATACTGATGTGCCCCTAGGAAAAGGGACCATCTCTGGAGTCTCTGTGCTGTCATCACCGAAACACCCTTCTTAGGGTTAAAAATGGATACCAACGGCTGATGGTCTGTCAGAAGTGTGAATTTTTGGCCCTGCAGGTAATGATTAAACTTCTTCACTCCCCATACAAGGCTGAGAGCCTCCCTATCGATCTGCGCATAGTTGCGCTCAGCGGAGGTCAATGATCTGGATGCAAACGCGACTGGCCTTTCCGTGCCATTTGGCAACTTGTGTAAGAGTACTGCCCCAATACCATATGGAGAAGCATCACAAGCCAACCGAATACGCAGTGTCGGGTTGAAGTGAGCCAACACTTCCTCTGAGGTGATCAATTCTTTGCTTTTGCGAAATGCCTTCTTACAGTTTTCGCTCCATTCCCATGGCACCCCCCTTCTGTAAAAGAGCGTTCAGCGGGTGCAGTACCGTGGATAGATTCGGTAGAAACTTATGGTAATAGTTAAGCAATCCTAGAAACGACCTCAACTGAGAGACATTATCCAGAGCGGGAGCCTTTACAACTGCCTCTATCTTGTCAGGAGACTTATGAAGCCCCTCCCGGTCAATGACATGACCACAGTACGAGATCCGCTTCTGAAAGAACTCACATTTCTGCCGATTAACTCGAAGTCCATACTCTTTCAGTCTGTTGAGCACCAGTTCCAAGTTTGCGAGGTGTTCTTCATCACCATCTCCTGTAATCAGAATATCGTCCAGGTAACATTGTGTGCCTGGAATTCCCTGTAATACCTGCTCCATGGCCCTCTGCCAAATTGCTGGAGCCAATGCCACTCCAAAAACCAGCCTATTATACCGGTACAAACCTCTATGCGTGTTGATCGTGAGGTACTGGCGTGACTCTTCTTCAACCTCCATCTGCAAGTACGCCTGCGCCAGGTCTGTCTTGGTGAAGTGTTTCCCGCCAGACAATGAAGCAATAATATCCTCAATCCGCGGAAGCGGATACTGCACCGTGTGAAGCACCGGATTAACGGTGATCTTGAATTCTCCACAGATGCGAACCTTCCCTGGTTCTCCTGGCTTGTTGCTCGAAGGACGTTTCATAACGGGAACAATGGGCGTAGCCCACTCACTCCAATCTACCTTAGACAGTACACCTGAACGTTCTAGCGCTTCCAGTTCCGCTTCTACAGCAGGTCGTATTGCATAGGGTACCGGTCTGGCTTTGAAAAATTTTGGGTGTGCATGTTCATCAATCTTGATGTTTGCCGTAATTCCTCTCAGTGTTCCCAATCCCTGCTGGAACACCTCTTTAGCATCATCCAATATTTTGGACAATCGTTAAGGTTTGACATCTGTTTCCCCGGAATCTACCGTTAGTGCCTTTAAGGAGTGCCAGTCCATATTCATTTTCCTAATCCACTCCCATCCCAGTAGTGGTGGACCTCCTTCAGGTAGCACATATAAGTCCATTACTTGGCTTTCTTTGCCCTTGTGGACCATTTTTACCTCTATCTTTCCGATGGGGTACACTCTTTGCCCCGTGTATGTTTTCAATATAATCTCCGTATCCTGTAGGGGAATATGTTGGAATAACCTTTTGTAATCTTTCTTATTCATGACCGTCAATGCCGATCCAGTGTCCAATTCCATCTTTACTTGGACTCCTGCTATCTGAAGAGTGACCCAAATTGTCTGGAGATCTGCATCCTTACCAACATTGTGTACTCTTAAGCTACCCAGTTCATTACTGCTGGCGTCTGAATCTGACTTCTGTTCGTTCGAACTGTTCTTTGTCACCTTGTGTACCTTTATGTATTTTCCTTGCGGTGACTTTTTGTTGCTGGTCTTCTTTCCTGACCGGCATACTTTAGCTATGTGGCCAAGCCTGCCACACGTTCTGCATTCTTGGTTTTTAAACCAACACTGGTTCTGATCGTGCGTTGTCTTTCCACAACGATAACATTTTACAGTACTCAAAACCAATTGATTTGTACCGAGTTCCGGTGACCGTAGCTGCATTACTGCCGTGCCTCTCGTTGCGGCTTCGTGTGATGCTGCCATAGTGACCGCTTTCTCAAGCGTCAGCTCATTTTCCTCGAGCAGTCGCTTTTGTGTATCTTCTTTTAATAATCCACACACAAATTTATCTCTTAGCGCATCTGTTAGTCCCGTTCCAAACTGACAGTACTTTGCTAGCTTACGCAATTCCATTAAATATTCAGCATTGCTTTCATCTTTCAGCTGCTTTCTGCTGTAAAATTTAAATCGTTCCGCTAGCATCAGCGGCGTGGGGTTTAGATGATTTCTCAGGACAGTAACAATCTCCTCGAACGTCTTCTCCGCCGGTTCATCTGGTGATAAAAGGTGTTTCAATTGCCCGTATGTCTTCGCACCCATTAAGTTTAATAAAGTTAGTGCTATCTTATCATCTGGGATTTTATTTGCTTTACAATAATTTTGTATGCGTTCTACATACGTGGCCCAATCTTCGATGTCGCTATCAAAGGTATTAATGTTCCCATGTTTAGGCATCGTTGCAATTTTTTTTTTAGTGATTTCCCTTTTTCCAAGATGGCAGCTTCCCGCTCTTGTCTTCGTCCTCCGCCTACAAAATGGCGGTTTCCCTCGCTTGGCGGTCTTCCCCGCGCTCGCCTTCTTCACCCGCTGGCTGCAATGGCGTTTGGCGTGCCGCTGCTGCTCCCCTTTCCCAGTGGTTAGTAACTCCCCCGACGCTGTCTCCGCTTCATCGCGGCTCCCTCGGGCATTCGCGCTTCCCCGATGTCACGCCTCGCAGCCCTTCTTGCAGCCCGGTTATTAGCACCGGCTGCGTTCGCCTTCACCGCGGCTCTCGCGCCTTCAGTCGCCCCAGACGCTGCGCCTTTTTGGCCCGAATGCGGCCCGGCCCTTATCACCAGCCGCGATCGATGTCCCCGCGCTGCGCCTTTTGGCCCGAATGCGGCCCGGCCCTTATCTCCGGTCGCGATCGATCTCACCGCCCTTATTCCTCCTTCTTCCCTCCCCGTCTGTACAGCCAACGCGGCCGACTTTCTGCTCGCGTCGCTGACCGGCTTACCCACCACCGAGGTAGAAGGAAGATAGCTGACTGCCGCTGATGGAGGCTTCGAGTTCAGGATATCTTCTGCACTCCGGGTTCTCGATGCCTGCCGTGCAACGTGTCTTCCAGCAGGGTGATGAGGGTGGATGCCTCTCTTCAACACCCGTTCTGTGGACGAAGCCGCCGTGGATATAAACTGCCGCAGGGTAAGAATCGGACTCGTCGCCACTGTTAAGTCTGTGTGTTCTAGTTGTATTTAAGATTAATTACTGACACAGACTACAAGAATAACATTTCAACAGGTCTTTACTAGTTGGAGGTCTGGGCTATACTAACAGCAATATCACTACACAGTACTTATATACCGGTGGTCACCACCGGTATTACGTATACAGCAGCCAGAGAAAGTAGTACATCTCTTAAGGTGGAACAGGCTTAAGTTCTCTTAAGGTGGAACAGGTTACATACACCACAATCCTCCCTTTTTAGCTTAACAGTCATATCCCCATTTAACATAACATAATAACATATATACATATATAACTTCAGGTATAAACAGTTCAAAGGTTCAGTCTCTCAGGAGGCCTTCTGATTCGGGTTGGATAACGCCTTTCAGTGGTCTCTGATTCTTGTTGCTGAGGTGACTCCTCTAGTTGGTTTCCTATGTATTGGACGTCATCATCAGGTACATTCCCTGCCGAGGTAGATGCTTCAGGTTCATTAACGTCTTCCACAGTTGTCTCTGTCGCAACCATGGGTTCGACCCTTGCTCTCGATTCTACCAGTTGATCCGCATGACGCCTTATCACATTGTTACCAATATCTACTGTGTACATCAGAGGTCCTTGTCTGGCCCGAATTGTTCCGGACTGCCATTTTTCGTTTCCATAGTCCCTTGCCAACACTGGTTGTCCTACGTCGAAACTTCGAGTGGTCTTGTTATTAATATGCCGGAACTGTTTGTTTTCCACTTCCCTCCGCACATTTGGTTTTAACAAGTCCAACCTGGACCGCAACCTCCTGTTATAAAACATCATGGCAGGACTTTGGTTAGCTACTGCATGAGCGGCGTTTCGATATGCCATTAGGAAATTGTCCACCTTGTGTTGTAGCGGAATCTGATCATCGTTCACGGCCTTTATTGCCTTTTTGAATGTTTGGACAAATCTCTCGGCCAACCCGTTTGTCGCCGGATGATATGGGGCAGAGGTATAATGTTTCACCCCATTCTTCTTTAAGAATTTTTGGAATTCTTCCGACACGAACTGTGGTGCGTTGTCCGAACATATCTGTTCTGGCAATCCGTTCCTTGCGAATATTGTTCTTAACACCGCAATTGTCTTTTCTGAAGTAGTGGTATTCATCTTGATCACTTCTGGCCATTTGGAATGTGCGTCCACCGCAATTAGGAACATGGAGTCCATGAATGTACCAGCAAAGTCAATATGTACGCGTTGCCATGGGGCTGAAGGCCATTCCCATGGGTGTAGCGGTGCGATCGGAGGTACATTTTGCACTTTTTGGCACCCAGCGCAGCTTTTCGTCAACTCCTCTATCTGTTGGTCAATACCCGGCCACCATACATAAGCCCTAGCAAGACTTTTCATCTTAACTGCCCCCAGATGACCTTCATGCAGTTCCTTTAGAAATCTTTCCCTTAACTTGGGAGGAATAATCACTCTTGTCCCGTACATCAAAGTACCATGGCAGACGGACAGCTGGTCTCGCCTTGCCGAGAATGCCGGTAACAGAGGATCACCATGTGTTGGCCATCCCTTCACTGTCACCTCGTAGACTCGGGACAGTGTCGGGTCATTCCTGGTTTCTCTTTCAATACTTGCATTAGTGACTGGTAAACACTCGATGATGGTCGAATGAAATAACTCAACAGGGTCAACTTTCGTCGTCTCTTCTTCTTCAGGTAGTGGCAGGCGCGACAGCCCATCAGCATTGCCATGCTGCTTTGTATCTTTGAATTCTATTTGATACTGATGTGCCCCTAGGAAAAGGGACCATCTCTGGAGTCTCTGTGCTGTCATCACCGAAACACCCTTCTTAGGGTTAAAAATGGATACCAACGGCTGATGGTCTGTCAGAAGTGTGAATTTTTGGCCCTGCAGGTAATGATTAAACTTCTTCACTCCCCATACAAGGCTGAGAGCCTCCCTATCGATCTGCGCATAGTTGCGCTCAGCGGAGGTCAATGATCTGGATGCAAACGCGACTGGCCTTTCCGTGCCATTTGGCAACTTGTGTGAGAGTACTGCCCCAATACCATATGGAGAAGCATCACAAGCCAACCGAATACGCAGTGTCGGGTTGAAGTGAGCCAACACTTCCTCTGAGGTGATCAATTCTTTGCTTTTGCGAAATGCCTTCTTACAGTTTTCGCTCCATTCCCATGGCACCCCCCTTCTGTAAAAGAGCGTTCAGCGGGTGCAGTACCGTGGATAGATTCGGTAGAAACTTATGGTAATAGTTAAGCAATCCTAGAAACGACCTCAACTGAGAGACATTATCCAGAGCGGGAGCCTTTACAACTGCCTCTATCTTGTCAGGAGACTTATGAAGCCCCTCCCGGTCAATGACATGACCACAGTACGAGATCCGCTTCTGAAAGAACTCACATTTCTGCCGATTAACTCGAAGTCCATACTCTTTCAGTCTGTTGAGCACCAGTTCCAAGTTTGCGAGGTGTTCTTCATCACCATCTCCTGTAATCAGAATATCGTCCAGGTAACATTGTGTGCCTGGAATTCCCTGTAATACCTGCTCCATGGCCCTCTGCCAAATTGCTGGAGCCAATGCCACTCCAAAAACCAGCCTATTATACCGGTACAAACCTCTATGCGTGTTGATCGTGAGGTACTGGCGTGACTCTTCTTCAACCTCCATCTGCAAGTACGCCTGCGCCAGGTCTGTCTTGGTGAAGTGTTTCCCGCCAGACAATGAAGCAATAATATCCTCAATCCGCGGAAGCGGATACTGCACCGTGTGAAGCACCGGATTAACGGTGATCTTGAATTCTCCACAGATGCGAACCTTCCCTGGTTCTCCTGGCTTGTTGCTCGAAGGACGTTTCATAACGGGAACAATGGGCGTAGCCCACTCACTCCAATCTACCTTAGACAGTACACCTGAACGTTCTAGCGCTTCCAGTTCCGCTTCTACAGCAGGTCGTATTGCATAGGGTACCGGTCTGGCTTTGAAAAATTTTGGGTGTGCATGTTCATCAATCTTGATGTTTGCCGTAATTCCTCTCAGTGTTCCCAATCCCTGCTGGAACACCTCTTTAGCATCATCCAATATTTTGGACAATCGTTAAGGTTTGACATCTGTTTCCCCGGAATCTACCGTTAGTGCCTTTAAGGAGTGCCAGTCCATATTCATTTTCCTAATCCACTCCCATCCCAGTAGTGGTGGACCTCCTTCAGGTAGCACATATAAGTCCATTACTTGGCTTTCTTTGCCCTTGTGGACCATTTTTACCTCTATCTTTCCGATGGGGTACACTCTTTGCCCCGTGTATGTTTTCAATATAATCTCCGTATCCTGTAGGGGAATATGTTGGAATAACCTTTTGTAATCTTTCTTATTCATGACCGTCAATGCCGATCCAGTGTCCAATTCCATCTTTACTTGGACTCCTGCTATCTGAAGAGTGACCCAAATTGTCTGGAGATCTGCATCCTTACCAACATTGTGTACTCTTAAGCTACCCAGTTCATTACTGCTGGCGTCTGAATCTGACTTCTGTTCGTTCGAACTGTTCTTTGTCACCTTGTGTACCTTTATGTATTTTCCTTGCGGTGACTTTTTGTTGCTGGTCTTCTTTCCTGACCGGCATACTTTAGCTATGTGGCCAAGGCTGCCACACGTTCTGCATTCTTGGTTTTTAAACCAACACTGGTTCTGATCGTGCGTTGTCTTTCCACAACGATAACATTTTACAGTACTCAAAACCAATTGATTTGTACCGAGTTCCGGTGACCGTAGCTGCATTACTGCCGTGCCTCTCGTTGCGGCTTCGTGTGATGCTGCCATAGTGACCGCTTTCTCAAGCGTCAGCTCATTTTCCTCGAGCAGTCGCTTTTGTGTATCTTCTTTTAATAATCCACACACAAATTTATCTCTTAGCGCATCTGTTAGTCCCGTTCCAAACTGACAGTACTTTGCTAGCTTACGCAATTCCATTAAATATTCAGCATTGCTTTCATCTTTCAGCTGCTTTCTGCTGTAAAATTTAAATCGTTCCGCTAGCATCAGCGGCGTGGGGTTTAGATGATTTCTCAGGACAGTAACAATCTCCTCGAACGTCTTCTCCGCCGGTTCATCTGGTGATAAAAGGTGTTTCAATTGCCCGTATGTCTTCGCACCCATTAAGTTTAATAAAGTTAGTGCTATCTTATCATCTGGGATTTTATTTGCTTTACAATAATTTTGTATGCGTTCTACATACGTGGCCCAATCTTCGATGTCGCTATCAAAGGTATTAATGTTCCCATGTTTAGGCATCGTTGCAATTTTTTTTTTAGTGATTTCCCTTTTTCCAAGATGGCAGCTTCCCGCTCTTGTCTTCGTCCTCCGCCTACAAAATGGCGGTTTCCCTCGCTTGGCGGTCTTCCCCGCGCTCGCCTTCTTCACCCGCTGGCTGCAATGGCGTTTGGCGTGCCGCTGCTGCTCCCCTTTCCCAGTGGTTAGTAACTCCCCCGACGCTGTCTCCGCTTCATCGCGGCTCCCTCGGGCATTCGCGCTTCCCCGATGTCACGCCTCGCAGCCCTTCTTGCAGCCCGGTTATTAGCACCGGCTGCGTTCGCCTTCACCGCGGCTCTCGCGCCTTCAGTCGCCCCAGACGCTGCGCCTTTTTGGCCCGAATGCGGCCCGGCCCTTATCACCAGCCGCGATCGATGTCCCCGCGCTGCGCCTTTTGGCCCGAATGCGGCCCGGCCCTTATCTCCGGTCGCGATCGATCTCACCGCCCTTATTCCTCCTTCTTCCCTCCCCGTCTGTACAGCCAACGCGGCCGACTTTCTGCTCGCGTCGCTGACCGGCTTACCCACCACCGAGGTAGAAGGAAGATAGCTGACTGCCGCTGATGGAGGCTTCGAGTTCAGGATATCTTCTGCACTCCGGGTTCTCGATGCCTGCCGTGCAACGTGTCTTCCAGCAGGGTGATGAGGGTGGATGCCTCTCTTCAACACCCGTTCTGTGGACGAAGCCGCCGTGGATATAAACTGCCGCAGGGTAAGAATCGGACTCGTCGCCACTGTTAAGTCTGTGTGTTCTAGTTGTATTTAAGATTAATTACTGACACAGACTACAAGAATAACATTTCAACAGGTCTTTACTAGTTGGAGGTCTGGGCTATACTAACAGCAATATCACTACACAGTACTTATATACCGGTGGTCACCACCGGTATTACGTATACAGCAGCCAGAGAAAGTAGTACATCTCTTAAGGTGGAACAGGCTTAAGTTCTCTTAAGGTGGAACAGGTTACATACACCACAATCCTCCCTTTTTAGCTTAACAGTCATATCCCCATTTAACATAACATAATAACATATATACATATATAACTTCAGGTATAAACAGTTCAAAGGTTCAGTCTCTCAGGAGGCCTTCTGATTCGGGTTGGATAACGCCTTTCAGTGGTCTCTGATTCTTGTTGCTGAGGTGACTCCTCTAGTTGGTTTCCTATGTATTGGACGTCATCATCAGGTACATTCCCTGCCGAGGTAGATGCTTCAGGTTCATTAACGTCTTCCACAGTTGTCTCTGTCGCAACCATGGGTTCGACCCTTGCTCTCGATTCTACCAGTTGATCCGCATGACGCCTTATCACATTGTTACCAATATCTACTGTGTACATCAGAGGTCCTTGTCTGGCCCGAATTGTTCCGGACTGCCATTTTTCGTTTCCATAGTCCCTTGCCAACACTGGTTGTCCTACGTCGAAACTTCGAGTGGTCTTGTTATTAATATGCCGGAACTGTTTGTTTTCCACTTCCCTCCGCACATTTGGTTTTAACAAGTCCAACCTGGACCGCAACCTCCTGTTATAAAACATCATGGCAGGACTTTGGTTAGCTACTGCATGAGCGGCGTTTCGATATGCCATTAGGAAATTGTCCACCTTGTGTTGTAGCGGAATCTGATCATCGTTCACGGCCTTTATTGCCTTTTTGAATGTTTGGACAAATCTCTCGGCCAACCCGTTTGTCGCCGGATGATATGGGGCAGAGGTATAATGTTTCACCCCATTCTTCTTTAAGAATTTTTGGAATTCTTCCGACACGAACTGTGGTCCGTTGTCCGAACATATCTGTTCTGGCAATCCGTTCCTTGCGAATATTGTTCTTAACACCGCAATTGTCTTTTCTGAAGTAGTGGTATTCATCTTGATCACTTCTGGCCATTTGGAATGTGCGTCCACCGCAATTAGGAACATGGAGTCCATGAATGGACCAGCAAAGTCAATATGTACGCGTTGCCATGGGGCTGAAGGCCATTCCCATGGGTGTAGCGGTGCGATCGGAGGTACATTTTGCACTTTTTGGCACCCAGCGCAGCTTTTCGTCAACTCCTCTATCTGTTGGTCAATACCCGGCCACCATACATAAGCCCTAGCAAGACTTTTCATCTTAACTCCCCCCAGATGACCTTCATGCAGTTCCTTTAGAAATCTTTCCCTTAACTTGGGAGGAATAATCACTCTTGTCCCGTACATCAAAGTACCATGGCAGACGGACAGCTGGTCTCGCCTTGCCGAGAATGCCGGTAACAGAGGATCACCATGTGTTGGCCATCCCTTCACTGTCACCTCGTAGACTCGGGACAGTGTCGGGTCATTCCTGGTTTCTCTTTCAATACTTGCATTAGTGACTGGTAAACACTCGATGATGGTCGAATGAAATAACTCAACAGGGTCAACTTTCGTCGTCTCTTCTTCTTCAGGTAGTGGCAGGCACGACAGCCCATCAGCATTGCCATGCTGCTTTGTATCTTTGAATTCTATTTGATACTGATGTGCCCCTAGGAAAAGGGACCATCTCTGGAGTCTCTGTGCTGTCATCACCGAAACACCCTTCTTAGGGTTAAAAATGGATACCAACGGCTGATGGTCTGTCAGAAGTGTGAATTTTTGGCCCTGCAGGTAATGATTAAACTTCTTCACTCCCCATACAAGGCTGAGAGCCTCCCTATCGATCTGCGCATAGTTGCGCTCAGCGGAGGTCAATGATCTGGATGCAAACGCGACTGGCCTTTCCGTGCCATTTGGCAACTTGTGTGAGAGTACTGCCCCAATACCATATGGAGAAGCATCACAAGCCAACCGAATACGCAGTGTCGGGTTGAAGTGAGCCAACACTTCCTCTGAGGTGATCAATTCTTTGCTTTTGCGAAATGCCTTCTTACAGTTTTCGCTCCATTCCCATGGCACCCCCCTTCTGTAAAAGAGCGTTCAGCGGGTGCAGTACCGTGGATAGATTCGGTAGAAACTTATGGTAATAGTTAAGCAATCCTAGAAACGACCTCAACTGAGAGACATTATCCAGAGCGGGAGCCTTTACAACTGCCTCTATCTTGTCAGGAGACTTATGAAGCCCCTCCCGGTCAATGACATGACCACAGTACGAGATCCGCTTCTGAAAGAACTCACATTTCTGCCGATTAACTCGAAGTCCATACTCTTTCAGTCTGTTGAGCACCAGTTCCAAGTTTGCGAGGTGTTCTTCATCACCATCTCCTGTAATCAGAATATCGTCCAGGTAACATTGTGTGCCTGGAATTCCCTGTAATACCTGCTCCATGGCCCTCTGCCAAATTGCTGGAGCCAATGCCACTCCAAAAACCAGCCTATTATACCGGTACAAACCTCTATGCGTGTTGATCGTGAGGTACTGGCGTGACTCTTCTTCAACCTCCATCTGCAAGTACGCCTGCGCCAGGTCTGTCTTGGTGAAGTGTTTCCCGCCAGACAATGAAGCAATAATATCCTCAATCCGCGGAAGCGGATACTGCACCGTGTGAAGCACCGGATTAACGGTGATCTTGAATTCTCCACAGATGCGAACCTTCCCTGGTTCTCCTGGCTTGTTGCTCGAAGGACGTTTCATAACGGGAACAATGGGCGTAGCCCACTCACTCCAATCTACCTTAGACAGTACACCTGAACGTTCTAGCGCTTCCAGTTCCGCTTCTACAGCAGGTCGTATTGCATAGGGTACCGGTCTGGCTTTGAAAAATTTTGGGTGTGCATGTTCATCAATCTTGATGTTTGCCGTAATTCCTCTCAGTGTTCCCAATCCCTGCTGGAACACCTCTTTAGCATCATCCAATATTTTGGACAATCGTTAAGGTTTGACATCTGTTTCCCCGGAATCTACCGTTAGTGCCTTTAAGGAGTGCCAGTCCATATTCATTTTCCTAATCCACTCCCATCCCAGTAGTGGTGGACCTCCTTCAGGTAGCACATATAAGTCCATTACTTGGCTTTCTTTGCCCTTGTGGACCATTTTTACCTCTATCTTTCCGATGGGGTACACTCTTTGCCCCGTGTATGTTTTCAATATAATCTCCGTATCCTGTAGGGGAATATGTTGGAATAACCTTTTGTAATCTTTCTTATTCATGACCGTCAATGCCGATCCAGTGTCCAATTCCATCTTTACTTGGACTCCTGCTATCTGAAGAGTGACCCAAATTGTCTGGAGATCTGCATCCTTACCAACATTGTGTACTCTTAAGCTACCCAGTTCATTACTGCTGGCGTCTGAATCTGACTTCTGTTCGTTCGAACTGTTCTTTGTCACCTTGTGTGCCTTTATGTATTTTCCTTGCGGTGACTTTTTGTTGCTGGTCTTCTTTCCTGACCGGCATACTTTAGCTATGTGGCCAAGCCTGCCACACGTTCTGCATTCTTGGTTTTTAAACCAACACTGGTTCTGATCGTGCGTTGTCTTTCCACAACGATAACATTTTACAGTACTCAAAACCAATTGATTTGTACCGAGTTCCGGTGACCGTAGCTGCATTACTGCCGTGCCTCTCGTTGCGGCTTCGTGTGATGCTGCCATAGTGACCGCTTTCTCAAGCGTCAGCTCATTTTCCTCGAGCAGTCGCTTTTGTGTATCTTCTTTTAATAATCCACACACAAATTTATCTCTTAGCGCATCTGTTAGTCCCGTTCCAAACTGACAGTACTTTGCTAGCTTACGCAATTCCATTAAATATTCAGCATTGCTTTCATCTTTCAGCTGCTTTCTGCTGTAAAATTTAAATCGTTCCGCTAGCATCAGCGGCGTGGGGTTTAGATGATTTCTCAGGACAGTAACAATCTCCTCGAACGTCTTCTCCGCCGGTTCATCTGGTGATAAAAGGTGTTTCAATTGCCCGTATGTCTTCGCACCCATTAAGTTTAATAAAGTTAGTGCTATCTTATCATCTGGGATTTTATTTGCTTTACAATAATTTTGTATGCGTTCTACATACGTGGCCCAATCTTCGATGTCGCTATCAAAGGTATTAATGTTCCCATGTTTAGGCATCGTTGCAATTTTTTTTTTAGTGATTTCCCTTTTTCCAAGATGGCAGCTTCCCGCTCTTGTCTTCGTCCTCCGCCTACAAAATGGCGGTTTCCCTCGCTTGGCGGTCTTCCCCGCGCTCGCCTTCTTCACCCGCTGGCTGCAATGGCGTTTGGCGTGCCGCTGCTGCTCCCCTTTCCCAGTGGTTAGTAACTCCCCCGACGCTGTCTCCGCTTCATCGCGGCTCCCTCGGGCATTCGCGCTTCCCCGATGTCACGCCTCGCAGCCCTTCTTGCAGCCCGGTTATTAGCACCGGCTGCGTTCGCCTTCACCGCGGCTCTCGCGCCTTCAGTCGCCCCAGACGCTGCGCCTTTTTGGCCCGAATGCGGCCCGGCCCTTATCACCAGCCGCGATCGATGTCCCCGCGCTGCGCCTTTTGGCCCGAATGCGGCCCGGCCCTTATCTCCGGTCGCGATCGATCTCACCGCCCTTATTCCTCCTTCTTCCCTCCCCGTCTGTACAGCCAACGCGGCCGACTTTCTGCTCGCGTCGCTGACCGGCTTACCCACCACCGAGGTAGAAGGAAGATAGCTGACTGCCGCTGATGGAGGCTTCGAGTTCAGGATATCTTCTGCACTCCGGGTTCTCGATGCCTGCCGTGCAACGTGTCTTCCAGCAGGGTGATGAGGGTGGATGCCTCTCTTCAACACCCGTTCTGTGGACGAAGCCGCCGTGGATATAAACTGCCGCAGGGTAAGAATCGGACTCGTCGCCACTGTTAAGTCTGTGTGTGCTAGTTGTATTTAAGATTAATTACTGACACAGACTACAAGAATAACATTTCAACAGGTCTTTACTAGTTGGAGGTCTGGGCTATACTAACAGCAATATCACTACACAGTACTTATATACCGGTGGTCACCACCGGTATTACGTATACAGCAGCCAGAGAAAGTAGTACATCTCTTAAGGTGGAACAGGCTTAAGTTCTCTTAAGGTGGAACAGGTTACATACACCACAATCCTCCCTTTTTAGCTTAACAGTCATATCCCCATTTAACATAACATAATAACATATATACATATATAACTTCAGGTATAAACAGTTCAAAGGTTCAGTCTCTAAGGAGGCCTTCTGATTCGGGTTGGATAACGCCTTTCAGTGGTCTCTGATTCTTGTTGCTGAGGTGACTCCTCTAGTTGGTTTCCTATGTATTGGACGTCATCATCAGGTACATTCCCTGCCGAGGTAGATGCTTCAGGTTCATTAACGTCTTCCACAGTTGTCTCTGTCGCAACCATGGGTTCGACCCTTGCTCTCGATTCTACCAGTTGATCCGCATGACGCCTTATCACATTGTTACCAATATCTACTGTGTACATCAGAGGTCCTTGTCTGGCCCGAATTGTTCCGGACTGCCATTTTTCGTTTCCATAGTCCCTTGCCAACACTGGTTGTCCTACGTCGAAACTTCGAGTGGTCTTGTTATTAATATGCCGGAACTGTTTGTTTTCCACTTCCCTCCGCACATTTGGTTTTAACAAGTCCAACCTGGACCGCAACCTCCTGTTATAAAACATCATGGCAGGACTTTGGTTAGCTACTGCATGAGCGGCGTTTCGATATGCCATTAGGAAATTGTCCACCTTGTGTTGTAGCGGAATCTGATCATCGTTCACGGCCTTTATTGCCTTTTTGAATGTTTGGACAAATCTCTCGGCCAACCCGTTTGTCGCCGGATGATATGGGGCAGAGGTATAATGTTTCACCCCATTCTTCTTTAAGAATTTTTGGAATTCTTCCGACACGAACTGTGGTCCGTTGTCCGAACATATCTGTTCTGGCAATCCGTTCCTTGCGAATATTGTTCTTAACACCGCAATTGTCTTTTCTGAAGTAGTGGTATTCATCTTGATCACTTCTGGCCATTTGGAATGTGCGTCCACCGCAATTAGGAACATGGAGTCCATGAATGGACCAGCAAAGTCAATATGTACGCGTTGCCATGGGGCTGAAGGCCATTCCCATGGGTGTAGCGGTGCGATCGGAGGTACATTTTGCACTTTTTGGCACCCAGCGCAGCTTTTCGTCAACTCCTCTATCTGTTGGTCAATACCCGGCCACCATACATAAGCCCTAGCAAGACTTTTCATCTTAACTCCCCCCAGATGACCTTCATGCAGTTCCTTTAGAAATCTTTCCCTTAACTTGGGAGGAATAATCACTCTTGTCCCGTACATCAAAGTACCATGGCAGACGGACAGCTGGTCTCGCCTTGCCGAGAATGCCGGTAACAGAGGATCACCATGTGTTGGCCATCCCTTCACTGTCACCTCGTAGACTCGGGACAGTGTCGGGTCATTCCTGGTTTCTCTTTCAATACTTGCATTAGTGACTGGTAAACACTCGATGATGGTCGAATGAAATAACTCAACAGGGTCAACTTTCGTCGTCTCTTCTTCTTCAGGTAGTGGCAGGCGCGACAGCCCATCAGCATTGCCATGCTGCTTTGTATCTTTGAATTCTATTTGATACTGATGTGCCCCTAGGAAAAGGGACCATCTCTGGAGTCTCTGTGCTGTCATCACCGAAACACCCTTCTTAGGGTTAAAAATGGATACCAACGGCTGATGGTCTGTCAGAAGTGTGAATTTTTGGCCCTGCAGGTAATGATTAAACTTCTTCACTCCCCATACAAGGCTGAGAGCCTCCCTATCGATCTGCGCATAGTTGCGCTCAGCGGAGGTCAATGATCTGGATGCAAACGCGACTGGCCTTTCCGTGCCATTTGGCAACTTGTGTAAGAGTACTGCCCCAATACCATATGGAGAAGCATCACAAGCCAACCGAATACGCAGTGTCGGGTTGAAGTGAGCCAACACTTCCTCTGAGGTGATCAATTCTTTGCTTTTGCGAAATGCCTTCTTACAGTTTTCGCTCCATTCCCATGGCACCCCCCTTCTGTAAAAGAGCGTTCAGCGGGTGCAGTACCGTGGATAGATTCGGTAGAAACTTATGGTAATAGTTAAGCAATCCTAGAAACGACCTCAACTGAGAGACATTATCCAGAGCGGGAGCCTTTACAACTGCCTCTATCTTGTCAGGAGACTTATGAAGCCCCTCCCGGTCAATGACATGACCACAGTACGAGATCCGCTTCTGAAAGAACTCACATTTCTGCCGATTAACTCGAAGTCCATACTCTTTCAGTCTGTTGAGCACCAGTTCCAAGTTTGCGAGGTGTTCTTCATCACCATCTCCTGTAATCAGAATATCGTCCAGGTAACATTGTGTGCCTGGAATTCCCTGTAATACCTGCTCCATGGCCCTCTGCCAAATTGCTGGAGCCAATGCCACTCCAAAAACCAGCCTATTATACCGGTACAAACCTCTATGCGTGTTGATCGTGAGGTACTGGCGTGACTCTTCTTCAACCTCCATCTGCAAGTACGCCTGCGCCAGGTCTGTCTTGATGAAGTGTTTCCCGCCAGACAATGAAGCAATAATATCCTCAATCCGCGGAAGCGGATACTGCACCGTGTGAAGCACCGGATTAACGGTGATCTTGAATTCTCCACAGATGCGAACCTTCCCTGGTTCTCCTGGCTTGTTGCTCGAAGGACGTTTCATAACGGGAACAATGGGCGTAGCCCACTCACTCCAATCTACCTTAGACAGTACACCTGAACGTTCTAGCGCTTCCAGTTCCGCTTCTACAGCAGGTCGTATTGCATAGGGTACCGGTCTGGCTTTGAAAAATTTTGGGTGTGCATGTTCATCAATCTTGATGTTTGCCGTAATTCCTCTCAGTGTTCCCAATCCCTGCTGGAACACCTCTTTAGCATCATCCAATATTTTGGACAATCGTTAAGGTTTGACATCTGTTTCCCCGGAATCTACCGTTAGTGCCTTTAAGGAGTGCCAGTCCATATTCATTTTCCTAATCCACTCCCATCCCAGTAGTGGTGGACCTCCTTCAGGTAGCACATATAAGTCCATTACTTGGCTTTCTTTGCCCTTGTGGACCATTTTTACCTCTATCTTTCCGATGGGGTACACTCTTTGCCCCGTGTATGTTTTCAATATAATCTCCGTATCCTGTAGGGGAATATGTTGGAATAACCTTTTGTAATCTTTCTTATTCATGACCGTCAATGCCGATCCAGTGTCCAATTCCATCTTTACTTGGACTCCTGCTATCTGAAGAGTGACCCAAATTGTCTGGAGATCTGCATCCTTACCAACATTGTGTACTCTTAAGCTACCCAGTTCATTACTGCTGGCGTCTGAATCTGACTTCTGTTCGTTCGAACTGTTCTTTGTCACCTTGTGTACCTTTATGTATTTTCCTTGCGGTGACTTTTTGTTGCTGGTCTTCTTTCCTGACCGGCATACTTTAGCTATGTGGCCAAGGCTGCCACACGTTCTGCATTCTTGGTTTTTAAACCAACACTGGTTCTGATCGTGCGTTGTCTTTCCACAACGATAACATTTTACAGTACTCAAAACCAATTGATTTGTACCGAGTTCCGGTGACCGTAGCTGCATTACTGCCGTGCCTCTCGTTGCGGCTTCGTGTGATGCTGCCATAGTGACCGCTTTCTCAAGCGTCAGCTCATTTTCCTCGAGCAGTCGCTTTTGTGTATCTTCTTTTAATAATCCACACACAAATTTATCTCTTAGCGCATCTGTTAGTCCCGTTCCAAACTGACAGTACTTTGCTAGCTTACGCAATTCCATTAAATATTCAGCATTGCTTTCATCTTTCAGCTGCTTTCTGCTGTAAAATTTAAATCGTTCCGCTAGCATCAGCGGCGTGGGGTTTAGATGATTTCTCAGGACAGTAACAATCTCCTCGAACGTCTTCTCCGCCGGTTCATCTGGTGATAAAAGGTGTTTCAATTGCCCGTATGTCTTCGCACCCATTAAGTTTAATAAAGTTAGTGCTATCTTATCATCTGGGATTTTATTTGCTTTACAATAATTTTGTATGCGTTCTACATACGTGGCCCAATCTTCGATGTCGCTATCAAAGGTATTAATGTTCCCATGTTTAGGCATCGTTGCAATTTTTTTTTTAGTGATTTCCCTTTTTCCAAGATGGCAGCTTCCCGCTCTTGTCTTCGTCCTCCGCCTACAAAATGGCGGTTTCCCTCGCTTGGCGGTCTTCCCCGCGCTCGCCTTCTTCACCCGCTGGCTGCAATGGCGTTTGGCGTGCCGCTGCTGCTCCCCTTTCCCAGTGGTTAGTAACTCCCCCGACGCTGTCTCCGCTTCATCGCGGCTCCCTCGGGCATTCGCGCTTCCCCGATGTCACGCCTCGCAGCCCTTCTTGCAGCCCGGTTATTAGCACCGGCTGCGTTCGCCTTCACCGCGGCTCTCGCGCCTTCAGTCGCCCCAGACGCTGCGCCTTTTTGGCCCGAATGCGGCCCGGCCCTTATCACCAGCCGCGATCGATGTCCCCGCGCTGCGCCTTTTGGCCCGAATGCGGCCCGGCCCTTATCTCCGGTCACGATCGATCTCACCGCCCTTATTCCTCCTTCTTCCCTCCCCGTCTGTACAGCCAACGCGGCCGACTTTCTGCTCGCGTCGCTGACCGGCTTACCCACCACCGAGGTAGAAGGAAGATAGCTGACTGCCGCTGATGGAGGCTTCGAGTTCAGGATATCTTCTGCACTCCGGGTTCTCGATGCCTGCCGCGCAACGTGTCTTCCAGCAGGGTGATGAGGGTGGATGCCTCTCTTCAACACCCGTTCTGTGGACGAAGCCGCCGTGGATATAAACTGCCGCAGGGTAAGAATCGGACTCATCGCCACTGTTAAGTCTGTGTGTTCTAGTTGTATTTAAGATTAATTACTGACACAGACTACAAGAATAACGTTTCAACAGGTCTTTACTAGTTGGAGGTCAGGGCTATACTAACAGCAATATCACTACACAGTACTTATATACCGGTGGTCACCACCAGTATTACGTATACAGCAGCCAGAGAAAGTAGTACATCTCTTAAGGTGGAACAGGCTTAAGTTCTCTTAAGGTGGAACAGGTTACATACACCACAAGAGGGACCTGCAGTCTCTGAGGGAGCAGTGTCACCAGGACTCAGCGCACCCAGCACCAGCGCAGCAACACACACCTCGGCGGGGCCCTCGCGAGTTAGAGTAGTGTTGTCACCTGGTGTGTCACAGCTCACAATTGAGCATCAGCAGATGGTGGAGACAGCGACAGCACTGGAGAGTCCTCATTGGAGGTCACAGGACTCTCCTAGCTCTGCTCATGCAGACACTGTGCCTCTGAGGCCATCCAGAAAGAGAGCAGTTCGAGAACTCCAGGAACAAGTGCAGGAGTCTCTGGAAGGGCTTACCCCCAGGGTAAGTGCGAGTGTGCAGGGAATGGAGGAGTCTATCTCTAACATCAGCACTGCCTTGGTGGAGGCAATGGCGCATGAACGTTCTGCCATGGAGGGGGTGGCAACTGCCATGGAGGACATAAGTCGCCAGGTTAACGAAAACATAGTGGCCTAGAAATTCAGCACAGCCACTTTTGGGGCGGTAAAGTCGGGCGGACGCTAAAGTTTGCACCCGGCGCAAAGTCGCGCCACCTTCGCCGATATTCAGTCGCATCGCCCCAAGAAGTTGCTGCTGCGCTAAAACAGGTGATGCATGACAATCTTTAGGCGCTAAGCCGACGGTGCTGAGCGATACCCCCGAGGCCGGGCGCAGCGCCGGTGCAGCGAGTTGTTGATTGACGGCAGACACTCTGGCGCCGGTCAGCTCTTAAAGGGGGAGGGTCATTGTTTGCCTGCCACACCCTGCACACTGCAGCCCTCAACCTAGGCCTGACCACTTCAGCTTCACCTGCACAACGCCCAGGGCTATGGAGAAGGCCAGGGAGAGAGCGCAGCGCTTCAGCGACGGTGACCTGAGGCTGCTGGTTGGCGGAGTGGAGCGCAGGCGCCATGTTCTGTTCCCAGAAGGTGGCAAGAGGCCGCTGCCCAGCGCATACCGGAAAGCCTGGAGGGAGGTCTCAAACAGGGTGTCTTCCAACAGCGTGGTTGCCAGGACTCCTGTGCAATGCCGGAAGAAGTTCAACGACCTCACTCGGGTTGTCAGGGTGAGTGCCCTTTCCAGTGTCCTCCTCATCCCTGCATGTGCACCTCACTTTATGGGCAAAGGGACCTGAAAGCCCTAATGGCCAGCCCTCATCCAGCAGCTATGGGACAGTCATGAAAATCACTTGCACATTCAGCACTTTACACACTGTACAAGCTATTCGACCATGGGAGGCATTGCAGACAAGATCAGGGATACACACTGTACAAGCTATTCGACCATGGGAGGCATTGCAGACAAGATCAGGGCTATACACTGTACAAGCTATTCTACCATGGGAGGCAGTGCAGACAAGATCAGGGCTTCACACTGTACTTAGAGGCCGTCCTTTCTCTTGCAGGCCAAGGTGGCGTACAACCGGCGGAAACGAACTGAGACCGGGGGAGGCCGTCCTGACGTCAAAGAGCTCTCCGACCTCGACCAGCGTGTGGAGCGCATTATGGCAGGCCGGCTGATTGGCCCCGTCGCCACTGGAGATGCCGACCCTGTTCTGGGCACCAATGGTAAGGGCATCACCTTTTTGACCTCTCTCGTTACACTTGCGCCTCAGATCAGCATCCTTTGCCACTGTCCGACCAATGCAGTGCATGGCACCACTCATGCCTCCCTCGCTGCCGCCCTGTCCTCACTCTAAAGCTACTCTTGTGCCTTCCTGCTTTCAGATGGTGAATCACCAGGTGAGGAGGCGGGCCCTCAAGCTGCCACTGTCAGTACTTCCGATTCCGAGGAGGAGGAAGAGGAAGCCGGCTCATCAGTGCCACCCTCAGCCGCGCCAGCCCATGGCGAGGAAGGGGACACGTCTTCCCTGGAGGGAGCCGGGGGGAAGGGTTGGAGGAGATTGAAGCTCCGGGGCCCAACGGCCTGCAGCAATGCGGGAGGGGTGGGGAAGCTTGGCGGACTTCTCCCCAGAGGGTGAGTGCGGCCTCCAGTCCTGCGACGGTCAGCGTAGAGGAGGTGCGGCTCCTGGAGGAAATGGCCGTCCAGGCTGAGCGCAGGCACAATGAGCTCATGGCTGCAGTGGCAAGGATGCCTGACTCCATTGAGTCTTTGTCAAGGAGTGTGCAGCAATTTGGAGCAGCACAGGCCAGGAGTCTACAGGGCTTCGCGGCAGCACAGGCGGCTTCGAGCCAAGTGCTCAGTCATGCCGTCCATTCACTGGCTGTTGTCATGCGGACACAGAACAGGGCCACACGGGCACTAACTGCTGCCACCCTCGCTGGATCAGCCAGGCATCGCCAGGGCACCCGCCGCGCAGCAGCAGCCCAGCAGTCTGTTCTTCAGCTGTTTGCTGCGCATGCTGCAATGCTGGCCCGTGCGAGTGCCAATGTCTCAGGCGACCAGCGAGCACCTGCGATCTGCCAGGTTGGCACCATTCCTGCAGCCGACACTGCCACTCCGCCATTGCAGCTGCCACGAGCCACTGGACAGACTGCTGCCGCCCAGGCAGAGTTGGAGCAGTCAGCAGCCGGCCCCTCCAAGGCCAGAGCTGGTGCAGGCCGACCCCCAAGGGCATCTGCCGTCTCGCCATCTGACCCTCAGCAGCCTTCCCCCAGCCTTGCTGCAGCCACTGGGCTCCCATTGAGGAGGAGCTGCAGGGCGGGCAGGGGCCAGGCAAGGATGCGAAAGGCATCGCCCTCGCAGGGCAAAAAGTAGAAGCTCTGCACAAATGCCTGGTGCTTCTTGTAAGGCTGAGATTGGTGCAGTTGTGTTTTTGTAAGGCCGAGACTGGTGCCTTTCTTTCTTTTTTTAAGGCCGAGATTGGTGTAGTTGTGTTTTTGTAAGGCCGAGACTGGTGTCTTTCTTTCTTTTTGTAAGGCCGAGACTGGTAGTTTTGTGTTTTTGGGGGGGCTTCTCCACATGAGGTTGTAATGTGGGAAGGGCAGAGCTTTGCAATAAATTATTGTTCTTAAATTGCACTGTCCATGGTTTTTTTGTCAAGTCCTGGTTGCCCTGCTCGGCTGAGGGCTTGTGGAGCGGCTACATTCATCTGCTGACATTGGCACAAGCCATTCCCTGAGAGGGGGCCTAGAAGCGACGTTCAATAAGCCGGCGACGGGCGGCCCTTGCACATTCTGCCTCCCTCCTGTGCTGGTCCTCCTCCTCCTCCTCCTCCTCAGGTGGTCCTCCAATGACTGGTGGCAGTGGCTGAGTCCTGCGGATAGCCAGGTTGTGCAGCATGCAGCAAACGACCACGAAATGGGAGACTCGCTCCGGCGAATATTGTAGGGCTCCACCGGAACGATCCAGACAGCGGAACCGTTGCTTCAGGACGCTGATTGTTTGTTCGATGATGTTCCTGGTCGCTTGATGGCTTTCGTTGTATCCCTCTTCAGCAGGGGTGCTGGGCGCACGGAGCGGGGTCATCAGCCAGGTACACAAAGGATAGCCTTTGTCCCCGATAAGCCATCCTCGTGGGTGAGGCTGGTGTAGTGTATGTACCCATCTACCTTTAAGGGAACTATTGAATGTAACCGTTCACCTTTAAGAGGACTACTTTCGGGTGGCACTATTTGTTTGGCTTCTGTATACTGTAATACCGATAGTGACCACACCAGTATATAAGTGTTGTGGCATGATTGCTGGGGCAGAATCGCCTGAACCTCTGAATAGTAAAGACCTGTTTTGTTTGTTAATCTGGGAGTCTGTGTATTATTTACAATACAAACCACAGACTTTACAATGGCGACGAGGCCGATCGTACCCTGCGGCAACAGTAGTTCCTAAGCAACTAAGCAACTCCAAAGAGGAAGATTTTGGCATTGAAAACTTCCATCTGCAACAGGCACTGACGGCCCCTTCTGCCACAGTGAGGAGCGAGCCGATCGACAAGAGAGGCAAGGCTGCCACGGACTGTGAGTAAGGGAACAGTAAAAGAAAATAAGGAAGGAGTAAAACCAGAGGATAAGGGCGGTACACTCGACCACGGTCGAGGGGGAAAGGAGCCAGACAAAGTCGGGTCCAGAGGCGCTGAGACCGGGAGCAGGCCGGGTGAGACAGAGCCGAGAAATCGGGAATTGGCCGAGAGCCAGTTCAGAGGCTGTAACTGTCCGCCGTCATCGGGGGTACCCGGAGCCGGTTGCCTGCCGCGGGAAGGAGAGCGCTGAAGCCGACGCGCGGGCTGGGGATCTGAAAGCCAGCGGAGAGCGCTGAAGCCGACGCGCGGGCTGGGGATCTGAAAACCAGCGGAGAGCGCTGAAGCCGACGCGCGGGCTGGGGGTCTGAAAGCCAGCGGAGAGCGCTGAAGCCGACGCACAGGCTGGGGACCGGTAGCCAGCGGCCGTCGCCCGCGGGGGAAAGTGTACCCCTCCCGCCAGGGGAAGAAGCGGGAAACCGCCATTGCCGTGGGCGGGGAGAACAGAAGAGCGTGGGGAAAACCGCCATTAAAGTGGGTGGGGAGAGCCGAGAAGCGCGGGAAAGCCGCCATTTTTCGCGGGAAAACCGCCGGGGAAGAAGACAGAAGCGGGAAACTGCCATCTTAGAAAAACAATAATAAGTAAAGAAATACTTGTGTTGTACTCGAGAAAAGCGCCAGAGCGGAAGATTGGGAACAGTTTAAGATAGAGCAAAGGAGGGCAAAGGGCATGATCAAGAGGGGCAAAATAGCTTACGAAAACAAGCTGGCGGAAAATATAAAAACTAACTCCAAAAGCTTTTATAAATATATCAAAAGGAAAAGACTGGTGAAAACCAAAGTTGGTCCATTGCAGTCAGATACGGGGGAATATATAATGGGAAATAAGGAAATGGCAGATCAACTAAATGCATACTTTGGGTCAGTCTTTACGAAGGAAGACACAAAAAACCTCCCTGGGATATCGGGAAAAATAGGGACATTGGCAAAGGAGGAACTGACGCAAATCAATATCTCTAAGGATATGGTGTTAAGGAAGCTAAAGGGATTGAAGGTGGACAAATCCCCAGGGCCTGATAACATGCATCCTAGGGTACTGAAGGAGGTGGCCCTAGAGATAGCGGATGCACTAAGGATGATTTTTCAGAATTCATTAGACTCGGGAACAGTGCCGATGGATTGGAGGGTAGCTAACGTTACCCCACTATTCAAAAAGGGGGGTAGGGAAAAAGCAGGTAATTACAGACCTGTAAGCCTTACATCAGTTGTGGGCAAAATGCTGGAGTCCATCATTAAGGATGAAATAGCGGAGCACTTAGCAAATGGGGACAGGATAGGACAGAGTCAACATGGATTTACAAAGGGTAAATCGTGCTTGACTAATCTATTGGAATTTTTTGAGGGAGTAACTGGTAGAATAGATGGGGGAGAGCCAGTAGATGTGGTGTACCTGGACTTCCAAAAGGCCTTCGATAAGGTCCCACATAAAAGATTAGCATGGAAAATTGAGGCTCATGGGATAAAGGGGAAAGTTTTGGCGTGGATAGGGAACTGGCTGTCAGATAGAAAACAGAGAGTTGGAATAAACGGCTCATTTTCTGAATGGCAGGCAGTAACAAGTGGGGTACCACAGGGATCTGTCCTGGGCCCCCAGCTGTTCACAATTTACATTAATGACCTGGATCAGGGAGTCGGATGCAGCATTTCCAAATTTGCAGACGACACTAAACTAGGAGGTGGGGTGGGCTCAGAGGAAGAGACCAGGAAGCTCCAGAGCGATTTGGACAGACTGGGCGATTGGGCGGATAAATGGCAGATGCACTATAATGTGGACAAGTGCGAAGTTATCCACCTTGGGTGCAGGAACGGGAGGGCAAATTATTATTTAAATGGCAATAGATTGGGAGAGGGGGAAGTACAGAGAGACCTGGGTGTTCTTGTACACCAGTCACTGAAGGCGAGCATGCAGGTGCAACAGGCGGTCAAGAAGGCAAACGGTATGCTGGCCTTCATAGCAAAAGGGTTAGAATACAGGAACAGGGATACCTTGCTGCAGCTGTACAGGGCACTGGTGAGACCACACCTCGAGTACTGTGTACAGTTTTGGTCGCCTCATCTGAGGAAGGATGTTCTTGCCATGGAGGGGGTGCAGCGGCGATTCACCAGGCTGATACCAGGAATGGCGGGAATGACCTATGAGGAGAGACTATGTAGTTTAGGGATGTACACACTGGAGTTTAGAAGATTGAGAGGGGACCTCATAGAAGTGTATAAAATTCTGACAGGTCTAGACAGACTGGATGCAGAAGGAATGTTTCCCTTGGCGGGTGAGAACAGAACTAGAGGACATAATTTAAGGATAAGGGCTAAACCATTTAGGACAGAGATGAGGGGGAATTTCTTCACTCAGAGAGTGGTGAACCTGTGGAACTCATTGCCACAGAGGGCAGTGTACGCCAGCTCATTAAATATATTTAAGAGGGAATTAGATATATTTCTACGGGCAAAAGGGGTTAAGGGTTACGGAGAGAAGGCGGGGACGGGATACTGAATTAAAGGACCAGCCATGATCTCATTAAATGGCGGAGCAGGCACGAAGGGCCGAATGGCCTACTCCTGCTCCTATCTTCTATGTATCTATGTATCTATGTATGTAAGAGAAGAAGATGCCTAAGCAAGGAAATATTAATGAAAGCAATGCGGAATACTTAGTCGAACTGCGTAAGCTAGCGAAATACTGCCAGTTTGGAGGGAATTTGACAGAGGCGCTGCGGGACAAGTTCGTATGCGGCTTGGCCAAAGAAGGAACGCAGAAGCGACTTCTGGAAGAAAACGACCTCACACTGGACAGGGCTGTCCTCATAGCTTCATCGCACGAAGCTGCAGCGAAAGGAACGGCGGAAATGCAGCTAAAGGCGGCGGCACTCGGGGTGGACCAAATTACTGCATGCACTTCCAAATGCTACCGTTGTGGAAAGACAACGCACGACCAGAATCAGTGCTGGTTTAAGAACCAAGAATGCAGGAAATGTGGCAAGATCGGGCACATAGCTAAGGTATGCCGGTCAGGAGCAACGTACAACAATAAGAAGTCACCACAAAAATGGTACGGAAAGGTACAAGAGGTGACTAAGAAGAGTCTGAGGGAACAGAAGTTGGTCTCACACTCCAAATGCAAAGGACTGGACAGTCTGAGAATTCACAACGTGAGCAATGAAGCTGACCGACAAACTATCTGGATAACGCTACAGATTGCAAAGGTCCAAGTAAAAATGGAAGTAGACACCGGATCGGCGGTGACGGTCATGAATAAGCATGACTATAAGAAATTTTTCAAGCATATTCCACTACAGGATACAGAACTAGTACTACAGACATACACGGGGCACAAAGTATTCCCCATCGGAATGATAGAAGTCAAGGTGAGATACAAGGATAAAGATCATCACCGGTTGGACCTGTATGTATTGCCTGAGGGAGGACCACCACTTCTGGGACGGGAGTGGATCCGAAAAATAAAATTGGACTGGCAGTCCCTAAACACCATGACGGTGGATTCCGAAAAAGAGGATGTCAAACCTGAACGGTTGTCCAGAATATTGGACGAAGCTAAGGAGGTATTCCAGCAAGGACTGGGAACGCTGCGAGGTATTAAAGCAAAGGTTAAGATTGCAGAAAATGCAAGCCCAAAGTTTTTTAAGGCCAGATCAGTTCCTTACGCAATACGACCAGCTGTGGAGGCAGAACTGGAAGAACTTGAACGATCAGGGGTTCTGTCAAAAGTGGACTGGAGTGAGTGGGCCACGCCCATTGTTCCCGTCATGAAGTCCTCACCGAGTAATAAGCCTGGGGGACCGGGGAAGGTCCGTATCTGCGGAGATTTCAAGATTACTGTGAATCCGGTGCTTCACACGGTACAATACCCGCTTCCACGGATTGAAGATATCTTTGCTTCGTTGGCTGGAGGGAAACATTTCACGAAAATAGATCTGGCTCAAGCATATCTACAGATGGAGGTCGAGGAAGAGTCACGCCAGTACCTCACCATCAACACTCACAGAGGCTTGTATCGCTACAATAGACTGGTCTTTGGGGTAGCTTCGGCGCCAGCAATTTGGCAGAGGGCCATGGAACAGGTGTTACAAGGAATTCCAAGCACGCAGTGCTACTTAGATGACATTTTAATCACGGGAAAAGATGAGGAAGAACACCTCACGAATTTGAAACTGGTACTCACCAGGTTGAAGGAGTATGGCCTTCGGGTTAATCGCAAGAAGTGTGAGTTCTTCCAAAAACGGATCTCATACTGCGGTCATGTCATTGACCGAGAGGGACTGCATAAGTCACCCGAAAAGATAGAAGCGGTTGTGAAGGCCCCCGCCCCAGGAAACGTATCACAGTTAAGATCATTCTTGGGGTTGATTAATTACTATCACAAGTTTCTGCCAAATTTATCCACGGTACTGCATCCGCTGAATGACCTGTTGTGTAAAGAAACACCATGGAAGTGGAGTGAGGAATGCAAAAAGGCTTTTCGCAGAAGCAAGGAGTTGATTACCTCTGAAGAAGTGTTGGCTCATTTCAACCCAGCATTACCCCTTCGTCTAGCTTGCGATGCTTCCCCGTACGGAATTGGGGCAGTACTCTCGCATAGGCTACCAAATGGCTCGGAAAGGCCAGTGGCTTTCGCGTCCCGATCATTGACACCCGCGGAGCGAAATTACGCCCAGATAGGGAGGCCCTCAGTCTTGTGTGGGGCGTGAAGAAATTCAACCATTACCTACAATGTAAAAAGTTCACATTGCTGACAGACCACCAGCCGTTGGTGTCCATATTCAACCCAAATAAGGCCGTTTCCACCATGACAGCACAAAGGTTACAAAGGTGGTCCGTGTTACTTGGGGCACACCAATACGAAATTGAGTACAAAAGGTCTAAACAGCATGGAAATGCTGATGGGTTGTCACGCTTGCCATTGCCGATGGTAGAAGAAGCGAGTATAGTGGACCCAGTAGAGTTGTTCCACTCCTCCATAGTGGAGTGTCTACCGATAACAAACTCAATGATTGAGAATGAGACAAGGAATGACCCGACTCTTTCACGAGTCTATGATGTAACGGTGGAGGGATGGCCAGCACAGAGCGAACCAACACTGCAAGCATTTGCACAGAGGAAAGAACAACTGTCAGTGTGTCGAGGAACCCTGATGTGTGGATCTAGAGTGGTGATTCCACCCAAACTCCAAAAGAAGGTGCTAAAGGAGCTGCACGAAGGACATCTGGGGGGAGTAAAGATGAAAAATCTAGCAAGAGCGTTTGTGTGGTGGCCAGGCATTGATAGAGACATAGAGGAGATCACGAAGAACTGCCTAGGATGTCAGAGGGTTCAGAACGCGCCACCCCAGGCTCCTCTGCATCCATGGGAGTGGCCCTCATCGCCTTGGCAAAGAGTACACATCGACTTTGCTGGTCCATTTATGGACTCGATGTTTCTAATAGCGGTGGATGCCCACTCCAAGTGGCCAGAAGTAATTAAGATGACCACCACCACGACGGAAAAAACCATCGCAGTGTTAAGGACTATGTTTGCTCGGAATGGCCTGCCGGAACAGATCTGTTCTGATAATGGACCACAATTTGTGTCCGAAGAATTCAAGAAATTCTTAAAGAGCAATGGGGTTAAACATTACACGTCAGCCCCATACCATCCCGCCTCAAATGGATTGGCTGAAAGGTTTGTCCAGACCTTCAAGAAGGCCGTAAAGGCCATGAGTAATGAAAATATAAGTCTGCAACATAAGGTGGATAGCTTTTTGTTGGCATACCGAAATGCGACACATGCGGTCACAAATCAAACTCCCGCAATGATGTTCTGTAATAGATGCCTAAGATGCCGGCTGGATTTACTAAAACCAAACGTCAGAAGAGACGTAGAGAACCGGCAATTCCAGGGCATGAACGACAGGGTCACTAGATCCTTCCAGACCGGTCAACGAGTTTTGGCCCGGGACTACCGTACTGAGAAATGGCAGCCTGGAACTATTGGGAAAAGGCTGGGGCCATTGATGTACACCGTGGACATTGGAGACAATATAATAAGGCGCCATATTGACCAAATCATAGGGTCCGCCACAAATAGGCCACCGACTTCACCACCTTATCCGGGTGATGTTGAAACTGAGATACCCAGAACACCTACTTCCGATCTAGTGATATTGGAGTCTGCTGAACCCGACACGGCTTTTCAAGCCGAATCGACCTTGCCAGAAGCACCTCCTAGCCCGCCTGAAATGACGACACCACTGCGGCGTTATCCTGACAGAATCCGGAAACCCCTGGAAAGACTGAATCTATGAACTGTCTTACATAAACCTGTATATATGTTAGAATGTATGTTCACTATGGACTTAGTAAGTAATAAGCTAAAAAGGGAGGATTGTAGTGTATGTACCCGTCTACCTTTAAGGGAACTATTGAATGTAACCGTTCACCTTTAAGAGGACTACTTTCGGGTGGCACTATTTGTTTGGCTTCTGTATACTGTAATACCGATAGTGACCACACCAGTATATAAGTGTTGTGGCATGATTGCTGGGGCAGAATCGCCTGAACCTCTGAATAGTAAAGACCTGTTTTGTTTGTTAATCTGGGAGTCTGTGTATTATTTACAATACAAACCACAGACTTTACAGCTGGGCCTGGAACATGTCAGCCACAGAAGTCTGTCGCAGGATGAAGGCATCGTGGCTGCTGCCTGGAAAGCAGGCATTGACAGCTAGGATGAGCTGCCTGTGGTCACACACCAGCTGGACGTTGAGTGAATGGTAGCCCTTCCGGTTGCGGTAATCCTCGGCATTCTCCAGAGGTGCCCGCAAAGCCACATGCGTGCAGTCAATGGCGCCCTGCACCATGGGGAAGCCCGCGAATGCTGCAAAGCCCATTGCATGCTGTTGCTGCTTGGCAAGGGCCATAGAGAAGGAGATGAACTGACGTCTCCTTTTGAAAAGGGCATTGGTCACCTGGCGGATGCAGCAATGCACGGCGAACTGGGAGATGTTGGAAATGTCCCCAGTCGCGGATTGGAAGGAGCCGGTGGCATAGAAGTTGAGAGCCACCGTCACCTTCACTGCCACCGACAGAGACATCCTGCTCCTCAGCTGTGGCTGCAGATCACCGCCAAGCAGGTGGCAGATCTCTGTGACCACCTCCCTTCGGAATCGCAGCCTCCGAACACACTGCTCATCAGACATGTTGAGATAGGAGAAATGCTGGCGGTATACCCTGGGTGGGTAAGGCCTCCTTTCCCGACGCCTGTTGCCCCCTCTCCGTCTAGCCAGGGCTGCCACTCTCTCACGGCGTCTGTGAGCCCTTTGGATGCAATGGAGAAAGCCAGCGTTTGCACCCATTGCAGCCCCCATAATATGTTAGCAAAGAATGATATGTCAATGAGGCAAAGACAAGTGGAAAGCTGCGGCCTGAAGCCACAAGTACCTGTCCGAGTGTTGAGCCAAAGCAGAAAGCTCTCTACCGTGGTCTCTCTGCAAAGATCCGTCTCTCAAGAAGGAGTGCTGTGAAATGGCAGCCTTTTATAGTGCAGGAGGAGTGCCCTTTAATTTGCGCCCCCCGCGCCCTGCATCGACTGAGCACCGTTCCACTCTACCAATCGCTAGGGGCGCCGGGCGCACAATGGGGCGTTGCGACTGAATTTCCGGTTGGGGGCGCACAAAGGGCGTTGCACGAGGAAATGACGTCATGATCTGCGCGCGCATCTGAGCGCGCGCAAAGACTTTGCGCCGCCGCTAAATCTCTAGTGAAGTTGGGGAGAGGCGCAGTTTGCGCTGCGCCCGGCCGCTAGCCACCTAGCGCCCGACATCTACTCCTCCTAAGGCGCTACCGGCTGGCGCAACCAGCTGAATTTCTAGGCCAGTGACTCTTCAAAATAGATGGTCAGCTATGGAGGAGCGAAGGGCATCTATTGAGGAGAGACACCAGAGCTTCATGGACATCCTTTTTATGTGGACTGCCAGTACAGGTACCCATCCTCATGGCCCCCCTGATGTGCAGCAAGGTGCTCTCCAGCTACTTGCTAGCACTGAAGTGCAGCTGACCATGAGAAGGATGTTGGTAAGAGCCAACAAGGAAGTGTGTGCTCCTCTCCAAGTTCTCACACAACTATGCCAATACGGAGCCCTCGCTCAGAGACCCACATTGCACACCCAACTGAGATGGCCGTTTCAGCCCCTGCACAGCCGCAGGAAGAGCAGACCTGTCGAGGCATCGGAATCACATTTTGAGAAAGCCGATGGTTTGCTCTATGATGCTTCTGGTGGAAATGTGGCTCACATTGTAGCACTCCTCAGCCTCGTTTGATGGCCTCCTCATCAGAGTCCTGAGCCACTTTTTCAGGGGATAGCCCTTGTCGCCAAGTAGCCATCCGGAAAGTTGGGTTGGCGGATTGAACAGCTGAGGCACAGTAGACTGGCGCAGGATGAAGGAGTCATGATAACTGCCAGGGTACTTTGTGCAAACATGCATGATGATGTTCCTGTGGTTACACACCAGCTGGACGTTAAAGGAGTGGAATCCATTGCAGTTGACAAATACAGCTGGGTTGTGATGGGGTGCCCTAATGTCGCGTGGAGGCGGGATGGAGGCGGGTTGGCAGCCCACCCCCAGTTTCTCCGATTTTTGCGACAGACCCGCCTCCAAACCCGCCCCCTCAGATGAAACAAAATGGCGGCCATCGTCTAGTTTTTCCTTTTCCCAGTCAGGGAATTTGACCAGAGTTTTGACTTGACGAGATCAGAAAATGCATTGAATTGTGTCAACGGAATGTGAGAAGATGGAATACCCCTGAGACAATGCAGCTGGGGGAATAAAACCCGGCAGTGGTATGGAAAACAACAAAGGGAAAGGAGGAATTTTTAAAATTTAGTTTAGACTTTGTTAAGCAGGTTTTGATTTCCTAGGTCATTAAATCCTGTAACGTTTTCTGGGGACGGGCAGAGATCAGGAGGGAGAGAGATTCTAGTTGAGGGACTGAACTGCCGTACAGTGCGGTTCTGGAGTACCTCTCAAATTGGTATCCGCATAAAAGAGATTTATGTCAAGCTCCGTCGAGAACCAGCAGGGACAATAAACCTTGCGCATGACTGGGACAGGTGCCCTTGTCTCTGACTGTGGATAAAGCTTGATATAAAACTTCAAACGAGGAGTTTCAGGGTTATTTTCTTAATTAACATACGAGGCTGTTTTCCTGGAGCACTCACAAGCCAAACAATCTTCACAGAAATCACAGAAACCCCACAGTGCAGATAGAGGCCATTTCGGCCCATCGAGCCTGCACCGACACATATCCCACCCGATCCCCGTAACCCCTACACCAACACATATCCCACCCTATCCCCGTAACCCCACGTATTTAATCCCCCTAACACTAAGGGTCAATTTATCATAGCCAATCAACCTAACCCGCACATCTTTGGACTGTGGGAGGAAACCGGAGCACCCGGAGGAAACCCACGCAAACACGGGGAGAATGTGCAAACTCCACACAGACAGTCACCCGAGGCCGGATTCGAACCCGGGTCCCTGGCGCTGTGAGGCAACAGTGCTAACCACTATGCCACCGTGCTTGTACGTATGGCAGCTGTAACTGCTGCTGCTGTTTCTTGTTAAAACATGGTGCATATTATCTGGTAAATAAAATTGCTCTATTACAATGCTGGAGGCAAACTTCAGAGTGATTTAGACTGGTGAATTAAGATGCACGAGGAAGTGTTTATCTCTTTACTCAGCAAGTTGTTCTACTTAATGATCATTGTCATTATCAGTGAGTTGCACCCTCGCCTCTAAGTCAGCAGGTTGTGGGTCCAAGTCCCACTCCAGGGACTTGAGCACAATAAAATCCAGGCTGGCACTCCAATGCCAGTACTGAGGGAGTGCTGCACTGTCGGAGGTGCCGTCTTTCAGATGATACGTTAAACCAAGGCCCCGTCTGCTCTCTCAGGTGGACGTAAAAGATCCCACAGCACTATTTCGAAGAAGAGCAGGGGGAGTTATCCTCCCGGTGTCCTGGCCAATATTTATCCATCAATCCACATCATTAACAAAACAGATTATCTGGTCATTATTGCATTGCAGCTTGCGGGGGCTTGCTGTGCACAACTTGGCTGCCACATTTCCTACATTACAACAGGAACTACACTTCAAAATGTACTTCATTGGCTGTAAAGCGCTTTGTGACAGCCTGAGGTCGGGAAAGACGCTATATAAATGCAAGTCTGCCTTTCTTTCTCATTGCTATCCTGTTGGGCATTCAGGCCGCCGGATAAGGAAATCGCTCAGGTAATCTCCAGCACTTCTTCACACAATGAATACTGCAAATTTGGGATTTTCATCCCCAAAAAGCTGTGGAGGCTGGGGTTCAATTAAAAACTTCAAGACTGAGATTGATAGATGTTTGTCAAGGACGGGGCTTAAGGGATATGGAACCAAGGCAGGTCAATGGAGCTAAGGTACAGGTCAGCCACGATCTCATTGAATGGCAGAACAGGCTCATGGGGCTGAATGGCCTCCTCCTGTTCCTATAATTCCTACGTGTGGCAGCTCACCAGAGAAGATTGTGATATTGGACCCATAGCCCTGCAAAACTTGAAAGTATTTATTCAATTCTCTTTTGAAAGTTACTATTGAATCTGCGTCCACCGCCCTTTCAGGCAGTGTATTCCAGATCACAACAACTTGCTGCGTAAAAAAATTCTCCTCATCTCGCCTCTGGTTCTTTTGCCAGTTACCTTAAATCTGTCTCCTTTGGTCATTGACCCTCCTGCCAGTGGAAACAGTTTCTTCTTATTTACTCTACCAAAACACTTCATAATTTTGAACGCCTCTATTAGATCTCCCTTTAACCTCCTCTGGTCTAAGTAGAACAACCCCAGCTTCTCTAGTCTCTCCGGCTTCTGACGCACTTGTGCTGTAAGTCTGCTGAGAGTGCGGTAGAAGGGAAATAATTTAGATGGAAATGACACTGTTAACTGGCTTTGTGGTCTTAATAAGAAGAAAGAAAAATTTGCATTTATACAGCGCCTTTCACGACCTCAAGATATCTCAAAATGCCTTACAGCCAATTAAATAGTTTTGAAGTGTAGTCACTGTTGTAATGTAGATAACACGGCAGTCAATTTGTGCACAGCAAGCTCCCACACACAGCAATGCAATAATGACCAGATAATCTGTTTTTGTGATGTTGATTGAGGGATAAATTTGGCCAGGAAACCAGGGATAACTCCCCTGCTCTTCTTCGAAATAGTGTCCATGGGATCTTTTACATTCACCTAAGAGAGCAGATGGGGCCTCGGTTTAACGTCTCATCCCGAAAGATGGCACCTCCGACAGTGCAGCACTCCCTCAGCACTGCACTGTGTAGGGCATGCAGAATTACCCCTCGCCCCGTCCAACAGGTTATAGAGCTTGGACTTGAGACTTATGAGAAATTACACCAGACACACGGGTTCTGCCTTTAACCTTTTATTGTTGCTCAGACAGATTCAAAACCCCAACCACTATTCAAGCAGTACACTAATAATATTACAAGAAATCATACATACAACCACTCGATGATGATCAGTCCAGCGTTGATTGTAGGTCCTTGTAAGTGAAAAGACTGGCCAGGCCCCTCCTTCCGACTGCAACCTGATCCTTGTAGGCGAGATGACGGGCCAAGACACCTTCTTTTGACTGCAGTGCTGATATTCTTTAGCCATTGTGTTTTATACAGTTTTCCTTCCCTTTCTCAGTAAATCAATCATCAGAGATTGTGAGATATTCCTTTAATGTTCGGCCTAAGTTGTTTGAGCTGTCAAACTTTCACACTCAGACATAATGCTTGGTAACCCTTAGCTGCCTTTATCAAAGCCCAAGTCATTTGTTCAATCATAAAAGTTTCCAGAAGTGGCAGTAAACTACTCGATCACATTTCACATGTGTTTACGTTACATCCTGTATTTCAGAATTCTCAAGGTTTGACTCCTCCCCTTTAGTCATCAAGAGTCAATTTACAACTTTGTGACCAATTTATTGCAGTCATGGAGTCTGCAACATCTAAAGCGGTTTGTTTATCTCCGTTGTCTATGACTACCCCCTGCAGTCACAACCATTTGTTCTGTCAGTATCTGCTATCACAAAGCATCTTGCAGTTTCAACAGTTCCTTTTGAAAGCGCATTTGCTCAACAAAATGTTTGCTGCCTTTAGTAAAGCACATCAAAGCACATTCCATGTCCACTTACCTGTGAAAGACCATTTGTTACAACTTTATTTCACTTTGAAATAAAGCTTTTGGCCTGGCAAAGTGTTTCAATAAAGACCAACATTAAGAATTAAGGGTCTGTGTATGCCTACAACTGGAGTGTCAGCCTAGATTTTTGTGCTCAATCCACTACCCTGTTTCCATAATCCTTTCCTCCAACTAACTATCTAACCTGTTCTTAAATGTTGACCTGCAGGTGGATTTTAACTCCTAGGCAGGAAGCTGGGAGTTGCCGACGGCCTTCACTCCTGGGAGTCTCTGTGGGGCACCTGGGACGATTTTAACGGCTGGTCCTCATTTACATCCCGCTGGCCAGCTGCCCGCCTAAAACAGGTACCACTGGCACCAAGGTAAGGCTTGTGGGAGTGATACCCGGGCTGTTTCATGGGCGGGAAGGGGGGACCCAGGGCAGCAGAGGCCTAGAATTGCCTTGTGGGGCTCAGAGGAGCACCCATGGTCCTCCTGTCCCAACTGAGGAAAGTTTTTGACTTACCTATAGGGCCTCCTCTTCTTCGCCACATGTGGGCCTCCCACTCAGTAGACCATTAAAGTACCATTTGGGAAACTTGCCACAGTGAGCTCTGTGACCTCCTGTCAACAAAGACTGCCCTAGAAGTGTCAACTCATAAACTTTACATCCATATCTTACCGTGTCAGTTTAGCTTAGTTGGTAGTATTCTCTCTCTCACCTCCGATTCAGAATATTGTGGGTTCAAGCCTTACTCAAAGGCCCAGAACTTGAGCTGAGACTTCGATGTTCTACTGAGGGAGTGCCGCATTGTCAGAGGTGCCATCCTTCAGCTGAGATGTTAAACCGAAGCCCCGTCTGCCTTTTCAGGTTGATGTTAAAGATCCCATGTCACTAGCCAAAGGAGAGAAGGGAAGTTTTCCCAGTGCCCAAGCCAACCTCCCTCCCTCAGCCAACACCATCAACGGCATTTCAACTGGTCATTTGTCTCCTTGCTGTTTTGTGGGGTTTTCCGACTGTAAAATGGCCGCTGTGTTTAGGCCACATAACAACAGTCACTGCTTTTCATAGTAATTCATTATAGGTGAAGCGTTGAGAGACACAAGTTACAAAATAAATGCAAGTCTTCCTTTTATTTTTACATGTGCACTCGCCACCTACATTCCTCCCACTGTAGCAATGTTTTCTTTTGTGTGTATCGGTGTCCATATCTAGAATGACACAGTGCGAGCTCACAGATTGGGATAATAGTCGACAAAGCCTTCTCAGGCTTCAGTGCATAGGATTTTACCAATGACAGTGTCATCCGTGGAACTCTGCTAATACATCACTTCGTCAAAAGGTGCCACAATGCAGGATTTACTTCTGAGGGAAACAAAAACATGGGCATTGTTGGGTCTGTGTTTTCAATTGCAGTTATACTGAATAACAGGACACAGACTACAGAAGTAAGTAAACAGGTCTTTAGTGATTGAGGGTCAGGGCTGAACTGGGATACACTTTGCTCTGCAGGGTTTATATACCGGTGTGGTCACCACCGGTACTACAATGTACAGGAGCCATCAAAAAGTAGTCCATCACCTTAAGGTATCCTCTTAAGGTGGTACAGGTTACATACACTACAGGCATGCCAAGCAGGAGATAATTGGCCACACCAGGATGTGTTCCTGCATTTTAGAAGGGGGGTTGCACCAACCGGATTTTCTCTCCATTGCGATAAGTTCACAGACATCTCGCTATCTTGTTAGAGGAAGAGATTTTTCGACGTCAGTGTATACCTTGAACCAGGGGAATCACACATAGAAACATAGAAGATAGAAGATAGGAGCAGGAGTAGGCCATTCGGCCCCTCGAGCCTGCTCCGCCATTTAATGAGTTCATGGCTGATCATCCAAATTCAGTGCCCTGTCCCTGCTTTCTCCCCATATCCCTTGATCCCTTTAGCCTTAAGAAATATATCTAACTCCTTCTTGAATATATTTACTGAATTGGGCTCAACTGCCTTCTGTGGTAGAGAATTCCACAGGTTCATCACTCTCTGGGTGAAGAAATTCCTCCTCATCTCAGTCCTAAATGGCTTACCCCTTATCTTTAGACTGTGACCCCTGGTTCTGGACTCCCCCGCCATTGGGAACATCCTTCCTGCATCTAGCCTGTCTAGTCTTGTTAGAATTACTAACATAGTTACTTCAACCCAACACCAGGACTGTCTGTCTTGAGAGGTATTGGTGCCTATGTACTACTTAAAGTGCCAATGAGTCACACTCTATGTGACAGCAATAATTTATCGGTACAAGCTTGCTGAATCACTTTGAGGAAAATCCATCAGTTTTATGTCGTGGTTTTCACCCTTGTTCGTGCCTTTATCGCCTTAGGCTTTCAGTTTATGTGGGTGACAGTGGTTTATGTTGCAATTTTTGCTTTCCATTCTTATCTGCGTCAAGTCTTTCAATCCAACTCCATCTACTGCCAACAATTTCCTGTCAACAACCAGAAGGAGGTATTAGGAGGGGTGACTAAAAACCTGATGGAAGTGATGGCTTTTGTTACAGAGGCTCTTGAAGGAGTGGAGGGGCACGTAGGAGGGTGGGGGGGGGCATTTTGGGAGAGGATTTCAGAGCTTGGAGCCTCGGCAACTGAAGGCACGCCCACCAATGGTGAGGAGAATCGATGCGCAAGAAAGAAAGACTGGGGGGTGGGGGGGAATTCAGTATCGCCCCCTTTAGCGCCTGGCGCTAATTATCACCTCCAACGGCAAACTTGGCTTTTATCGCTCCTGGAGGTGATTGGAGCGCTGAATCAGGCATTTCACACCTGTCTTAAGGTGTAAAGGTCGAGGAGCGAGGCACTACCTCAGAGCGCTGGCGAAGCAAGGAAGGGCAAAACAAAATGAACCTGCAAAGTGCTGCTCAGTACTCAGAACTCCTTCACACAGCGTTGAATCTCTCCAGAAGTCTCTCCCTCTCTCAGAATGTGTGGTGCAAATATGTCACCAACAAAAAAAGGCAGGAAGCGGTCGCCTTTAAATAGCGCTCCCCCAGTCCCTTCCTGACTGCAAAACGCTCCCCTCAACCTGTCGTTGCTAGCGGCAGGCGGTAAGGCAGGGGGTGCCACTCAATATCCGGTCCGGGGCGCTACTGGGGCGTTGCGCACTCAACTGACGTCACGATCTGCCGGCGCAGGAGATCGTGGTGGTAGTGTTTAATGCCGCCGCAAAATGTCCAGTTAATTTCACGAGTGGCGCAAACATCACCGCGCCCGAGCGCTAGTTGTTTTGCGCCCCATTAGCGCCCTCTTAAGGCGTTAACAGGAGACGCAATCAACTGAATTTTTCCCCCTTGCATTTCTATCGCGCCTTTCACAACCTCAGGATGTCCTAAAGCGTTTTACAGCCAATGAAGTACTTTTTTGAAGTGTTGTCGCTGTTGAAATGTAGGAAACACAGCAGCCAATTTGCGCACAGCAAGCTCCCACAAACAGCAATGTGATAATGGCCAGACCATCTGTTTTAGCAACGTTGGTTAAGGTGATGAATATTGGCCAGAACACTGGGAAGAACTCCCCTGCACTTCTGCCATGGGATCTTTTACATCCACCTGAGAGGGCAGACGGGACCTCGGTTTAACGTCTCATCAAAAAGAGGCCAGAATCAAAGAAATTTGAGAGTTCTGGAAGGGGGGCTGTAAGGGTGGAGAAGGCTACAGATATAGAGAGGGACAAGGCCACAAAGAGATTTAAACACGAGAATTCTAAATTTGAGGCGTTATGGAACTGGGAGCCAATGTAGATCAGCGAAGACAGGGGGTGAACGGGACTTGGTGTGGGATAGGATACCGGCATCAGAGTTTTGGATAAGCTGAAGTTCACAGAAGAAGGAGGATGGGAGGCTGGCCAGGAAGACATTGGAATAGTTGAGTGTAGAGGCGACAAAGGCATGGTTGAGGGTTTCAGCAGCAGCTGGGTTTTGGCAGGGGAAGAGGCGGAGGTGGAAACTCAGCTCAAATTCGAATAGGACACCAAGACTGAGAACAGTCTGGCTCAGCCTGAGACACTGGACTGGGAGAGGGATGGCATCAATGGTGAAGATACGGTGTTTTTTGGGCTGGAGACGATGGCTTTGGGTTTAACAATGTTTAGCTGGAGGTATTAGCGGCTCATCCAAGACTGGATCATTGAATCATAGACGTTCCCGGCACAGAAGGTGGCCATTCGGATGCTAGCCAGGCAACCTGACAACACACACAGACATGGGAGAGGTAAAGCTGGATATCGTCAGCGTACATGTGGAAGCTGCCCACATGGATAATGTCACTAAGGGACAGTTTTTAAATGGGGAAGAGAAGGAGTGAGCAAGAATATATCTTTGGGGAACACCAGAGGTAACAGAACAGGGGATGTGGGAGGGCGGGAGGAAGGGGTTGCAAAAATAAGCTATTGGTGGAGAATGGGCACTTGGCTGAGGAACAGAAAGCCAAGCAGTGGGCGTTGAACTCTATGCCAGGGAGAGTCAGGGGGCGGAATGAAGGGAGAGCTCAAAAATCAAAATGGCCGACAGTAGACCTCCTGAAGCAACGGTGAAAAGTTATGTAATGAATAGTTGATAATATCAATGTAAATTATCATTTTATCTCTATATTTATGTTCATTTTTATTTCTTTTTACTTCAGTACTTTATCTAACTACCTCAGAATGTTCTATCAGTTTTATGGATTATATCTGCACAGGCACGATTGGTCCTTCTGTGCTGTATCATTCTATGATTCCAAATTAAACTAACTTTGATTGCATTTTAATGTCATCATTTATTTTATTCATTTTTATCGTAATTTTCATTTTATATCATGAGGGATACATATACAGCAGTGAACATAATCTCTGCAGAAATAAAATTGGGGCTGCAAAATTACCTTATTTATAATTTAGCCTTTTTTTTATTTGTTCCTGGAATGTGGGCATCGCTGGCATTTATCGTCCATCCCTAATTGCCCTTGAGAAGGTGGTGGTGAGCTGCCTTCTTGAACCGCTGCAGTCCGTGTAGTGAAGGTACTCCCACAGCGCTGTTAGGGAGGGAGTTCCAGGATTTTGACCCAGTGACGATGAAGGAACGGCCGATATATTTCCAAGTGTGTGACTTGGAGGGGAATTTGGAGGTGGTGGTGTTCCCATGCGTCTGCTGCCCTTGTCCTTCTAGGTGATAGAAGTTGCGGGTTTGGGAGGTGCTGTCAAAGAAGCTTTGGTGAGTTGCTGCAGTGCATCTTGTAGATGGTACACACTGCAGCCACGGTACGCTGGTGGTGGAGAGAGCGATTGTTTAAGGTGATGGATGGGGTGCCAATCAAGCGGGCTGCTTTGGCCTAGATGGTGTCAAGCTTCTTGAGTGTTGTTGGAGCTGCACTCATCCAGGCAAGTGGACAGTATTCCATCACACTCCTGACTTGTGCCTTGTAGATCGTGGAAATGCTTTGGGGAGTCAGGAGGTGAGACACTCACTGCAGAATACCCAGCCTCTGACCTGCGCTTGTAGCCACAGTATTTATGTGGCTGGTCCAGTTAAGTTTCTGGTCAATGGTGACCCCCAGGATGTTGATGGTGGGGGATTCGGCGATGGTAATGCCGTTGAATGTCAAGAGGAGGTGGTTAGACTCTCGCTTTTTGGAGATAGTCATTGCTTGGCACTTGTGTGGCACAAATGTTACCTGCCACTTGTCAGCTCAAGCCTGAATGTTCTCCAGGTCTTGGTGCAGGGGAACACGGACTGTTTCCTTATCTGGGGAGTTGCGAATGGAACTGAACACTGCGCAATCATCAGTGAACTTCCCCACTTCTGACCTTATGATGATGGAGTGAAATTCATTGATGAAGCAGCTGAAGATGGTTGGGCCTTGGACACTGCCCTGAGGAACTCCTGCAGCGATGTCCTGGGGCTGTGATGATAGACCTCCAACAACCACAACCATCTTCCTTTGTGCTGGGTATGACTCCAGCCAGTGGAGAGAATTTTCCCCCTGATTCCCATTGACTTCAATTTCTCTTCATATCAGTCTTAAATGGCCGACCCCTTATCCTGAGACTATGGCCCCCTGATTCCAGACTCTCCAGCCAGGGGAAACAACCTCACAGCATCGACCCTGTCAATTCCACCCCCCCCCTTGCCTCTGCGCTCTTGCCGCTGTGTCAGAAGGTTGTAGGTTCAAGGCCCGCTCAAGAAATTTGAACACAAAATCTAGATTGACACTCATCCCCTCCCTGTCTCTGTCACCTCCTCTAGCCCTCCCTCCGTGTTATCTGCACTTCTTTTCACTTATTCATTCATGGGATGTGGGCATCGCCGGGACGGCCAGCATTTATTGCCCATCCCTAATTGCCTTTGAGAAGGGGGTGGTGAGTCACCTTCTTGATTAAAGCTGAGTGTCTTGCTAGGCCATTTCAGAGAGCAGTTGAGAGTCAACCACATTGCTGCAGGTTTGGAGTCACATATCGGCCAGACCGGGTAAAGACAGCAGATTTCCTGCCCCAAAAGGACATTAGTGAATATAGTAATCTGAGATGTAATGTTTAAGTTATCCACCAGATGGAGCCAAAGATTAAGGTTTCACATTCACCAGTGTTTAAGGTAATGGGTCATGTAGTCAATGTCCTGGTACACCAGTTATTAAGGTAATGACTCAGAGGTGAATCCTCCATCTTGGCATCGGGCAGTAAGAAATGTGTTTTGCCTGCAGCCTGTAAGAGCTATGTCTCTCTGCTACACCGTGTAATAAACAGTTGGGTTTTGTTCCTTAAGATCTCACTTATCTCAGTTTCGGACCTTACCACTCGGATATCACAGTGAACCAGATGTGTTTTTACGACAATCACTGATACTAGCTTTTTATTCCAGATTTATTTAATTAACTGAACTTAAATTCCCCAGCTGCCGTGTTGGGATTTGAACTCATATCTCCGGATCATTAGTCCAGACTAGTCCAGTAACAGAACCACTATGCCGCCATACACCTCAAATTCTCCAATTCTGACCTCCTGTGCATCCCCGACTCCCTTCGCCCCGACATTGCCGGCCGTGCCTTCAGCTGCCGCGGAACCTAAGCTCTGGAATTCCCTCCCTGAACCTCTCCACCACTCTTTTCCTCCTTTAAGGCGCTCCTTTAGGGAAGGAAACCTGCTGGCCTCTAACGGCCTGACCGATACGTGACTCCAGTCCCACACCTGTGCGGTTGACTCTTAACTGCTCTCGGAAGTGGCCTAGCAAGACATTCAACTGTGACTCGGGTTGGGCAGTAAATGCCGGCTCTGCCAGCGATGTCTGCCTCCCAAGAATGAACATAAAAGAGAAAAAATAAAATTCCCCTCAGCCGTCTTTGGCTCGAACCGCAGCCCTGACTGGCATTCCAGCTCGGCTGCCTTCAATGGGTGAACTTTTTTTTTTGACAGGTTCCCAGCTGTGCTGCTAAATGCAGAGTCCCGCTCAGCGACAGAGAGCTTCAAACTCTGCGCCAGTTGGCTGCCTCCGGAGTTGACACCGATAGGACCAAACGCGGCCTGGTGCATCCCCAGCTATTGGTGCATCACTTGCAATGATTTGGCAAACATCCCACAGTTTCTTTGACCACATGCTCACTTAGGAAGGACAGTGTGGTTTATAACACGCTGCTTATAGTTACATCTGACTTGCCCTTGAAGCTGCGCGCGCGCGACCGCGCAGTAATGTGCAAGGTCCCACGCAGGCCGCTCACAAGCTTTTATATAAGAACATAAGAAATAGGAGTAGGAGTAGGCCAGTCGGCCCTTCGAGCCTGCTCCACCATTCAATGAGATCATGGCTGATCTTCTGCCTCAACTCCATTCACCGGCCCTATCGCCATATCCCTTGATGCCCTTACTAGTCAGAAATCTATCGACTTCTGTTTTGAATATATCCAATGACTGAGCCTCCACAGCCCTCTGAGGTAGAGAATTCCAAAGATTCAACACCCTCTCTGTGAAGAAATGTCTTCTCATCTCAGTCCTGAATGGGCGACCCTTTATTCTGAGGCTGTGGCCCCTGGTTCTAGACTCCCCAGCCAAGGGAAACATTCTCCCAGCATCCACCCTATCAAGCCCTGTAATAATTTTGCATGCTTCAATGAGATCCCCTCTCATTCTTCTGAATTCAAGATGATACAGGCCTAGTTTACTCAATCTCTTCTCATACGACAGTCCCGCCATCCGAGGAATCAATCCCAAATGAGTTCCACTTAGTAATTAAAAGTAAAGAATGTCAGAAGTGGGATATACGCAGACATTTAAAGCGACCGCACATTGAAAGGAACAGGCGGCGCAGAACAAAGTGCAGCTCACAGGGAATATTGGTTACAACACAGTGAATCATGTTTCCTACGTGGAGTGCTGAGCGCTGCTGTTAAAGTAGCAGGCGGAGGTTTGTAATATGAGAGCATTTGTGATTTGTTTGCTAATATCACAGGTGGTCATTTTTATGGGAGGAGAAATATCTTTGCAGTAAAAAGCTTTCTTGATGAAAATGATGTATCTTGGTCACTATCAGTGGCATAGGCAGCATTTGTTTTCAGTGGGGGAGAGTGCTTGGATAGGAGCTGGCTTCTAAAGGTCAATTTTTCAAATAGGACTTTCACAGTGAAGGTTCCGACAGAAGCACTATTACTTCCATTAATCTAACAATTCAAATAAAGCAGATGAAAAGGAAGAAAAGAGTCTTGTCGCACAAAAACTCTCAGTGGGTGGCAGCCTCGCCTCGGAGTCAGAAGGTTATGGGTTCAGGTCCCACTCCAGAGACTTGAGCACAAAAATCTAGGCTGACACTCCAGTGCAGTGCTGAGGGAGCGCCGCACTGTCAGAGGTGCCGTCTTTCAGCTGAGACGTGGAACTTTAAACTAAAAAAGGGAGGGAGGGGGTCAGGTGAGGGGAAATTTAGAAATCTAATGAGAAAGGTCAAGGCACTAGAGGAGCATAATGATTTGGGAAAAATAAGCAGAGTGTGACAGGAAGGGACAAAAGAGTTTAACAGTAGCAGTGCAGCAGAGAATAAGGTCAAGGCAGGGAATAATGGTAAAAAAAATTAAATTAAAGGCTTTTTATCTGAATGCACGAAGCATTTGTAACAAGATAGACGAACTAGTGGCAAAATAGAGATAAATGTGTTTGATCTAATAGCCATTACAGAGATGTGGTTGCAAGGTGGCCAATGTTGGGAACTAAGGGGGCGATTTTCTGACGTCCGAGGAGGCGGATTTGGAGGCAGGAAAGGCAGGAAAATCAGAAACAATGAGGGCGGATTCGGAACCCGCCTCCAAGCCACCTCCGCGGGATTTTGCCAGTGCCGGTTTTGGAGGGCGGGAAACGGTTCCGCTTCCAGCTGGCCATAATGCTTGTTAAGATGATTAAATGCTCATTAAGGGCCTCTCTAAGCCTATTTTGAGAAACCCTCGTGATTTTTCGAGCATTTCGGCATGTTCCACGACCCTCCTAAACCATGCCAGTTAAACCTGGCGGGTTGACTCATGGGTGGTCTGCTTACAGGTGCAGGTCCAACAATAAATGGTTTATTTCATCGGGGATTACTTGCAGGTGCCAGAACTTTACTTTAAAAAGTCTTTGAGCACTTTTAGAAGGCCTTCTGAAGTTGGAGGTGCTGAAGCTTGAATCTGTCAACTGTGGGACCTCCTTGGAAGACCCTCTCCCCACTTGTAATGAGCGCTTCCCCAACGGAGGCATCTGCAAGCAGCATGGGAACCATTCGTTATCTTTCTCCATGGACCTCAGATTCGGATGAGAAGCATCCACGGCAACAGCAAAACCAGGCAGCTCAGCAACAACAGGTGTAGGAGCCCCAACCTCCTGTTCAGCCACCTGATGTTGCACAGGGCAGAAGGCGCCTGCGCATCGAGGTACCTCGCCGCAGGAGATACCACTGACAGATTTACACACAGCGGATGAGCTACCTCAACATGAGTGAGCAGCAGTGCCAAAGGAGGCTGAGACTTTCGCGAGAGGTTGTCCGAGAGATCTGTGGCCTGCTGCAGCAAGACCCGGTGCCCAGAGGAACGGGTGGACACCCCTTACCAGTGGCTGTCAAAGTCACCACCGCGCTCAATTTCTTTGCCTCAGGCTCCTTCCAGGGTTCATCAACAGACATCAGCGGCATCTCCCAGTCGGCTGCACACAGTTGCATCATGCAGGTTACCGATGCCCTTTTTGCTAAAGCCCACAATTACATCCAGTTCTCAAGGGATCAAGCAAGTATAACCGCGCATTCGGTTGGCTTTGAAAATATGGCAGGCATGCAATGGTGCAGGGCGTCATAGACTGCACACATGGGGCCCTTAGGGCACCCCATCACAGCCCAGCTATCTTTGTCAACCAAAAATGCTTCCACTCCCTCAACATACAGCTGGTGTGTAACCACAAGAAGGAGTTCTCACATGTTTGCGCCAAGTTCTGTGGTAGTTGCCATGACTCTTTCATCCTGCGGTACTCTAGTGTTCCTCTGCTTTTCAATCTGCCAAACCAACTTAACGGATGGCTCCTTGGTGACAAAGGCTACCCCCTGAAGAAGTGGCTAATGACGCCGATCGGGAGGCCAGCTAATGAGGCTGAAGAGCGCTACAATGCCAGCCACACTTCGACCAGGTCCATCATCGAGCAAACCATTGGGTTGTTGAAGATGCGCTTCCAATGCCTTGACCGATCAGGTGGAGCCCTGCGGTATACACCATACAGGGTCTCCAGAATGATCGTGGTCTGCTGTGCACTGCACAACATCGCACAGCGTCATGGCTTGTAGCTTCCTGATGAGCAAGTGGCTCAGTTCCAGCCCTGCAAAGATGAGTATGCGGAGGAGGAGGAGGAGTAGGCTGAGGAGGAGGAGGATCTGGAGGAGGAGGTGCAGGAGCAAGAGGAGGAGGAAGAGCAGGAGGAGGAGGAGGAGCAGGAGGAGGTCAGAGTGCCGGTGTATTGACCAGCAGTAGTGGCAGCACGCGAGCGCACGGCTGCCCGGGATGCAAGGGATGAACTTATCATGGCCAGATTTGCATAGGTTTCCCAAGTTGGCACATGTCCTTTGCTTCATCCTAAGACATCATTGACAATGGACTGACTCTCTGGCCTCGTTTCACTCAGGCCACCAACCTGACAATGCAAGTGTGGCGGAGCCCGCAATGTGGAACTACCTAAGGCGAAAGAACAGATGCCATAACGCCAACATTTTGGCATCAAATCATTTTAATGCTTTCCAACAGGGATGGCATTCCATCAATACACAGAAACATTCTCCCAATCTGCACACAGATCTGGAGGTTATATCCCTTGCCAGCTGTACCCACACAGCTTTGGTTTCTTTGGGAGGCCTCTTCCTCCCAGATGAGGGGAAGAGCACCTCCCTGCTGTTACCCCCTCAAACAACATTTGCAGCTCCTCATCCGAGAGCCTCGGGGACATAGTGGTTTCTCAGAATATGTTGCAGGTGGTGCAGCATAGGCAGAAATCCTGTGGAATGAGCCAAGGCAGCAAGAAGCCATAAAATCAGACTGGAAATGTGATGTCAGCAGAGGTGAGTTTCAGTCCCTGACTACTTGACCAAGGGCATCCCAAACCAGTGAAATCAAGTGGCCAATCATGGGAAAATCGCAATTTTTTGAAAACTATCAGTGGAGGCGGCTTTCAAACCCACCCAAACCGAAACCTGCCTCCAGTGAGAAAATCGCCCCCTAAATGTTCCAGGATACTGGACGTTTCAAAAAGACAGGCAGAATGGAAAAGGAGGGGGAGTAGCCCTGATAATAAAGGATGACATAAGGACATTAGCGAGAAATGATCTTGGCTCGGAAGATCAGGAAGTAGAATCAGCATGGGTGGAGATAAGGAATAACAAGGGGCAGAAAACATTGGTAGGTGTAGTATGTAGGCCCTCTAACAGTAGCTATACCGTTGGACAGAATATTCATCAAGAAATAGTAGGAACTTGCAACAAAGGTAATGCAATAATCTTGGGGGACTTTTATCTTCATATAGACTGGACAAACCTAATTGGCAAAGGTAGTCTGGAGGATGAGCTCACGGAATGCTATCGGGGCAGTTTCCTAAAACAATATAGAACCAACCAGATAACAGGCTATTTTAGATCTTGTATTGTGCAATGAGACAGGGTTAATTAGCAATCTCATAGTAAAGGATCCCCTGGGGCAAAGTGATCATAATATGATAGAATTTCCCCTTAATTTTGAGAGTGACTTGCCTAAGTCTGAAACTAGAGTCTTAGGGGGAAAAATTTGGTAGCTTTGCGCCTCCCGTTAGCGCTTTAAGAGGGCGCTAATGGGGCACAAAGCAACTAGTGCCCGTTCGCGGCAATGTTTGCGCCGCTCGCAAAATTGACCAGACATTTTGCGGCGGCGCTAAACACTACCTCCACAATCTCCTGCGCCCGCAGATCATGACGTCAGTCGAGCATGCAACGCCCCGGTAGCACCCCGGACGTATTGAGTGGCGCCCCCTGCCTTACTGCCTGCCGCTAGCAACGATAGGTTGAGGGGAGCGTTTTGCAATCGGGAAGGGACTGGGGGAGTGCTATTTAAAGGCGACCTTTTCCTGCCTTTTTTTGTCGGCGACATTTTTGCACCACGCATTCTGAGAGAGAGAGAGAGAGAAACTTCTGGAGAGATTCAACACTGTGTGAAGGAGTTTTGGGTGCTGAGCAGCACTTTACAGGTTCATTTTGATTTGACCTTCCTTGCATCGATTTAGAAGAGACTGTGGGGGCTGCACTCTGAGCTCTTTCCCCGGGTCTCTCCATTGTTCTTTCCAGCAGATTTGATGCACAGGTCTCTCCAAGCCAAGATTCAAGGCTGCAATTAGCAGGGTGTGGATGGAAAGCAAGGTTGACCCTCCCCTTTAAGAACTGACCAGCACCGGTGTGTCTATGCTCCATTGTTGACTGACATCACATGAGCTTCGTCAGTGCTCTGAGGTAGCGCCTCGCACCTCGGCATTAGCACCTTAAGAGAGGTATGTAGCGCCTGATTTAGTGCTCCAATCACCTCCACGGGCGATAGAAGCCAAGTTTGGAGTCGGAGGCAATAATTAGCGCCAGGTGCTAAACTTTGTGCCCGGCTGATAATTGCGCCCCAAACGGTGCGATACCGAATATCTCCCCCTTAAATTAAATAAAGCCAATTACATAGGTATGAGGGGTGAGCTGGCTAAGGTAGATTGGAAAAATAGATTAAAAGGTATGGTGGTAGATAAGCAGTGGCTAGCATTTAAATAAATATTTCATAATTCTCAACAAAAATACACTCCATTGAGAAACAAAAACTCCACGGGAAAAGTGGTCCAACCGTGGCTAACTAAATGTGTTAAGGGTAGCATTAGATTGAAAGAAGAAGCTTATAATGTTGCAAAGAATACTAGTAAGCCTCAGGTTTGGGAGAGTTTCAGAAACCAGCAAAGGTTGACCAAAAAATTGATAAAACGGGAAAAAATAGAATATGAGAGAAAACTAGCAAGAAATATAAAAGCAGATTGTAAGAGCTTTTACAAGTATGTGAAAAGGAAGAGAGTAGCAAAAGTAAACGGTGGTCCCTTAGAGGCTGAGACAGGAGAAATTATTATGTGTGTAGTGGCGCTTCTTAGTTTCCAAACAGGCAGGCCACTGGGCTGTGGGGCTTTTAACATCGAGTAGACGCGTGTCGAAATAAAACGTTCCCAAACGTAGCTTTGTCTTTTAAACGGTTTACTATAACACTTAACAAACAGAATTACAAAGCAAACACGTATAAACGAACACGGTCAAAAACTGTACTGCTCCAAACCTCACAGCTTCTGCCTCTTTCACCACGTGCAGTTTAAAACTGTAAGATGGCTGCACCCATGTGTGGCTTAGGGACTGTTCCATTGTGGCAAGAATGAAGGGGGTGTCGGACTATACTACTGGAGCAAGAAAATAGGGGGTTTCTTAATACGATAAGTCGTTCAGGTAAATTAACTGTATTATGCCATTTAGCCACTATTTTAAAGTATTTTCTTAAGCTTTTATGGCTCTTACATTCCGGCCCCTAATTGACTAGGCACATGAAGCATATCAATTACTCAAACATTAAGAGTCATAAACTAATGAGTTCAACATATTTACAATACAAGTGTCCACTTTTTTCTTTCGTTCAGGAGCTTTTCACGCTGCTTCTTGTAGCAGGCAGAGCTTTGTGATCGGTCTCTCCAGGGTACTGGTCTTGGTTTGCAAACAGACGCGACGAACGACGCCTCTGGAGTCTGGCATGGTCTTAATTATTTTTCCCATCAACCAAGAATTTCTAGGGGCTGAATCATCCACAATTAAGACAATGTCTCCGACGATGAAGTTCCTCTTTATTTTGGACCATTTTTGACACTCCTGTAGCAGAGGTAAGTATTCTCTTGTCCATCTGGTCCAGAAGAGGTCTGACATATACTGAACTTGCCTCCACTTCCGACGGGCATACAGATCTTCCTTTTTGAAGACTCCCGGGGGCATGGCTGGCTGTGTTTTCAACAACAACAGGTGGTTCGGAGTCAGGGCTTCGAGGTCATTGGGATCATCTGATGTCTTAGTTATCGGTCGGTCATTAATGATGGCTTCGACCTCGCACAGAACGGTTTGGAGTCCCTCGTCGTCCAGCGCTTGCTGCTTCAGTACAGAACTGAGTAGTTTTCTTACGGTGCGTATCTGTCTTTCCCAGACACCTCCGTGGTGGGATGCAGCCGGAGGATTGAAGATCCACTTAATTCCTGTTTGCATCATGGCTTCCTGTATTTTAAGCTGATTCCAACCTTCAATAGCTTCCCGTAGTTCTCTCTCCGCTCCGACGAAATTAGTGCCATTATCAGAACGCATAATGGACACCTGTCCTCTTCTACAGACAAAGCGCCGCAAGGCGTTAATACAGGAATCAGTGTCAAGCGTGTGTGCCACCTCAATATGAACTGCTCTGATGGTCAAACAAGTGAAAAGCACACTATATCTCTTGACAAGGCTCCGTCCTCGCTTTACCTCGAAAGGCCCGAAATAGTCCACCCCTACGTTTGTAAATGGGGGCTTGTCTGGTAACAAACGGTCTTCAGGCAGGTCTGCCATTTTCTGCTCCCCAGCTCTAGCGTGTAACCGTCTGCAAACAATACATTCAGAGAGTATTTTTCTTATTACGGAATTAGCTCCTGGAATCCAGTATCTTTGTCTTAGCTTCGCAAGCACGTGATTCCTCCCACTGTGTCCAATACTCTGGTGTATATGCTGAAGAATGAGAGTAGCAACCCGGAGGTCCTTAGAAAGGATAGCAGGATGCTTGGCCTCCTCTGGCATAGCAGATTTGTTTAGTCTCCCTCCCACCCTCAGTACTCCATCTTGCAGTGTAGGGTCCAGCTTGTAGGTATGACTACCTTTCTTGATTGGAGTATTTTGCTGTAGAGCTTCGGTTTCTTCTGGGTATCTTTGTCTTTGACTGAAGCAAACTATCTCCTTCTCAGCCTTGGCCGAATCCTCCACGGTCAATGAATTCTTGCTCAATGTGGTCTTGTGCTGATGCATATACTGCTGTAGAAGCATTCTCTGCTTATCAGGGTTACTTTCAGACTGACTGATAGTGGCTCGGTACTCTTTTCTCTTACTGCTCAGGTGTAGCAGCAACTCTTTCAACCTTAGAAACCATGCAACTGCTTTCCTCAACTGGTGCCATCCTGAGAAATGGTTAACAAGCTTGTTCACTGTGTCAAAGTTCTCTTTCGTAGTTATGAAATTTACTGTGACTGATCTCTTGACTTCGACGTCGTCTTCAGTAATCTGACTTGGCATATCTGGTCTTTCTGGCCACGATCTCTCTGTTTCCAGCAGATAACTTGGGCCTTGTATCCAAGTTTCACTCCTCATGAAGTTTTCAGCCTTCAATCCCCGTGAGGCTTGATCTGCTGGGTTTAATGAGGTGTTTACATACCTCCATTGAGATGGTTGTGTAGCTTCTCTAATGGATGAGATTCTGTTTGCTACGAAGGTCTTGAAGCGTATCTTCTCATTCTCTATATACTTCGGCACCGTCGTGCTATCCGTCCAGAAGACAGATTCTTCTAATGGGATCTGTAACTCTTTACGCATCACCTGGTCAACTTTAACTGCAACAACCGCTGACGTCAATTCCAGTCTCGGGATGGTGACCTGCTTCAGCGGAGCCACCCTGGATTTTCCCATGAGGAAGGCACAATGTTTCTGGCCCTGTTGATTTGTCAGCAAGAGGTAGGTAGCCATGCCATAGCCGTCCTCACTGGCATCCGAGAAATGATGTAGTTGAGCCGTCTTTGTAACTCCAAAACTCGCGGGCTTGATGCATCTACTGACGTTGAAGCTAGAAAGTTGTTGCAAATCTGTCAGCCATCTGTGCCATCTCTGAGCTTGACCTTCTGGGGTATCTTCATCCCATCCTCTCTTGTCTCTACACAGCTCTCGTAGCATCAGCTTCACCGGCAGAATGAGTGGTGCCAGGAATCCGAGAGGGTCGTAGATGGAACTGACCACGGAGAGAATCCCTCGTCTTGTGGATGGTCTTTCGTTCACCATTATCCTGAAGTTGAACGTGTCTGACTCGATGCACCATTGTACACCAAGAGCTCTCTCGATAGGAAGGACATCGTGGCTCAGGTCCAGATCTTTGACTTCAGTGGCTCTTTCCTTTTCTGGGATAGAAGCTAGAACTGCTCTGCTGTTGCTTATCCACTTAGTCAGATGGAATCCTCCATTCGAACACAGAGTTCTAAGGTCTCTTGACAGTGCGATGGCATCGTCTTCTGTTGACACAGACTTCAGACAGTCATCGACATAAAAGTTTCTGAAGATTGTCTCCACAGCCTCGGATGGTGCTTTGCCCTTGCCATCTTCTGCAGTTTTTCTGAGAGCGTAGCTTGCACAGCTGGGAGATGATGTGGCTCCAAACAGGTGTACGGCCATTCTACATTCCACCATCGCTTCACTAACGTCGCCATCTGGCCACCAAAGGAAACGCAGAAGATCAGCATCTTCGTCAGGGATTCTGACTTGGTAGAACATTGATTCTATGTCTGCCATCATGGCAACGAGCTCTTGTCTAAACCTAGTCAAGACGCCAATGAGGGTATTAGTAAGATCAGGACCTTGAAGCAGCTGGTCATTCAATGAAGTTCCTCTGAATGAGGCGGCGCAGTCAAACACTACACGGATCTTTTTCTTCTTTGGGTGATACACCCCGTGATGAGGAATGTACCAGACCCTTCCATCGTCTCTGTTCAACTGTTCTTCGGGCACTTTTACAGCATAGCCTTTCGCTGTGATGTTTCTCATGAAGTCTTTGTAGTCTTCGTGAAAGTCGGGGTTCTTGTTCAGCTTTCTCTTTAGACTGATGGCGCGTTGCTCTGCTATGCAGCGATTGTTCGGCATCTTCGCGGTCTGTCTTCTCAGTGGCAAACCAATGTGATAGTGGCCATCAATGAACTGTGTAGACCTTGTCATCAAACCCATGAACTGATGGTCTTCTTGTGACATCTCGGTCTTTTCCTCACAGCTGCGTTCGGAGAAGTCTGCGTTGAACTGCTGTATCAACAGCTCTTCAATGCTTGCGATAGAGATGCGATTAACTGTGACGTTTTGTCGTTCCTCCTTGTTCGACTTGTGGCCATCATCTCTCCTTACCGGTCCATTGATTACCCATCCAAGGGCTGTCCTGACGGCGTAGGGTCCGTCATCCTTGCTGTTTATCACCTGCCATGGCTCCATAGTTTTGTAGGCATTGGTTCCAATTAATAGGCCAATTTCTGCTTCAATGTATGGGAGACGCACCTTTTCTAGGTAGGGCCATCTATCCACATCCTTCTGCAGGGCTAGGTTCCCTATTCTAACAGGAATCTCCCTCTGTGTGAAAACATTAGGCAGGTCTATGAAGTCCTTCTCTTCAAGTCCACACACTTCTAGGTCTGACAGGATATAACTTTGCATTGACTTCTCATGACCCATGGTGCGTAATAGGATTTCTGTTCTTCTGCCTCTAACGTTCAGCTGTCGCATGAGTGATTCTGTGCAGAACGTTGCTGAACTACCTGGATCCATGAAGGCGTAAGTCTCCACAACCTTCTCACTCCTCTTAGACTTGATCCTTACTGGTACGATGGCAAGAATACAGTCACTGTCACCGGCCCCGGTGAGTCCACAAGTCTCTGGTTCTAGCGACACCAGAGCACTTGAAACAACCTTCTCGTCGGTATTGTTTTCTTCACTCTTCTTAGAGACTTGTTCTTCTTTATGGATATGCAGCAGACTGGGATGTTTCCGAGTGCACTCTCTGCATGTTGTTCTTTGCTTACAGTTTCTACTCAGGTGCCCCTGAGAGAGACATCCAAAACATAGGCCGTTGTACTTCAGGAATTCGATTCTGTCCTTATGTGGCTGTGCTTTGATGTCGCTGCAGAAATCCAATGTATGATTCTTCTGGCAGAATAAGCATGGCTTCTGAAAGGCATTAGCAGGCGTCACTGTGCTGCTCTTTTTGGGAGATGAGTTCTGGGGCCTTTCTTCCTCGGCCTGAGTGACGATAGTTGCAAAGCTGCTTCCCCTGGAACCACCTTTCCTGAGAGTCTTTGATTCAGCAGGCTTGGCTTTCACTCTTCCATCGGTGGTCGGGCTGACATCCTGGATGTTTCCAAACAATGGGTCCCTAGCAATTTTAGCCTGTTTGTCTATGAAATTCACTAAGTCTGCAAACCTGGCTCTACTTTTCCGTCTCTCCATTATCTCAAAGGCTGTTCTTCTCCATTGTTCTCTCATCCTGTAAGGAAGCTTAGAGATGACGATTCTCATAGTCGTAGGATTGTCCATCTCTTCCATGAATTCAACATCCTCCATGGTATTGCGACATCCTATGAGGAAGAGAACATATGCGTTCAATGCCTCTCCGTCTTCCGATCTGATCTGTGGCCACTTGGTAGCCTTTTCGATATATGCAGTGGCTATCTTCAGCTCGTTACCATAGTGCTCCTGCAGCAATTTCCTGGCTTCTATGTATCCCCGGTCCGGTCTCATGTGTTCACAGCTTCTGACCAGGTCTTGTGGTTTACCACTGGTGTACTGTCCCAGGTAGTACAACTTATCACTGCTGCTCTCTGTCTTGGAGTCAGTGGCTTGTTCAAAGGATCTGATGAAGGGCTTATACTTGAGTGGGTCACCTTGGAACACTGGTATGTCTCTTTGAGGGAGTCGAAACAGATTCTGTTGTTTTACAAGCATCTCTGTAATTTCGTTCTGACGTTGCATCACTCGGTATAGGCTTCTCCCTGTGTCTTCAGGCCTCTGGTGGTCATCAGCAGGGTCTAGTCTAGACCGTCTGACGTCTGGGGTAGCATCACGTGCTCCTGTTAGTGGAGAGGCCACTCTTCCACGCTGTAATGCCGGGGAATTGCTTTCGGGCTCTGTTGTAACTCTTGAAGGTGCCCTGGATCCAACTCTATGTGGCAACGTTGACTGGCAGTGGCTCCCGCCGTCCCGTGAGCCTTCATAATCTTCGTACGCACTCAACCTGGCATCTGAGACCTCGATAGCTGTTTTCATCTCCAGCCGTTCTTTCTTTGCCTGCACCTGGGCCCACTGGGCCTGCACTTGGGCCTGTTGGGCCTGCACTTGGGCCTGCAGTTGGGCCTGTTGGGCCTGCAGTTGAGCCTGCAGTTGGGCCTGTTGGGCCTGCAGTTGGGCCTGCAGTTGGGCCTCCTGGACCTGCAGTTGGGCCTCTTCTCGTTCAAGAGCTTGCTTCTCATCTAAAGATGCTGCGTGCGCCATCAACGCCGCCCGTTCAGCCTCCGCTCTCATGCGTCGCGCCGAGCTTGTGGTAGAAGCGACTGACCTGCGTCCAGAAACAGAGCTACCTTCTTTTCGATTTTTGCTCGGTCTGGCGGAAGTCTCTGAAATGCTATCGTCTGGTCCGACTTCATCGTCAACCTTATCTTTCTCTGCTGTATCAGCATCTTGACGAATTTTTAACATCCACTGCTCCGTGGCCTTGATATAGTCCTTAATGCTGGTTGATTTAAGATCAAACCAGTCATGCTGATCAGTGTTTCCCTCTTCTTCAGACAGAAGTGCTAATACATCTTCATTGAGTATATTAAATTCTTCATGCAGCTTGGAGAAATCGTAATACATCATGTCTTCAGCTTTCTTAATATTAGCATTATCTTCCATGAGACGATCAATTATCTTCATTTTTCCAGTTATCTGAACTAATTTAGCCTTCCTTGCACCTATGCTTCTACGTAACTTCTCTTCCCTTGCCTTTGGGGTGAGCTTTATTTCCCTCTTTTGGCCAGCAATCCTTCTGGCTGGGGGAAGCTCCTGGCTCCGTAAGGCCTCGGCCATTTTACCCGCAGCTCTTCTTTAGCTTCTCAACAGAATGAACAAAGCAAGTAACAGTCACTGTACCTTCGCTTTCTTAAATTGTCGTCTGGCTCCGTAACCATTCATGTATACGTTCGCCGACGATTCCGTCCCTTCCTTCTTAGGGAGCTAGTTTTTGACTAATGTAGTGGCGCTTCTTAGTTTCCAAACAGGCAGGCCACTGGGCTGCGGGGCTTTTAACATCGAGTAGACGCGTGTCGAAATAAAACGTTCCCAAACGTAGCTTTGTCTTTTAAACGGTTTACTATAACACTTAACAAACAGAATTACAAAGCAAACACGTATAAACGAACATGGTCAAAAACTGTACTGCTCCAAACCTCACAGCTTCTGCCTCTTTCACCACGTGCAGTTTAAAACTGTAAGATGGCTGCACCCATGTGTGGCTTAGGGACTGTTCCATTGTGGCAAGAATGAAGGGGGTGTCGGACTATACTACTGGAGCAAGAAAATAGGGGGTTTCTTAATACGCTAAGTCGTTCAGGTAAATTAACTGTATTATGCCATTTAGCCACTATTTTAAAGTATTTTCTTAAGCTTTTATGGCTCTTACAATGTGGAATAAGGAAATGGCAGAAATGTTAAACAAATATTTTGTATCTGTCTTCACAGTAGAAGACACAAAAAGCATACCAAAACTGGTGGGGAACCAACGGTCTAATGAGGGTGTGAAACTTAACGTAATTATTATAAGTATAGAAAAAGTACCAGAGAAACTAATGGGACTAAAAGCCGATAAATCCCCTGGACCTGACGGCCTACATCCTAGGGTTCTAAAAGAGGTGGCTGAAGAGATAGTGGATGCATTGGTTTTGATCTTCCAAAATTCCCTAGATTCTAGAAGGGGCCCAGCGGATTGGAAGGTCGCAAATGTAACACCGCTATTCAAAAAAGGAGGGAGAGAAAAACAGGGAACTACAGGCCAGTTAGCCTGACATCAGTCGTCAGGAAAATGCTGGAATCCATTGTTAAGGAAGTGGTATCAAGTCACTTAGAAAATCATAACATGGTTAGGCAGAGTCAGCATGGTTTTATGAAAGGGAAATCGTGTTTGACAAATGTATTAGAATTTTTTGAAGATGTAACTAGCAGGGTAGATAAAGGGGAACCAGTGGATGTAGTATATTTGGATTTCTAAAAGGCATTTGATAAGGTGCCATATAAAAGGTTATTGCACAAGATTAGGGCTCATAGGGTTGGGGGTAATGTAGTAGCATGGATAGAGGATTGGTTAACAGACAGAAAACAGAGAGTAGGGATAAACAGATCTTTTTCAGGTTGGCAGGCTGTAACTAGTGGGGTGCCGGAAAGATCAGTGTTGGGGCCTCAGATATTTCCAATCTATATTAATGATCTAGATGAAGGGACCGAGAGTAATGTATCCAAGTTTGCTGATGATACAAAGCTAGGTGGGATAGTAAGCTTTAAGGAGAACACAAAGAATCTGCAAAGGGATATAGATAGACTAAGTGAGTGGGCAATAAAGTGGCAGATGGAGTATAATGTAGGGAAATGTGAGGTTATTCACTTTGGTAGGAAGAATAGGAAAACAGAATATTTTTTAAATGGTGAGAAACTTTCAAATGTTGGTGTTCAGAGAGATTTGGGTGTCCTCGTGCAAGAAACACAGAAAGCTAGCATGCAGGTACAGCAAGCAATAAGGAAGGCAAATGGCATGTTGGCCTTTATTGCAAGGGGGTTGGAGTATAAGAGTAAGGAAGTCTTGCTACAATTGTACAGGGCCTTGGTGAGACCACACCTGGAGTACTGGGCACAGTTTTGGTCTCCTTATTTAAGGAAGGATATACTTTCCTTGGAGGCGGTGCAATGAAGGTCCACTAGGCTGATTCCTGGGATGAGAGGGCTGTCCTATGAGGAGAGATTGTGTAGAATGGGCCGATACTCTCTGGAGTTTAGAAGAATGAGAGGTGATCTCATTGAAACATACAGGATTCTGAAGGGGATTGACAGGGTAGAAGCTGAGAGGTTGTTTCCCCTGGTTGGAGTGTCTAGAACTAGGGGGCATAGTCTCAGGATAAGGGGTCGGCCATTTAAGACTGAGATGAGGAGGAATTTCTTCACTCAGAAGGTTGTGAATCTTTAGAATTCTCTGCCCCAGAGGGCTGTGAATGCTGAGTGTTTGAGTATATTCAAGGCTGAGATAAATAGATTTATGGACTCTAGGGGAATCAAAGGATATGGAGATCGGATGGGAAAGCGGAGTTGAGGTCGATGATCAGCCATGATCTTATTGAATGGCGGAGCAGGCTCGAGGGGCCATATGGCCTACTCCTGTTCTAATTTCCTTTCTAATCACTTGATAGAACTCAGAAATGCCGGTTATTCATTCAGAGCTGGTCAGTCCTGCAATGCGACCAGTCAAAACCCATTAGTTGGGTTGTGTTTCTGAATGTTTGGAATATTGCAGTGAATAGCAGTGAAGTTTTTGATAGACTAGCGACACACAACTAAAGCTCGAACTTTGAAAGAAGAAAAAAAGAAAGACTTGCATTTCTATAGCGCCTTTCACAACCTCAGGGCATCCCAAAGTGCTTTACAGCCAATTACGTTCTTTTTGAAGTGCAGACACTGTTGTAATTTAGGAAATACAGCAGCCAATTTGCACACAGCAAGCTCCCACAAACAGCAATGTGATAATGACCAGATCATCTGTTTTAGTGATGTTGATTGAGGGATAAATATTGGCCAGGACACCGGGGATAACTCCCCTGCTCTTCTTCAAAATAGTGCCATGGGATCTTTTACATCCACCTGAGAGAGCAGACGGGGCCTCAGTTTAATATCTCATCTGAAAGACAGCACCTCCAACAGTGCAGCACTCCCTCAGCACTGCACTGGAGTATTTGCCTAGATATTTGTGCTCAAGTCTCTGGGGTGGGATGTGAACTAGCAACCTGCAACCGCTTCCACCTAGATGGATAAGGGCAGCAGGCGCATGGGAACACCACCACCTCCAAGTTCCCCCCCAAGTCACACACCATCCTGACTTGGAAATATATCGGCCATTCCTTAATCGTCGCTGGGTCAGAATCCTGGAACTCCCTCCCTAACAGCACTGTGGGAGCACCTTCACCACACGGACTGCAGCAGTTCAAGAAGGCGGCCCAACACCACCTTCTCAAGGGCAATTAGGGATGGGCAATAAATGCTAGCCTTGCCAGCGATGCCCATATCCCATAAACGAAAAATAAAAAAAATGTTTCCATCAAACAAGGGGCTTGAAAAAAATTGGATTTAGTAGTAGCACAAATCAAACAACACGCTGGTACAATGTCATCAATTCTCTGTATGAACTTCATGCCGTTATTTCAGTGCATTTATGGCACCAATGACTGTGGCCATCATGAATTTACAGCTCCAAATAAACCCTCAAAATTATTAATAATCGAGTCAGGTTCAGACCTTTGTAAGAATGTTTCAGCAGTCGTAGGAACAGAGGAACAGGAGGATGCCATTCAGCCCCTCGAGCCTGTCCCGCATCATCCAATTGGATCGCGGCTGATCTCTACCTCAACTCCATCCACCCGCCTTTGCTCCGTTTCCCTTGATACCCTTACCCATCAAAAATCAATCGATCTGAGTCTTGGAAATTTCAATTGTCCTCCAGCATCCACAGACTTTAGGAGGGAGAATTCCAGATATCTACTCCCCTTTGTGTGGAAAACGTGCTTCCTGATTTCATTCCTGAATGGCCTGGCTCTAATTTTAAGACTGTTCCCTCTTGTTCTGGATTCCCCCCACCAGAGGAAATAGTTGCTTTGTATCTACCCTATTGAATCCCTTTATTATTTTAAGAACCTCCGTTAGATCATCCCGCAACCTTCTTGCCAGAGGCCGAAAGGGAAAGAACTATTGGCGGCCTTATCTTCAGCTGCGTAGGTGTTGGACTCTGGAATTCCCTGCCTAAACGTCTCCGCCTCTCTACCACTCTCTCCTCCTTTGAGACGCTTCTTAAAACCTACCTCTTTGCCCATGCTTTTGGTCACCCGTCCTATTACCTCACATGACTCGGTGTCAAATTTTGATTGATGCCGCTCCCGTGAAGTGCCTTGGGATGTTGTTGTTGAGTGATCATTGGTTTTGCTTAGAATGATGCAGCTGATGGGATATTGGGGTGCATCTAAAGAGGGTTGGACTATTGTAGAACAGGATATACTGCTCTGGTACAGGTCAATGGTCAGCCCACATCTGATCACCCTGCGGCCAATTCCCCCCTTGGGTGCGCTCGATGAGATGTAGGGGACGCCGAACAGGAAACTGCGGGCCCACATCCCAATCGGATGACAACTTGGGGGCTGCGGCCCATGACCTTCCGACCAGTTCTCCCTGTGGGTGTCCCACCTCGATGGGAGAACCTCTGTGGGGAATCAGCTCTCTCGCCTCAAAAACCATACAGACCCATTAGAAAAGAGTCAGAGACCAGGGTGGTTCCAGGTCATAGGTGACCAAGTTATGGAAAAAAACAATTATACGGAAGAAGTTTATAGAGGAAACTGAAGCAAACAAGTTAATTAACTTAGACAATGAGCGCAGGACTAAGGGACATAAGTAAAAAAAAATTGAGCAAAGTTTGAGAGTGGAACCAATATTTTCCCCTACAGTATAGTTGATACGGTGTCCTGGCCAATATTTATCCCTCAACCAACATCACTAAAAACAGTTTATCTGGTCGTTATTACATTGCTGTTTGTGGGAGCTTGCTGTGCGTAAATTGGCTGCCGCGTTTCCCACATTACAACAGCGACTACTCTTCAAAAGTACTTCATTGGCTGTAAGGCGCTTTGGGACGTCCTGAGGTCGTGAAAGGCGCTGTAGAAATGCAAGTTCTTTATTTCTTTCTTACGACCTACGTGCAATTCTCCCGCCTGCCGATTTTCTAAATTGCTCTCCATCCAAGCGATAATTCACGCCCAGGTAGCACAGATGGTAATTTACCCATCACAGTCACAAATGAGTAGTAGTACTGAAGCTATTGAAATCATACCCCAGGAAACAGTCAGAACCATAAGAACAGGTGTGGAGAAAACAAGGAAAATTAACACAGAATAAAAAGCTTAACTTCGCCAGCTTCACAATGGGGAAATCAACACTTCCACTCCATTGCGTTAGTTAGTGCTGGCATTAAATTAAGACACACAAAATTCATTTGAAATCATTTGAATTTACAACCCTAACGACTGATAATAAGCGCTTTTTTTTAATTCACAAAGTGACACCTTCGCTGGCAGTGACAAGCAGTGTTTAGTTGAGTGGAACAGGCTCCCGACAAAAAGCAAAGCCGATGCCTTTGGAAAGGAGCTGGATAACCAGGTGTAGGAGCAGGCCATTCATCCCATCGAACCCGCTCCGCCATTTTGGTAGCCATGCCAGCACATCGATTCATAGAAAATTACAGCACAGAAATGGGCCATTCGGCCCAACTGGTCTGTGCCGGTGTTTATGCTCCACACGAGCCTCCTCCCACCCTATATCATCTCGCCCTATCAGCATAACCTTCTGTTCCTTTATCCCTCATGAAAGTAATGGTGTAATGGAGCCTTATCATAGAATCATAGAAATTTATGGCACCAAAGGAGGCCATTTGGCCCATTGTGTCAGTGCCGGCCAAAAAACAGCGATCCAGCCTGATTTCACTTTCCAGTTCTTGGTTCGTAGCCCTGTAGGTTACGACATTTCAAGTGCATACCCAAGTACTTTTTAAATGTGTTTAGGGGTTTCCACCTCTACCACCCTTTCAGGCAGTGAGTTCCAGACCCTCACCACCCTCTGGGTGAAAAAAGTTCTCCTCAACTCCCCTCGAAACCTGCTACCAATTACTTTAAATCTATGGCCCCTGGTCATTGACTTCTCTGCTAGGGGAAATCGGTCCTTCCTATCCACCCTATCTAGGCCCCTCATAATTTTATACACCTCAGTTAAGTCTCCCCTCAACCTCCTCTGTTCCAAAGAAAAGAACCCCAGCCTATCCAATCTAAAATCCATATCTAATTGGGTAGAACTGGAGCTGTGGTAGTTGGGAGGGAGAGGAGATGTCTGTCAGGAGGTTGGCAACAGAGTAGAATAGTGAAGAAATGAGGAGAAAATTGGAAGAAAATAAAAAATAAAAAATTGCAGTTTGGTTCAATTACTTGAGGAAATATTTATCCACACACTTTCCCCTTAAGAGATTAAGGGCAAATTTTCCACTCAGTGCTTCCACCATGCGTGGGAGTTCAGAAATTGTGCAGCTCCTGTCCACGATTTTCAGTCCAATGAAATGAATGTCCTTTTCTCAGTCTTTTTCTTGTTCTTAGAATGGAAACCAAAATGAATTGACAAAGAGGATGATTTCCTACATTACTACAGTGGTTACACTACAGAAGTACTTCATTGGCTGTAAAGTGCTTTGGGACGTCCTGAGGTCGTGCAAGGCGCTATAGAAATGCAAGTTCTTTCTTTGCCTTTTCTACCAAAATTGAACAATTTGCCACAGCGAAAGAGTATACAGAACTGACACATGCTTTCCCACCCCGCCCCACCCCGGCACAAAAACAGAGGAGTGGCCTCAGGCCATTAACACTCGTGACAACAACAACAACTTGCATTTATTTAGCGGCTTCAACGCGCCAAGGCGTTTCAGAGGAGCGCTTATCAAACAAAAATTGACACCGAGCCATAAAAGGAGATATTAGGGACAGGTGGCCAAAAGCTTGGTCAAAGAGACAAAAGCAAAATACCGCAGATGCTGGAAAGCTGAAATAAAAATAGAAAGTGCTTGAAATACTCAGCGGGTCAGACAGCATCTGTGGAGAGAGAAACAGAGTCAATCGGACGAAAGGTCATCAACCAGAAACATTGGCCGGAATTTTCTGAGGTATGTAAGATTCGCAAAATTTCTACATTTCCCGCAAAGGTTATTTTTAATGAAAAGGGTACCCAAAGATGGCGTCCGCGCCTCGTGGCCAAAAGCCTGCAAGATTTAAAAAGGTTGGACTCTGTGGTACAGGCAGCTTGCGGAGAAATCGAAACCCAAGCTGCAGTTTCTGTGAAGAGAGACTTTGTATTTTGGAAAGCAGACACAGGACTTTGAATATGTATTAAACCAAATCGGAGACAGATCAAAACCAGTTTGGCCTATACTTGAGGCCAACAAGCTGTTTGCATAGATAATTGGGAACAGCTTAAGGAAGCCATCGAGGCTGGACAGGCCCATTAAGATGTATTAATAACAAAACAAGTCAATTATCAGAGTAGATGCGATTACCGGCCATCTAAAAACAGTTAGTGTAGATTGCTACCATTATTTAAAATAGCCCGCCAAGATTAAGACAAACAACTAACCTGATTTGGCGCGCAGATAAGGGCCATCTGAAGGAGTATAACTGAAGGCCCCAGGTAGCAATCTCTCTCTCTGGCTCTGGCTCTCGCTCCTGCTCCTCGCCCCCGTGGCTGCTGCTCTTCCCCCGTCCCGCACTTACCCCCTGGCCTCTGCCTGTGCCTTTCCCCATTCCATCAGGAACGCCCGGCATTGCACCGGGCTGACACGGACAGACCAGGCCAGGCCAGGCGGGATGCGACGAGACGAGGAGGCGAGACGAATTGGGCGAGACGAATTGAGGAGACGAATTGGGAAGACGATTGAAGACAAGCTTCGAATAATCGGGCCTTCAATCCAGCTGACCTGTGACAATCTTCATGCAAATTCCAGCTGCCGACCGAGGAAGAGGAACCACCATCCCTGCGAGGTAAAGTACCCAAGCAGAGACTTTAACTTTGGGGTACTCGTACCTGGACAACGCCCTTGCAGCACCCGGAGACCACGTGACGACGGCAGGCTCCAGAGAGCACAAAGAGCGAACCCCAAGCCCCACCGCTGTTTTGAGTTCAGCAGATCTTTGATTGGTGAGCATAAATTCTGGCCCCTCATAGCTTACTTTAGTTAGGTATAGGGGGTGGGATAAGGGTAAGCGGATTGTTAAGGCATTTGTTTTCCCTTGATGTGCCGTGTGTTCCCCATTCCCCGTATAAGTATAGTTATTTGAATTTGCCTGTAATTTTATACTGGTGTTGTGGCTGCTGCGGAACACGAATGGAGGCCGAGCCGATCTGAGGAACACATGGCTTTTTATTACATTCTCTTGAGAGATGGCTGCCCCAGCTCTTCTCTCTGCTAAACCCGAAAATAGAATGAGGGCGACGACCGAGCTTTTGTGTACACACTGAGGGTGACGCCCGCTCCTTTGTCATGCCTTAAAGGCAGCATGCTTCTTAAAGGCAAGGTGCCCGATTTATTGTCCACGGACGGAAAAGTAGATTGCTCCCGTTTAGGTGGCGATCCGCCACACAGCTCCCCCCAGAATCCGCTTAGGAGGTGTGGACGAGACGGTGCGGTGGTCTGATGGGCCGGCCGGAGCGACTTTTGTAGGACGCCGGTGGACGTGGAACGGCCGGGCTTGGAGCAGCCGGGTGTACTGGCTTGAGGGCAGGTCGGCCACGTGGTGGTGGACGAGCTACTGGGACCTGCTCACCGGGCTCCGAGTGTGCTGGCTTGAGTCGGTCAACCGACACTTTTTCAGTCCTGTCGCCCACTTGTAGAGCGAAAAATTTGTCCCCAGCCTGTAGCACTTTGTAGGGCCCGTCGTACGGGGGTTGAAGGGGCCCGCGGTGGGCGTCGTGCCGGACGAAAACGAACCGTGCCTGGCGCAGGCTTAGCGGGACGTGTGAGGTGGATTCGCCGTGCCGGGCAATGGGCACCGGGGCAAACTGTAGCGCCAGCGAGGCGAAGTCGTGGCGTTGCTGGTCGGCTGACCAGGGTGTCGTGGTGGTGGGCAGGAACTCGCCGGGTACGCGCAGCGGCTGGCCGTACACGAGCTCTGCTGCCGATGCGTGGAGGTCTTCTTTAACCGCGGAGCGCAGGCCGAGGAGGACCCACGGGAGTTGGTCGGTCCAGGCGCCATCCTGGAGGCTGGCTCGAAGAGATGCCTTCAAGGATCTGTGCAACCGCTCACACAGTCCGTTGGCTTGGGGGTGGTACGCTGTGGTGCGGTGAATGGTCACCCCGAGATTGTGTGCGATGGCGGTCCAGAGTTCAGAGGTAAATTGCGGACCTCTGTCCGATGTCATGTCGGAGGGGACGCCGAACCGTGCGACGCAGGTGCTGACGAAGGCTCTGGCGATGTCGGCGGTGGTGGTAGAGGTCAGTGGAATTGCCTCGGGCCAGCGCGTGGTGCGGTCGACGATCGTCAGCAAGTGCGTGTGGCCTTGCGACGGCGGCAGGGGCCCGACGATGTCCATGTGGATGTGGTCGAATCTACGTGAAGGGACAGTGAACTCCTCGAGGGGTGCTTTCGTGTGTTGCTGCACCTTGGCCCATTGGCAGGCTAGGCAGGAGTTGGCCCAAGTATGCACATCCTTGCGAAGGCCGCGCCAGACAAAGCGGTTGGCTACCAATTTGATGGATGCGCGGGCGCCGGGGTGGGAGAGGTTGTGGAGAGTCTCGAATACCCGGCGGTGCCAGGACGCTGGGACGACGGGCCGAGGTTGAGATAGGGATATGTCGCACTTGACCGTGACTGCGGTCGGGCCGCAGGCGACGTCGGCCAGGCGTAGCCCTGGTAGGTTGGTAGGTGCGGAGAGCAGATCAGGGTCCGTGAACTGGTCTGCTGCGAGTTGAGCGTAGTCGACTGCCAGGTGTGCAGCGTGGATATAGGGCGGGAGAGGCAGTCGGCTACCACGTTGTCTCGGCTGGAGACGTGTTGGATGTCCGTGGTGAACTCGGACACTGCCGCAAGCTGGCGCTGCTGCCTGGCGGACCAGGGGTCGGTTGTCTTTGCCATTGCGAATGTCAGGGGTTTGTGGTCGACAAACGCAGTGAAGGGGTGGCCCTCCAGCAAAAACCGAAAATGACGGACCGCCAGGTACAGCGCGAGGAGCTCGTGGTCGAAGGTGCTGTACTTGACCTCCGGGGGGCGTAGTTGGCGGCTGAAGAAGGCAAGTGGTTGCCAGGCGCCGTCGACCCACTGCTCGTACATGGCGCCGACCGCGTGGTCGGAGGCATCCGTGGTGAGCGCTACTCTGGCATTGGGCCATGGGTGCGCGAGCAGGGTGGCGTCGGCGAGCGCAGTCTTGGTGGAGTTGAAGGCGGCTGATACGTCTGCCGTCCATTCGACCGCCATCTTGCCGCTCCTGCCCCGGAGGGCTTCATACAGGGGCCTCATGAGGGACGCTGCTTTGGGGATGAAGCGGTTGTAGAAATTCACCATCCCGAGGAACTCCTGGAGTCCTTTGATGGTGGTGGGGCGGGGAAATTCCTGGATGGCCTGCACCTTGGTGGGCAGGGGAATGGCCCCAGCATGGGTGATGTGGTGGCCGAGGAAGTCGATCTTGCCCAGGCCGAATTGGCACTTGGCTGGGCTGAGGATGAGCCCGTGGTCGCTGAGGCGCCCGAACAGGATACGAAGGTGTTCGAGGTGTTCCTGCTTGGAGGAACTGGCTGATGTAAGAAAAAGGAGTCTTACCATCAAGTAACTTTAAAGTAAGCTTTAAGTAACTTATAAACACACTATATACAAGAGAGGTCTTTACCATGCCTCTGGTAGAAGCCTCTTACAATACTGAACAGACCAGTATTTATACCAGTCCAACAGGAAGTGACATATGACAGGAAGTGAGGTATGTACACAGTTCATAGTTCATAGTTCACAGTTCACAGGAAGTGATGACATAACTTCCCGGAAGTTATTATTATTATCACATTCTTCCCTCCTGCAGGATTAGCAGGCTGTGGTCTACCTTTTGGTCCGCAGCCGCCGAACAAGGAAGAGTAGCACCCGTTTGGATTCCCGTCGTAGAGGGTCGCTGGTCCGCTTACATGCGGTTGGCCATTGGTCAGAGTCTGTGTGGCCTGGATTGCCCTGTGAAGGGTCAGGGAGATCATGGCTTCGAGTATGAGCCCCAATAGGTTCAAAGTCGGACTGCCTCTGTTCAGAGGGAGGTGCAGAGCTGGTCTGTGGCGGATCAGTACTTTCATGCGCGGTACTGGGAGGGTCGCAACCTTGAGTACGGGGTTCTACCGGCACCAAGCTAGTTGGTGTCCGATCAGGATCCTGGAGAGGGGTACCCGATAGGTCCCAAGAGTTTCCTGGTGAAATGCCATCACCCGATGTCCCACTAGGTCCTGGTGGGCAGGGAGCCAGATCCCGTAATGATACGGTAGATTCTCGGCCGTCGGAATATCGTATGTTTGCATAGGTGGGGTTGGCATCGGTTGGTTCGACCTCGTCTACGAGAGGGTCATTTTTAGACGTCCGAACGTATCTTCGGAGTAATACAGGTCCAGGAGTAGTTAACCATGACGGGAGTGATGTCCCATGAGATGAGCGACGCTGGAATCCAAAGAACCGCTCATGAGGTGTAGTATTTGTGGCTGTAGAAAGCAGGGACCGTATAGAGTGCAATGCATCCGGAAGCACTGTTTCCCATTGCTGGTCTGGTAGGCCCCGAGATCTTAAAGCGAGACGTACGGAATTCCAGATGATACCGTTATACCTCTCTACCTGCCCATTTCCGATCGGATGGTATGGTGTTGTTTTGCTTGTAGCAATTCCCCGTTCTGAGAGTTAGTCCTTGAGTCCCCTTGACATAAATGATGGACCCCGATCTGAGTGAATATAAGCCGGCATGCCACAGAGAGAAAATACCTGCTCAAGGCAGCAGATTACTGTGGACGCCAGCATATTGGAGCAGGGGAAGGCAAACGGAAAACGTAAATATTCGTCGATCATGGTGAGCAAGTATGTGTTCCGAGTTGAAGAGGGCACTGGGCCCTTAAAATCGATGCTAAGTCATTGCATCGGTTGGGTTGCATGTATGAGTATACCATCTGAGGGGCGGAAGAACTGAGGTTTTAATTCCGCACAAAGCCGGCATTCTGAGCATATTTTCTTTACATCTCCAGTGGAAAAAGGGAGATTCCGTGATCGTATGAAATGTAGCATGCGCGTAACGCCAGGATGACACAATCCATTGTGGACATCCATGAGAGTAGAGGATGACATAGTGGGGCAGAATGCCCGTGTGAGGGTGTCCGGGGCCACATTCTCCTTGCCAGGCCGATAGAGAATGGTATAACCAAAAGAGGCCAGTTCCATCCTCCAAAGTTGTATTTTATTATTCTTAATTTTGGTTCGTTTTCGATTATCGAGCATGAAGGCGACTGATCATTGGTCCGTGATCAATGTAAAGTGCTGGCGAGCTAGAAAATGGTTCCACTTCCGTACTGCCTCTATGATGGCTGTGGCTTCTTTCTCAACCGGAGGATAATGTAGCTCGGCACCTTGTAAGGTCCTGGACATAAATGCTACAGGACGACCTTCCTGATTCAGAGTAGCCAAGATCGCCACCTCCGAGGCATCACATTCAACCACGAAAGGGAGATTCTCATCGATGGAGTGAAGAGCCACTTTCTCCAACTGTTTTTTGAGAAGGTTAAAGGCTGCAACAGCCGCTGTTCCCAGTGGAAATGATCTAGCATGCAGCAAGGTTTGGATTTTGTCCGAAAAATGAGGAATCCATTTAGCGTAGTATGCAAACAGACCGAGAGCCCGACGTAAAGAAGCCGGATTCTTAGGTGACGGGAGCTCTTGGAGCGGGCGAAGTCTTTCTGGGTCTGGCTTAATGATACCATTGCCTACACAGTAGCCAAGGATGTTGATGGTCGGTTGCGACTCAACAGATTTGGATTCATTCAGGGTCAAATTACGGCGATGGAGGGCATCCCGAAATTTTTGGAGGTTGGCGTCATGTTCCTGTTGATTGTGACCTGCAATGGTAATGTTATCAAGATAGGGAAAAGTGTCCCTTAGGTTTTCCTGCTTAACCAAGCCATCCATTGCCCGTTGGAAGACAGCCACTCCATTAGTAACCCCGAATGGGAGGCGACGAAATTGGTACAGCCGTCCATTAGCCTCAAAGGCCGTGTACTGCTTATCTGAGACCTTCAAGGGTACCTGATGATAGGCACTTTTTAAATCGTAAGTTGAGAACACTTTGTATTCGGCCAGTTTATTAACCATATCATCAATGCGTGGCAATGAGTAGGCGTCCAAGTCGGTATATTGATTGATGGTTTGCGAATAATCGATGCATAGTCGCTGTTTGTGAGGTTTTAGAGGGTTCTTGACAATGACGACTTGAGCCCGCCAGGGCGACGAACATGGTTCGATGATATCCTCTGCTAGAAGTCGAGAGATTTCAGCCGCAATAAAAGATTGGTCTTCCTGATTAAAGCGCCGCGATTTCGTTATTATTGGTTTGCATTGAGGCGGAATACTGGCAAATAATGAGGGTTCATCAAGTGAAGCTGCTGACAATGCACAAAACAATAATATAGACGGTATATTAGAAATAGTAAGTCCGGGTTTGGATCCACCAAACTCAATGGTGAGTTTCTTATGCTGTTTTTGGAAGTCTAGCCCTAAGAGGAGATCACTACATAAGTCCTTGAGCACCGAAAGTCGGGTGGAGGGATACATACGACCGTGAAGTGTCATATCAACAACACAAAAGCCGGAGATTCTGGTATTAAGTGATGACTGAGCCATCGCAATTACCTGGTCCGATGGGAAGACATGTAGTTTCAATTTCGCAACAATCTGTTCCTTAATGAAACTATCAGTACTTCCTGAGTCAATTAAGGCATCTAAGGTATGCCCTTTAATTGAAATTTTTGTGGCTGCATGAGACAGGTTCTGTGGGCAAGCAGCTGTAATTGGTGTCGTTGCACAGAGAGTGGCTAAAACTCTCGGTGTGCTTCTTCGGGAGAGAGCTCGAGAGGAAGCTTGATAGGTCCTAGCTGGAGCATCTTGATAGGCCCTAATTGGGGCAGTTCGGTAGGCCTTAGCTGGATTGGCCCTCGTAGAGGCCCTTGATAGGCAAACTTTAGCAAAGTGTCCTTTTTTTTTGCAATAACTGCAGATTGCATTGCAAGCAGGGCAGGTTTTCCTAGGGTGAAAAGCATCTCCACAAATGAAGCACTCCTTCCTAGATTGCCAAGAGGCTGCTAAAGTGGGGTCATCCTCCTCTTCTTCATCAGAATTATCAGAATTAGATTCCCCCATGATAGGGTTCACCTGAGACCGCTTGAATTGTCTGGTTGCAGCTACAGCAGCAGATCGAGATCTGGGCAGCTGATAGAGGTCTGCATTTCTCTTTGCCAAATCCAGAGAACAAGCTAGGTCAAAAGCTTTTTGTAGCTCAAGTGTTTTACTTTCTAGTAGACGCTGGCATATAAATGGAGAGGCAATCCCGCAGATGAAAGCATCACGAATCATTTCTTTGTGGTACAGCTCAGCTGAGGCTGCCTGAAAGTTACAATCTATGCTGAGCCTGCGAAGTTCTTGCAGGAATTCGTTAATCGATTCCCCTGGCCCTTGTTGGGCTGTGGCCAGTAGATGTCTAGCATAGACCTCATTTGGGGTCTTGGCATACAGTTTCTTAAGTGCCCGAATCACCTCATCGTAATTATCCCATTCATCAACATATTCGAACACTTTTGGGGTCACATAATTGATAAGTATCCTCAATCTAGCAGGAGCATCCGCTTTACATTCATCCAGAAAATTCTCAAAAGTACGGTACCAATGCTTCCATACCCTGTCAGCTGCTGGTGTATTCGGGTCCAAGTCCAGACGAATAGGTCTAAGGATTCTCTCCATGATGGGTGGTTCCCTGGATCCTTAACTCCGAGTTTGTCTGAAGGCCTAGTATTTGTGAGTGTAAATATTAAGTTACTTAAATTGATGTAAGAAAAAGGAGTCTTACCATCAAGTAACTTTAAAGTAAGCTTTAAGTAACTTATAAACACACTATATACAAGAGAGGTCTTTACCATGCCTCTGGTAGAAGCCTCTTACAATACTGAACAGACCAGTATTTATACCAGTCCAACAGGAAGTGACATATGACAGGAAGTGAGGTATGTACACAGTTCATAGTTCACAGTTCACAGGAAGTGATGACATAACTCCCCGGAAGTTATTATTATTGTCACACTGGCGACCAGGATGTCGTCCAGGTAGACGAACAGGAACTTCAGGTCCCGAAGGACCGAGTCCATGAGCCGTTGGAATGCCTGGGCCGCGTTTCTGAGGCCGAAGGGCATCCACAGGAACTCGAAAAGCCCGAAGGGAGTGATTACGGCTGTCTTGGGGACGTCCGCGGGGTGGACGGGGACTTGGTGGTGGCCGCGCACCAGGTCGACTTTGGAAAAGACTGAGCGGCCGGCCAGTCTAGCCGAGAAGTCCTGAATGTGCGGCACGGGGTACCGATCAGGGGTGGTGGCGTCGTTGAGGCGGCGGTAATCCCCGCAGGGGCACCAACCCCCGCCTGGTTTGGGGGCGATGTGGAGTGGGGAGGCCCAGGGACTGTTGGAGCGGCGGATGATGCCGAGCTGTTCCATAGTGGCAAACTCGGTCCGCGCGATCTCCAGTTTGGCCGGGTCCAGCCTGCAGGCGTGGGCGTACACTGGGGAGCCTGTGGTGGGGATGAAGTGTTCCACCCCGTGTTTGGCGACCTCCGCCGAGAAGGTCGGGTTGGTGAGGGCCGGGAATTCAGCCAGGAGTGCCGAATAGTCATCCGTGGCCCGGGCGTGGCACTGTGACGCCATTTCAGCGGGTTGACGGGGCGCCATGGCGCCCAGGATGGGGGACATGGTGTTCATGTCCACGAGGTGGTGTCGAGGGATGTCTACCAGTAGGCCGTGGGCGCACAGGAAATCTGCGCCGATGAGAGGGGAGAGTACCTTGGCAGTGATGAACTCCCATCGGTAGCAGCGACCAGCGAGGTCGAGGATGACTGTGCGGGTGCCGTATGTCCGGATGTCCGAGCCGTTAGCGGCAGCCAGTGCCTGTCCTCGTTCGCCCTTTTGGATGTCGAGGGCGGAGGCCAGGATGATGCTGTGCTGAGCTCCAGTGTCGCACAGGAACCGGCGGCCGGTTTTGTCATCCGTGACGTACAGCAGGGAGCCCGCGTGGCCCACGGCCATCGCGGGGGCTGGAACGGGGGTGGACTTGAAGGAGCAGGGAGGTGTGCACCGTTGTGCCCTGGCGCCGAACCGTGCATGGTAGCAACAGTAGCCCGGGTTTGTGGGGCGCGAAGGCCCCGTGGGCCCCGTGGCTGGGCCTTGTGGCCGCGTGGTGGCCGGTGAGGGGCGCGCCCAGGCTGTGGCTGCCAGGTCCGGAGTGACGTCGCGGCTGGAGTGAGCGGACAGCAGCTTGTCGGCCTCGTCGGCCAGGCTTCTAGGTCCGTGAGGCCGGACGCCATGATCGCTGGGCGGATGCTGGGAGGTAGCTGGTGGATGAACAGCATGCGGAAGAGGGACCCGGGTGGGCTCTCGTCGGTGAGTGAGAGCATGTGAGAGAGGAGGTCTGATGGTGAGGCGTCACCGAGGCCTGGAATGTCGAGGAGGCGGCAGTTTCGCTGGTATGTCGAGGTCGTAAATTTTTTAAGGAGCGCGGCCTTAAGATGTGCATACTTGCCCTCCTCTGGTGAGTTCTGCAGCGCTATCCAGACCTTCGTGACTGTGGAGCTACCGAGTGATGCGACGAGGTCGTCATACTTCGTCCCATCTGTGGTGATGTGTCGCAGCCGGAATCGGGACTCAGCTTGGAGGAACCAGGCTTCGGGCTGGTTTTCCCAAAACTCCGGCAGTTTCATGGAAACTGCGTTCGTGTCCGCCATTGCAGTGCTCGGAATACGTTCTGAGCGTCGGGGTCACCAATGTTGTGGCTGCCGCGGAACACGAATGGAGGCCGAACCGATCTGAGGAACACATGGCTTTTTATTACATTCTCTTGAGAGATGGCTGCCCCAGCTCTTCTCTCTGCTAAACCCGAAAACAGAATGAGGGCGACGCCCGCGCTTTTGCATACACACTGAGGGCGACGCCCGCTCCTTTGTCATGCCTTAAAGGCAGCATGCTTCTTAAAGGCAAGGTGCCCGATTTATTGTCCACAGGCGGAAAAGTGGATTGCGCCCGTTTAGGTGGCGATCCGCCACACTGGTAACTTCTCATAAGACTGTGTTATTTTTCTGTTTAATAAAATCTTGGTTTTGCTTACATCCAAACCACCTGTCTACTCGAGTATTTTCTGTATCGCCACCTGTACCTAAGTCCGGTGTCTAGAACCCAGGGGCGTGGGAGCGATTCGAACTGCTCATAAACAGTCAGAGGCATAACTGACTGGGCGCACACGCCAAACACCTCACACCACCCACCTTACAGGTAAGAATGGGTGGGTTGGAGGTGTGGGGGGGAGTGAAAGTTGACAAGATGTTAAACCCGCTACCAACCTGCCCACTTTCACCTTTCACTCAGGCGGGATGGGGAGTTGGGCTGCCAACCTGCTGCCAGGAGGCAGGTTGGCAATTCACATATGATAATGAGGCCTGAAGCCTCTACTTTAACCTTTAGTGAAAGGCGGCCGGGGATCCCGGGGCTTGGATGTCCCGGTGGCTGCAACACGGTGGCCTGAGCCTCGGGGAGCAATGCTTGTGGGCCGGGAGGAGCAGCCCGCACACCCTGGGGTCAGGGATTGAACCCCCCCTGGGATAGGACCCCCCTGGGATAGGACCCCCTCTCCCCCAAGCCTGGAACAGCACCCTCCCCGGGATCGCGATCCTGACTGGACACCGCCCCCCCCGGGGATCACCTCCCCACCGCCCATGGGATCAGACACCCCTCGGGGGACCAGACCCTCCCCATGGATCAGCCCCCAGGATAGGACCCCCCTGGGATAGGACCCCCTCTTCCCCAGACCTGGAACACCCCCCCCCGGGATCGTGACTCCGACTGGACAAAGGTCCCCCCCACCAGGGATCCCCCCCCCCCCCGGGGCACCAAACACCCCCCCTGGGGGACCGGACCCCCCCATGGATCAGTCCCCCCTGGGAAAGGATCCCCTCTCACCCAGGCCTGGAACACCACCCCCCCCCGGGGATTGCGACTCCACCTTCTCCCCCGGGGGATCGCACCCACCTCCGGGCAATTGACGCCCCCCTCTGGGGAAACAGACACCGCCCCCCCTGGGGACCGGACCCCCCCAGGGGATCGGACCCCCCAGGGATCGCGACTGCGATCGGACACGCCCCCCCAGGGTATTGGACCCCCCTCCGACCTTGGACACCCACCCACCACCTACCATTCTGGGCCCAGCATTTACCTGTTGCTGCGACCTCCTTGTCCGAGTTCCCCATGCGAATGGAAGCAAGCCTGTCAATCAGGTCGACCTCCAGGCGGGGAAACCCACCTTCATGTCGTACGCATACTGTGGAGTTAAAACTCGACCTTCCAGGTTTCCTGCTTTCTCCCGGGCCCCCCTGCACCGTGCAGGTGGGACCTGGGAAAATCTAGCCCATTAACTCTGTTTCTCTCTCCACAGATGCTGCCTGACCTGCTGAGTATTTCCAGCATTTTCTGCTTTGTCAAAGGGGTAGGTTTTAAGGAGCGCCTTAAAGGAGGAGAGAGAGGCGGAGAGGTTTAGGGAGGGAACTCCAGATCTTAGGGCCTGGGCAGCTGAAGGCACGGCCGCCAATGGTGCGGCGATGAAAATTGGGGATGTACAGAAGGCCAGAATTGGAGGAGCATGGAGTCTCCAGATGCACAAGGAGTGTAGATGATTTCTACAGGCAGATCCACAGACCAAAGCACGCATCCCAATCGCAAACCGTGTCCACTTGTAAACCATCCTGACTTGGAAATATATCAGCCGATCCTTCATCGTCACTGGGTCAAAATCCTGGAACTCCCTCCCTAACAGCACTGTGGGAGTACCTTCACCACACGGACTGCAGCGGTTCAAGAAGGCGGCACACCACCACCTTCTCAAGGGCCATTAGGGATGGGCATTAAATGCTGGCCTTGCCAGCGACGCCCACATCCCATAAAACAAATAATTTTTTTTTTTTAAGTTGCGTAGCCGAGGAGCAAAATCATGTATCACAGATGGAGATACTTGGCCGGCAAATGTGATAGTTAAAGCTCGTTCACCTTCTACAGCATGGAGCAAGCACCTCCTTGGAATTGGGCCAGACCGCTAAGGATTAGATACAGTGTTTGCTTTCTTCTCAGAGTGAGTCATAAATAAAGAGTGGTGTGAAAGCTCCATTCATCACATCCGCAGGAGTCTACTTGCGACCAGCAACATCTTGTAGATCAAGGCCTCCGAGTTACCTTCAGAATATAAATGCTCAACATAAATATCACCATCTCACACAGACAATATGAGTGCAAAAGAGAGATTGATAGCTGGAAAACAACAGCTAGCTTCCACTCTACATAGCTTTACCCCTGCAGGGGTGGGGTGGAGATCACATGGCATTATCTCCTCTGGTTTAACCCTCAACGGGTCATTTCAATTATCCCACCCGACCGTGTGCGTTTGGTTCGCTTGAACGGAGCAAGCTAATTAATTATTTTTGCTTGTCTTTTTGCGTCTTTAAGAACATAAGAACATAAGAAATAGCAGCAGGAGTAGGCCAATCGGCCCCTCGAGCCTGCTCCACCATTCAATAAGATCATGGCTGATCTGATCCTAACCTCAAATCTTCTATCACTCTGCATCCACCCGAACCCATGTGATCTCCCGGGAGAGGCGAAAAACCAGATAAAAAACCCAATGGCCAATTTGGGAGAAAAAAATCTGGGAAATTCCTCTCCGACCCATCTAGGCGATCGAAATTCTTCCAGGAGATCACTCTGTCCCTATATTATCTACAGTACTTACCTTCTGTAAAGGCGATCTCCACCCCAGCCAGGAACAGGAATAAAACCATGTCCTGAAATCTAACACAGAATTAGAACACAGTAGGAGCAGAACCAGGCTACACGGCCCCTGGGCCCACTCCACTACCCACAGGGCCATGACCATTCTGAACCTAGACTCATGTCCAAATTCCTGCCCGCTCCCCGTAACCCTTAATTCCCTTTACTTCTAGGAAACTATCTATTTCTGTTTTAAATTTATTTAATGATGTATCTTCCACAGCCTTCTCGGGCAGCAAATTCCACAAACCCACCACCCTCTGAGTGAAGAAGTTTCTCCTCATCTCAGTTTTGAAAGAGCAGCCCCTTATTTTAAGATTATGCCCCCTAGTTCTAGTTTCACCCTTCATTGGGAACATCCTCACCGCATCCACCCGATCAAGCCCCTTCACAATCTTATATGTTTCAATAAGATCGCCTCTCATTCTTCTGAACTCCAATGAGTAGAGCCCCAATCTACTCAACCTCTCCTCATATGACCACCCCCTCATCCCCAGGATTAACCGAGTGAACCTTCTTTGTACTGACTCGAGAGCAAGTATGTCTTTTCTTAAGTATGGACACCAAAACTGTATGCAGTATTCCAGGTGCGGTCTCACCAATACCTTGTACAACTGCAGCAATACCTCCCTGTTTTTATATTCCATCCCCCTAGCAATAAAAGCCAACATTCCATTGGCCTTCTTGATCACTTGCTGCACCTGCATACTAACTTTTTGAGTTTCGTGCACCAGGACCCCCAGATCCCTTTGTACTACAGTACTTTCCAGTTTCTTGCCATTAAGATAATAACTTGCTCTATGATTTTTCCTGCCAAAGTTCATAACCTCACACTTTCCAGTATTGTATTCCATCTGCCAAATCTCTGCCCACTTACTTAGCCTGTCTATGTCCCTTTGCAGGTTTTTTATGTCCCCCTCACTCACTACTTTCCGTCCCATCTTTGTATCATCTGCAAACTTTGATATGTTACACTCGGTCCCCTCCTCCAAATCGTTAATATAGATTGTAAAGAGTTGGGGACCCAGCACTGACCCCTGCGGAACACCACTAGTTACTGGTTGCCAATCTGAAAACGAACCATTTATCCCAACTCTCTGCTTTCTGTTAGAGAGCCAATCCTCCACCCACGCCAGAATATTACCCCCAATCCCGTGATTTTTTATCTTGAGCAATAATCTTTTGTGTGGCACCTTGTCAAATGCCTTTTGGAAGTCTAAATACACTACTTCCACTGGTTCCCCTTTATCCACCCTGTATGTTACTTCCTCAAAAAACTCAAGCAAATTTGTCAAACATGACTTCCCCTTCATGAAACCATGCTGAGTTTGTCCTATTAAATTATGTTTATCCAAATGTCCCGTTACTGTCTCCTTAATAATGGACTCTAACATTTTACCAACCACAGATGTTAGGCTAACAGGTCTATAGTTTCCAGCCTTCTGCCTACTACCCTTTTTAAATAAGAGTGTTACATTAGCAGTTTTCCAATCTGCCGGGACCTTTGCTGAGTCCAGTGAGTTTTGGAAAATTATTACCAATGCATCCACAATCCCTACCGCCACTTCCCTCAAGACCCTAGGATGCAAGCCATCAGGTCCAGGGGATTTATCCGCCTTGAGTCCCATTATTTTACCAAGTACCACTTCCTTAGTGATTTTAATCGTATTTAGTTCCTCCCCCCCCTAGAGCCCCCTATTTGTCCAGTGTTGGGATATTCTTAGTGTCCTCTACTGTAAAGACTGATACAAAATAATTGTTCAGTGTTTTTGCCATCTCCATAGTTCATGGTTGATCCACGGGCAAATAATGACATAATCCCTTCACAAGCTGATAGCCTTCATCCACAGGCAGGACCCGAGGTACAATAGGCAAGCTAGAGGAGGATTATTAAGAGGTTTGTGCAAATCTCTAATGAGGGTGGCCAACCAGCAACCCTTCGAGATGGCTTCCAGGGGCCAGGCTTCATTATGTGCCAACAAACAGAATGTAGTCTCTCCACCTCATCCCGGCTTCTCCATGGGGTCGTAACATTCTTCGGATGTGGGAATCCCTGGCAAGGCCAGCATTTATTGCCAGTTCCAGTTGCCCCCTGACTGAGTGGCTTGCTCGGATTGTTGACGGGGGACTAAAGTCACATAGAGGCCAGGCTGGATAAAGACTGCAAAAGAAAAGCCATAATTCAGAAAATTACACCATCCGATGAACAGAATTCTGACCATATTAAAACAGGTGCAGCAGGTGGATAAGAAGGCAAATGGTATGTTGGCCTTCATAGCAAGAGGATTCGAGCACAGGAGCAAGGATGTCTTGCTGCAGTTGTACAGGGCCTTGGTGAGACAACACCTTGAGTATTGTGTGCAGTTTTGGTCACCTTATCTCAGGAAGGATGTTCTTGCCATGGAGAGAGTGCAGCGAAGATTCACCAGACTGATACCTGGGATGGCAGGAATGACGAATGAGGCGAGATTGGGTATATTGGGCTTATACTCGCTGGAGTTTAGAAGAATGAGTGGGGATCTCATTGAAACTTATAAAATTTTAACAGGACTAGACAGACTAGGTGCAGGAAGGATGTTCACGATGGCACGGGAGTCCAGAACCAGGGGTCACAGTCTAAGGATAAGGGGTAAGCCATTTAGGACTGAAATGAGGAGGAATTCCTTCACCCAGAGAGTGGGGAACACGTGGAATTCTCTATCACAGAAGGCAGTTGAGGCCAATTCATTAAATATATTCCAGAAGGAGTTAGATATATTTCTTAAGGCTAAAGGGATCAAGGGATCAAGCACGGTGGCATAGTGGTTAGCACTGTTGCCTCACAGCGCCAGGGACCCGGGTTCAAATCCGGCCTCGGGTGACTGTCTGTGTGGAGTTTGCACATTCTCCCCGTGTTTGCGTGGGTTTCCTCCGGGTGCTCCGGTTTCCTCCCACGGTCCAAAGATGTGCGGGTTAGGTTGATTGGCTATGATAAATTAACCCTTAGTGTTAGGGGGATTAAATACGTGGGGTTACGGGGATAGGGTGGGATATGTGTTGGTGTAGGGGTTACGGGGATCGGGTGGGATATGTGTCGGTGCAGGCTCGATGGGCCGAAATGGCCTCTATCTGCACTGTGGGGTTTCTGTGATTCTGTGATTCTGTGATATGGAGAGAAGGCAGGGACAGGGTACTGAATTTGGATGATCAGCCATGATCTCATTAAATGGCGGAACAGGCTCGAGGGGCCGAATGGCCTACTCCTGCTCCTATCTTCTATGTTTCTATGTAGAGGCCAGACTGGGTAAAGACGGCAAGTTTCCATCCCTAAAGTACATTAGTTGAACCAGTTGGGTTCTTATGGCAATCGTGGTCACTTTTACTGACATCAGCTTTTTATTTTTAAGATTTTTGCCTAACTGAATTCAAATTTGCAAACATGGTTGGATTTAGATCTCACCTTCTTCCTGGGTTGTTCGTCCAGGCCTGTGGATTACTAGTCCAGCAGCAGAACCACGATGCCATCACACATTTTAGCAACAGCAGCATTGCAGACATATCGGCACATAACACCGATGTTAGCTCTTGAACGCACTCATGTTCACGCCAGCCTGCTAAGACCCTACACATGACAATGCTTCAAAACACTTATTCATTTTGTCTGAGCAGTTGGCAGAGCAGATTGGTCTTCTTGGTCAACCTGCTCACCACGCTGGTGAGGAGCCAGCCATTCTACTGCCAAGCTTCTCCGGATTACTGTAATTTTGAATTCCTTAAGTCCTCTGAAGACTTCTCACTCAGCGATCCTGGGGCCAGCGTCCGTGGCTGGGGTCAGGCCCAATTCGAGAGTACCGTTCTGTGGTGCTGGTGAACCCTTCAAATGATGGGTGATTCCCAAATCTTGGCAGCCAGTCCTTGGCGGATTATTGAATTTGAATAGAAACATAGAGAGTAGGAGCAGGAGTAGGCCACTCGGCCCCTCGAGCCTGCTCCGCCATTCAATGAGATCATGGCTGATCATCCAAACTCAGTACCCTGTCCCTGCTTTCTCCCCATATCCCTTGATCCCTTCAGCCTTAAGAAATATATCTAACTCCTTCTTGAATATATTTAATGAATTGGCCTCAACTGCCTTTTGTGGTAGAGAATTCCACAGGTTCGCCACTCTCTGGGTGAAGAAATTCCTCCTCATCTCTGTCCTAAATGGCTTACCCCTTATCTTTAGACTGTGACCCCCTGGTTCTGGACTCACCCGCCATCGGGAACATCCTTCCTGCATCTAGTCTGTCCAGTCCTGTTAGAATTTTATAAAATGAGATACTTTTTGTAAAGCGACTCATCTTCAAACCTATATGAGACAGGATATTTAACTCGCTCGGAATTGCTGTAACTCTCTAGAGAAATAAGGAGAAATCTCTTTACTCAGAGAGTGGCTAGAATGTGGAACTCACGACCAAAGGAAGTGGTTGAGGCAAATAGCATAGCTGCTTTCAAAAGGAAACTGGACGAGTACATGAGAGCAAAGGGAATAGAAATATATGCTGAAAGGCTGAGCTTAAGTCGATGGAATGGGAGGAGACTCATGTGCAGTATAAACACCAGCACAGATTGGTTGGTCCAAATGGCCTGTTTCTGTGCTGTATATTCTATGTAATTCTATATCCTTAGTAGTAAGTGGCACTGCCACAGTATTGCATACGCCAAGAGAAATTAAGTTAAGGCCGATTTTCTGATTGTCACGGTCGATTGTACTGGAAGCGAATGGGCACTCGGGTGCTGGTAAATCAGGTAGAGGTCGCTCCTACGGGATCATTGCACGGTGACTGCCAGCCATGGCTCAGTGGGTAGCATTTTTCACCGCTGGCCAGAAGGTCGTGGGTTCAAGTCCCATTCCAGCAACTTGAGCACGAAATCTAGGCTGGCACTCCAGTGCAGCACTGAGGGAGTGTTACTTTGTCATAGATGCTGTCTTTCAGATGAGACGTAAAACCAAGGGCCCATCTATCCTCTCAGATGACTGTAAAAGATGGCATGGCACTATTTGAAGAAGGTTCTCCACAGTGTCCTGACCAACATTTGTCCCTCAACCAACATCAATAAAAATCTGGTCATTTTATCACATTGCTGTTTGCGGGAGCTTGCTGTGTGCAAATTGTCTGGGCCGTTTCCTACGTAACAACAGTGACTAAACTTGGGGGCTAAATTCGGTTGACTTGCACCTCCCATTAGCGCCCTAAGAGGGCACTAGCTGGGCACAAATCAAATAGCGCCTGTGCGCGGCGCCACTAACGCCTCCCGCAAAATTCAGTGGGAGGTTAGTGGCGGCGCTAACCGTTAGCACCGCACGGCGTTGCGCCACCACTGATTACATCATCGGCGTGCGTAGCGCCCCGCTCGTGCCCCGGCTGTAATATTGGGTGGCGCCCCCCGACTTACCGCCGGGCGCTATGTCCGCTGGGGTCAGGGTGGCCTACCTGCGGCCGGGGCGGCGCTAGTTAAAGGGGAGGTAGCGCCCCCTTTTTATCGCTAAAAGTAATTAATTGGCTGTGAAGCACTTTCAGTTACCCTGAGGTCATGAAAGGCGCTATATAAATGCAAGTCTCTCTTTCATCCTATGCCATCTGGAAGACTCCCAACATGTGTGTGAGCATTGATTTAGTATGAAAATCAACGTTAATGATATAGAAATCAGCACAGGTTAATTCCCTGTTACTCTTACAGGAAAGTCATTGCATGCTCAAATGGCTCCTGTGAAGCACAGTTGATCAAGGTCAGGCAGACTCTGGGTTGACAGGAAGTCAATGCTTAAGGAGGAACCAGCTTACTTGGAGCATGTGTGAAAGTGGACTTCAATTTTGGGTTCGTGACAGCTGAGTTGTTCAATGTATTCTTTATTTAAAAGAAAGAAAGAAAGACTTGCATTTATATAGCGCCTTTCCTGGCCACCGGACGACCCAAAGCGCTTCACAGCCAATGAAGTGCTTTTAGAAGTGGAGTCACCGTTGTAATGTAGGAAATGCGGGCAGCCTATTTGCGCACAGCAAGCTCCCACAAACAGCAATGTGATAATGACCGGATAATCTGTTTTCGTGATGTTGATTGAGGGATCAATATTGGCCAGAACACTGGGGAGAACTCCTCCTGCTCTTCTTCGAAATAATACCATGGGATCTTTGACGTCCACCTGAGAGAGCAGATGGGGCCTCGGTTTAACGTCTCATCCGAAAGATGGAATTGTTGGAAGCTTTTGCCCAGGGTTTTTGTAACCGAGATATACCAGAGCAAAAATCAAGATACCAGACATGGGAATTCCTGAGGTATTCCTCCTTTTTAATTATTTAGAGGATGTTAGTATAGGATAAAAAGAAGTACATGAGGCAGGTTTGATCGCAGCATAGGAGGACTGCCCTTACTCACCTTTACACACCTGTGTCTATAGACGCGCCTGCCATCACTGGCTCTGCTTCAGAAGCGAGAGAATGATTGAGTTGTTCCGTCTGCTTGAATCTGACCTGCAGACACCCTCCATCACAGTGATGGCATTACCAGTGGCAGTCACGATCTCCACAGATGACCTGAATATGTATGCCTCGGGCTCATTCCAAGTCTCATCAGCAACATATCAATCCATAGTGCATAGATGTATCAAGCAGGTTACTGATGAGCTTTTCATTAGGGTAAACAACTTTGGCACTTTCCTCTGGCAATATATCAGCAAATTGAGAGAGTCCTGTAGCGTGGTCACATCATAAGACTCCCCAATATTCACAATCTATGGGCCCATAAACACATTCCCATGCCTTGATGTAACAAAAACAGTTTATCTGGCTATTATCACATTGCTGTTTGTGGGAGCTTGCTGTGCACAAATTGGCTGCCGCGTTTCCCACATTACAACAGTGACTGCACTTCATTGGCTGCAAGGCGCTTTGAGACGTCCGGTGGTCGTGAAAGGCGCTGTATAAATGTAAGTCTTTCTTTCTTTTTGATAAACCACAGTCAATTGCAGAACTTGCAGGGTGTTTAACAAATGATCTAACTTGCAGGGTGTTTAACGCATTATTTAACGCAGCGAGAAGCAATGTGCAGGTAGCCAGTGATCAGCAAGAGAGAAATATGCAGGTCAATGCTGAGTTTCCAGGCAGCGGTCATGACCCCTTTATCTTGTCTTTGAGATATTTGAAGAATTAGGCAGACCAAGGCTTCAGGTGTGCCTCGCCACAACATTGGGGCAGCCACGTACAGCAGGGGAGTGATGGACCTCATCCATCAGGATCAGCATCTGTCGGCACCTTGAACCAACACTTCAGGTGCCTGCACATCTTGCAATTCACTCACGGGCAAGAGCAGAGCAAAAACACTGACAGTCAGCCAGAAGATATTCCTGCAGTCACTGCCAAAAGCTTGAGACAATCTCCGATGACTGCCATAAACTTCTGTGCTTTGGTTTAGATACTCTGAAAATGTACATGAGCTGGATGCTTTCATCCCTTCTGCCACCATCACCTGCTCACTCATGCTTTGTACATCATGTCAAACTGACTCTCTGGGCTGTATTTTCAGTGAGGAGGCGGGTAGGAGGCGGGACTACAACTTTCGGGATTGTAGTCCCGCCTCCATCGAGTTCTAGCCAACCCACACGGTTTTGACTTGATTGACCTTGTTGAGCCCGCCCAATGGGCTCAGCAGGCCAATTAAGGTCCACCTGGCAACAGGTGATGTCACAGATTGACATTTCATCTGTCAAGACCTTTTGACGGATGAAATATCAGCGTTTCACAGCTGTTTGAAGCTGTCAAACACTGACAATCCGTACTCTAAGTTAATTCCTTCCTGTCAGGATGATTTAGAGATCTCCCCGGAACAGAAAGCTAAATGCTGCAATTTTTGACAGATCGTGGCCATTCTGCTTTCTGTGCCGGTAAGATGAGGGACTCCCGAGACCTGACGGAAGGAAGGCTGTAAAGGTAAGTAAAGCTTCTTTAAACGCTTTACACACACCAAACACATTTACCTCTGCACTCATGCACCCATCACTCACCTGAACACCGGACATCTCGACCCCTCCAAGCCCATCAGCCCGACGGTCCGCCTCGCTAACTTGGCGTGGTTTGGAGCCGTCGGGAATCCCACACTTCAGCTATGAAAATAGGGATTAGGCTAAAAACTGCCTGTTACTTACCTGCTAACAGGCAGTTAATTGGCACTAATCCCCTTCCCACCTCGGAGAGGTGAGTCCCAGCGCAGGTCGGGTACCCGCCTGCTTTGAAACTGGCATGGAGGCGGGTCGGGGGCGGGATGGGTTTGTGCCCCCCGATTTCGGGATTTTTACCCCCCACACGCCTCCAATCCCACCTCCACGGCTCAATGAAAATCCTGCCCTCTATATCTCCTCGCTGGATAAACCTGTGGTGGTGTTTGGAGCGAATGACACGGGTTACTGGGAGGTGTTATCTTATTTTGGGTGCCATTAGGTCTGGTAGTTGATACTTGAGGTTCCCCAGTGGAAGCAGAAGAGGGACGTATGTTTGCTACAAGACACCCCTTCAAACAGTGCTAATAGTGTGCGTCATGGAGGTGTGCGGTAGTGTGAGCACGTGAGTGGACGAAGACTCGCGTTGAGCTTCAGGGAGGCCTGCAGACCCACCCTAGCCTTTTCCCGCTATGTTCCCCAGCCTCATCTGATGAGCATGTAAAGTTGTCAATGCTGGGTGGACGTATTCCTGGAGGTTTGAGCACATGATCACATGATTCACTCAGAGAATCAAGGGAACTAATAGAGGTCTTTAAAATTATGAAAGGTTTTGATAGAGTGGATAAAGAGAGAATGTTTCCACTTGTGGGGAAGAACAAAACTAGAGGCCATCAATATCAGATAGTCACCAAGAAATCCAATAGGGAATTCAGAAGAAACTTTTTTACCCAGAGAGTGGTGAGAATGTGGAACTCGCTACCACAGGGAGTGGTAGAAGCGAATAGTCATAGGGTCATAGAGTTTCCAGCACAGACAGAGGCCCTTCAGCCCATGGTGTCCACGCCGGCCATCAAGCCCTGTCTATTCTAATCCATTTTCCAGCACTTGGTCCGTAGCCTTGTATGCTATGGCGTTTCAAGTGCTCATCTAAATGCTTCTTGAATGTTGTGACGGTTCTTGCCTCTACCACCCTTTCAGGCAGTGAGTTCCAGATTCTAACCACCCTCTGGGTGAAAAAGTTCTTCCTCAAATCCCCTCTAAACCTCCTGCCCCTGACCTTGAAACTATGCCTCCTGGTTATTGACCCTTCTACTAAGGGGATAAGTTCCTTTCTATCTACCCTATCTAGGCCCCTCATAATTTTGTACACCTCAATCAGGTCCCCCCTCAGCCTTCTCTGCTCTAAGGTAAACAACCCCAGCCTGTCCAGTCTCTCTTCATAGCTGAAGCGCTCCAGCCCAGGTAACATCCTGGTCAATCTCCTTTGTACCCTCTCCAATGCAATCACATCATTCCTATAGTGTGGTGACCAGAACTGCACACAGTATTCCAGCTGTGGCCTAACTAGCATTTTGTACAGCTCCATCATATCCTCCCTGCTCGTATATTCAATGCCTTGGCTAATGAAGGCAATTATCCCATATGCCTTTTTAACCACCTTATCTACCTGTCCTGCTGCCTTCAGGGATCTATGTACATGCACACCAAGGTCCCTCTGATCCTCTGTCCTTCCTAGGGTCCTACCATTCATCGTGTATTCCCTTGCCTTGTTAGTCCTCCCAGAATGCATTACCTCACACTTTTCAGGGTTAAATTCCATTTCCCACTGATCTGCCCATCGGACCAACCCATCTATATCGTCCTTTAGACTGAGGCTTCCCTCCTCGCTATTTACCACTCCACCAATTTTCGTGTCATCTGCGAACTTACTGATCATACCTCCTACATTCATATCTAAATCATTAATGTACACTACAAACAGCAAAGGACCCAGCACCGATCCCTGTGGTACACCACTGGACACAGGCTTCCTGGACACAAAAACAACCTTTGACCATCATCCTCTGCCTCCTGCCACTAAGCCAATTTTGGATCCAATGTGCCAAATTGCCCTGGATCACATGGGCCCTTACCTTCTTGACCAGTCTCCCATGTGGGGCTTTGTCAAACGTCTTACTGAAGTCCATGTAGACTACATCAACTGCACTACCCTCATCCACACACCTATTCACCCCCTCGAAAAATTCAATCAAATTGGTTAGACATGATCTCCCCCTGACAAAGCCACACTGACTATCCTTGATTATCCCTTGCCTCTCCAAGTGGAGACTAATTCTGTCCCTTAGAATTTTTTCCAATAATTTCCCTACTACTGATGTTAGGCTCACTGGCCTGTAATTCCCTGGTTTATCCCTACTACCATTCTTGAATAATGGTACTACGTTAGCTGTCCTCCAGTGCTCTGGCACCTCCCCTGTGGCCAGAGATGTTCTGAAAATTTTGTGTCAGAGCCCCTGCAATCTCCTCCCTTGCCTCACACAGCAGCCTGGGGTACATCTCGTCTGGGCCTGGGGATTTATCCACTTTTAAGCCCACTAAAACCGCTAGTACCTCCTCCCTCTCAATACTAATTTGTTCAAGTGTATCACAATCCCCCTGCCTGATTTCTATGCCTACATCGTCCTTCTCCATAGTGAACACAGATGCAAAATAATCATTTAAAACCTCACCTACATCTTCCGGCTCTACACACAGGTTGCCACTTTGGTTTCTAATGGGCCCTACTCTTTCCCTGGTTATCCTCTTGCCCTTAATATACTTATAAAACACCTTGGGATTTTCCTTTATTTTGCCCGCCAATGTTTTTTCAGGCCCCCTCTTCGCTCTCCTAATTTCTTTTATAAGTACCCCCCTGCACTTTCTACACTCCTCTAGGGCTTCCACTGTTTTCAGTCCTTTGTATCTGCCAAAAGCCTCCCTTTTTTTCTTAATCCATTCTTGACATCCAGGGTTCCCTGGGCTTGTTGGTCCCACCCTTGACCTTTACGGGAACATGTTGGCGTTGTACTCTCTCTATTTCCTTTCTGAAAGACTCCCACTGCTTTGATGTGGATTTTCCTACAAGTAGTTGATCCCAGTCCTCTTTGGCCAGATCCTGCCTTATCATATTAAAATCGGCCTTCCCCCAATTTAGAACCTTTATTTCTGGTCCATCTTTGTCCTTTTCCATGACTACCTTAAATCTCACCGAATTATGGTCACTGTCACCAAAATGCTCACCTACTAACACTTCTACCACTTGCCCGGCCACATTCCCTAGAATTAGGTCCAGTACCGCCCCCTCTCTTGTAGGACTTTTACATGCTGGCGCAAAAATCTCTCCTGGATGCACTTTAAGAATTCCGCACAACAGTATCGATGCATTTAAGGGGAGGCTAGACAAGCATATGAGGGAGAAGGGAATAGAGGGTTACGCTGATAGATTTAGATGAGGAAGGGTGGGAGGAGGCTCAAGTGGAGCATAAACGCCGGTGTGGCCTGGTTGGGCCGAATGGCCTGTTTCTGTGCCGTATATCCTATGTAATCCTATGTAAGGGATATGGGGATAGTACGGGAAGGTGGAGTTGAGGTCGAAGATCAGCCCTGATCTTATTGAATGGCGGAGCACGCTCGAGGGGCCGTGCGGCCAACTCCTGCTCCTAATTCTTATGTTCTTAAAATAATGAGTATGGCGAGTTTCCTCCACTCGTGCCCATTTGCGGCCATTCAAGGAGGCTCTTCAAATGAAGCCTGTTTTTAAGGCGCACAGTCACGAGTAAGCACTTTTTTAAAAAAGATTTTACATCTTAAAAAATATTTAATTTACTAAGAAACTGACTGGTGTACACCAACGAAACTAGCAAATGGTTCTGTGTAGACTTTTTAAATCATTTTCAGTGATTTAATGTCAGGTTAGTCACAGGCTAAGACCCGTTTAGTAAACATGCTGACTTTTTTGGTGATAAACCCATGTTCAGCTGTGATAGTAAAACTGCACCAGGTTACTGTTCTTAAATACATCAAGGAATATTTTTTAATGCAATGAAAGAACAAAGGAACAATGACGTTCTATTACGCCGCCCGTTCATGGAAGATTTTTACGCGTGTGATGACGCAACTGAGTTTGGGCGGAAACTTGAACCGTAACTTCACTTCGGAGAAACAGCGAAATTGTGAGCGCAGTTTGCACCCAGATTGCCGATTGCGGCCACAGCAGAAATTCCACCCCAGCGCTAGGCTTTATTCTGTTTTGCTTCATCTTTTGTTCCTTTTCCTGGAGCCCCCGTAAGTTTTCTTGTCAACCCCACTTGCGGTTGTTCCGTGTCACAGAATCATTGGGTATATTTTCATTCAGAAGTCGGGAAGGAGGCGGGACTACAACTTTTGGGGCTGTAGTCCCGCCTCCATTGAGATGCAGCCAATCCACGCGATTTTAACTTGATTGACCTTGTTGAGCCGACCCAGCAGGCCAATTAAGGGCCACCCGGCAACAGATGACGTCACAGACTGAAATTTCATCTGTCAAGACGTTTTGTCAGATGAAGTATCAGTGTTTCACAGCTGTTTGAAGCTGTCAAACACTGACAGTCTTACTTCTAACCTGAGTCCTTCTACACAGACTCAGTTAGAAATCTCACCAGCACAGAAAGCTGCAGGCTGTCACTTTTGACAGATCACAGCCATTCTGCTCTCTGTGCCGGTGAGATGATGGACTCCCGAAACCTAGAGGAAGGAAGGCTGAAAAGGTAAGAACAGGTAATTTAAACTTCTTTACACACTTTAGACACACCAAACACACTTACCTTTGCACTCATGCACACATCACTCACCTGAACACCGACATCTCGACCCCTCCACGTCCTTTAACCCGATGGCCCGACTCCTCTAACTTGGCGTGGTTTGGAGCCGTCGGGAATCCCACACTTCAAGCTTTAAAATAGGGAGTAGGCTAAAAACTGCAATTGGCACTAATCCCTTCCCGCCTCAGGTAGGCGGGTCCCAGTGCGGGGCGGGTACCCGCCTCCTTTGAAACTTACATGGAGGCAGGTTGGGGGCGGGATGGTGTCAGGATCCCCGAATTTGGGACTTTAACCCCCCGCACGCCTCCAATCCCGACTCCACGGGTCAATGAAAATCAACCCCATAGAATCTGTAGGAGGTGTGGAATGACCCCTCGCCCCGTCCAACAGGTTATAGAGTTCGGACCTGAGACTTATGAGAAATTACACCAGACACAAGGGTTCCATCTTTCACCTTTTATTGTCCCTAAGACAGATTCAAAACCCCAACCACTATTCAAGCAGTACATAGAAGCATTCCCTCACAATTAATATGCTCACAATTTACCGTCCATCAAAGTATTCTCTCGCAATTAATATGCCCACAGTTTAATAGGTCAAACATACATAAAGATTATTCTTTAGCAATATCTAAGCTCTATGTCCGACTTTCATACATACTCTCTATCCCAGGGTGATCAGTCCGGAAAAAGTAGTAGGTTGCAAACATAAACTGGCCAGTCAAACTGTTTCCTCTGTCCCTCTTTGTCTCTCTCTTCTTCTTCAGCTGGATTTCCCGCTTCTGGGTCATTCCTTTATAGTGCCTTTCTGCCGGACCCCCTCGTATTTCTTCATCCGCCCCCCACTGATAGGTCAGCTTCACTCCCAACCTTCCCTGACTGGAGTTCCTTCTGCATGACACGTTCGTGTTCCTGCGATGTATGGGGGGCGGGACTCCCTCTTCACCTGGTGTTTCTCTTTCCTGTCCATGTGGTCTCACAAACAAAGGACCATATGCTGACCCCCCCCTCCATTTTGAATCCTTACAGTCAAAGGAACACATGTTGACTTCCTCCATTTTGAGTCTGTCCGTTATCATTTCACAATTCATTCACAATTTTGATCTCCACACGGTAGCAGCGGTTTTAATACGTTTTTTAGAATCTTACAAATCATAGAAATTTACAGCACTTCAAGTGCATATCCACGTACATTTCAAATGTGATGAGGGTTTCTGCCTCTACCACCCTTTCAGGCAGTGAGTTCCAGACCCCCACCACCCTCTGGGTGAAAAAAGTTCTCCTCAACTCCCCTCTAATCCTTCTACCAATTACTTTAAATCTATGCCCCCTGGTTATTGACCTCTCTGCTAAGGGAAATAGGTTCTTCCTATCCACTCTATCTAGGCCCCATATAATTTTATTCACCACAATTAAGTCTCCCCTCAGCCTCCTCTGTTCCAAAGAAAACAACCCCAGCCTATCCAATCTTTCCTCATAGCTAAAATTCCCCAGTCCTGGCAACATCCTCGTGAATCTCCTCTGCACCCTCTCTCGTGCAATCACATCTTTCCTGTAATGTGGTGACCAGAACTGTCCTCAGAGTCATTTTCCTCTTTGCGCTGTGCGCATTTTAATGACAAAGCACAATGTCAGAGATTAAATCAGGGCTCACAGTTGAACAGTGCAACCAATTTGAGCCTGAACGTTCAATCCTAAAGCTCGTCAATATGTATCTCTGCAAGATGCTGTTTCTTTTTTTGGAGAAAATAGGACAACAAATAGCATTGAGGGATTTTCCTTTGTAGAAAGCAACATTAAAACAGTGATTTTGAAGAATTAATCTGCCGAGTATAGGAGACGTATACGCTGTCTGTTACAAAATGACTGATCAATTTAATTCTTTTGCTTCTACCAGCTTCCCAAAGGTGTTACACATTATCCTTATGCTAAGGCATTTCAAACTGAGAAAGGCAGCGTCACTGCCAAAATGATACAGACTTGTGATGAACCAAAGCAATTTTTCAGCGTGCAGTTTGAGCAGTGGGGAGGTTTTATGCTGCTCCCAGTATATTTCACAGCTGGTCACAGACTCGGAATCGATGATCCCGCAATGTAGCAGCAACTCGGACTTTTGCAAGGTGTTAGCTGTGGCTCAGTGAGTCGCACTCTCTCCTCTGAGTCGGGAAGTTGTGGCTTGCAGTCCCATGCCAGACACCAGGGCATATAATCTAGGCTGACACTCCCAGTGCCATACTGAGGGAGCGCTGCGCTGTCGGCGGTGCCGTCTTTTGGATGAGACGTTAAACCAAGGCCCCGTCTCGCTTCTCAGGTGGACGTAAAAGATCCCCACGGCACTATTTTGAAGAAGAGCAGGGGAGTCCTCCCCGGTGTCCTGGGGCCAATATTTATCCCTCAACCAACATCACTAGATCTGGGCAGTATCAGTTGTGAGAGTGCTGCATGCAAGATTGGCTTCCCCGCTTCCTACGTTACAACAGTGACTGACATGAATCAGTCATTCATGAAAGAAAGACTTACAAAATAATACTGAGTGGCCTGTGGGTGGCGCTGTCCAGGGAGAGCATGGGCCCAGCTTGCGCAGGATATTCTTAACAGGAACTAGTGAAGGACACAACTAAATCTCCATGTTGAAAACAGTTGATTAAAACTTTGTTTAACTCCTAGACCAAGTGCCTAGTAGTTTTCTTACATCAGTGACTACACTTCAAAAATACCTCATTGGCTGTAAAATGCTTTTGAATGGTGCTATACAAATGTAAGTCATTCTGTCTTTCATAGGGAAGATGGCAAGGTTGCAGAGGTGGTCCGGAAGAGGAGAGTTTATATGAAGGAGGTGATGACAAAAGGGCAGTGAATTCAGAGGAGATAGTGCAAGGTGGGCTAAGATGGAGATTGAAAACACCAAGGGTGAAGAGTCACTCAGTGCAGAGGTTGAAGGGGCCAAGCAGAGAGGATATCTCGGTGAGAAACCTGGGGTGGGGCTCGGTGGGGCTCTAGTAGGCCACAAGGATTTTAAAGGGGTGGCGAGAGGGATGGAAGAAGGTAAGATGCTCAAAGGAGGAGAAGTTACCAGAGGAATAAAGGGAGAGACCAAAGTGTGATTTGGTGATAAGGGTTACGTTGCCAGCACAGCGGTTTGGATGGAGCAGGTGCTGGAAAGTATCACCAAGTGGGGAGGTGTCAATAAGAGGGACGAGGTGTTGCCCCCAGTCAGACAAGTTTCGGTCAAAGCCTGGATGTCAATGCAATCATCCACACGAAGGGTGGTGGATGGTAAGGGCCTTGTTAGCAGGGGAACAAACATTCTGGAGGGAAAAGTGGAGAGGACGGGGTGGGGGGGGTGACCATTGTCGACCCATTGAAAGGGCAGAATGGGGCGGGCGGAAGGTGGGTGGGGTGAGCGCAACAGGAAGGAGGTTGGCGAGATTGGTCACCGAGCAAAGAGGTCAGCGAGAGATGGGTGTTTGAGACAAAGGAAGCCATTATGATTTGGACAGGTTGGGTGATTGGGCAGATGCATGGCAGATGCAGTATAATGTGGATAAATGTGAGGTTATCCACTTTGGTGGCAAAAACAGGAAGACAGATTATTATCTGAACGGCAATAGATTGGGAAAAGGGGAAGTGCAACGAGACCTGGGTGTCCTTGTGCACCAGTTGCTGAAGGTAAGCATGCAGGTGCAGCAGACGGTTAAGAAGGCAAATGGTATGTTGGCCTTCATAGCGAGAGGATTCGAGCACAGGAGCAAGGATGTCTTGCTGCAGTTGTACAGGGCCTTGGTGAGACCACATCTTGAGTATTGTGTGCAGTTTTGGTCACCTTATCTGAGAAAGGATGTTCTTGCCATGGAGGGAGTGCAACAAAGATTCACCAGATTGATACCTGGGATGGCAGGAATGACGTATGAAGAGAGATTGGATCGATTAGGCTTATATTCACTAGAGTTTAGAAGAATGAGAGGGGATCTCATTGTAACTTATAATATTCTAACAGGACTAGACAGACTAGATGCAGGAAGGATGTTCCCGATGGCGGGGGAGTCCAGAACCAGGGGTCACAGTCTAAGGATAAGGGGTAAGCCATTTAGGACTGAGATGAGGAGGAATTTCTTCACCCAGAGAGTGGTGAACCTGTGGAATCCTCTACCACAGAAGGCAGTTGAGGCCAATTTATTAAATATATTCAAGAAGGAGTTGGATATATTTCTTAAGGCTAAAGGGATCAAGGGGTATGGGGAGAAAGCAGGGACAGGGTACTGAATTTGGATGATCAGCCATGATCTCATTAAATGGCGGAGCAGGCTCGAGGGGCCGAATGGCCTACTCCTGCTCCTATCTTCTATGTTTCTATAAGCCGAGTTCTGGAAGGCCACCTCACCAACGGGGGAGGTGTGCGAGGCCCCATTCGAGATCAGATTGAGATCATTGCGGCAAATGATTGGCAGTAAACAGAGCTAATGACATTTTCCACTTTGCTGTCAAGAGGACGAGCTGAGAATGCAATCGATAGCCGCACAGTGCAGCTCTTACACTGTTTGTGAGTCAATAACTGGAGGTTGAAGTTCAAGCAATTTGATTCTCAGCAAAAGAGTCATTTCGTAGATCAGCAATGTTTAGTGAGTAGCACAGGAATACTGATCCGAGCACTTTATATTCAGCGCAATCTGTATCTCCACTGCGTCATTTATTTAAGGTCAGCTTTAAGTTAGAAACATCAGCAGGATTATTCTAATTAGGCAGTTAATAAAAAAAAATTACCCAGAAAAATTGTTGGACACGTACAGGAGGTCAGCCCACATCTGGAAAGGAAATAAAAACAGAGAATGCTGGAAATACTCAGCAGGTCAGGCAGCATCTGTGGAGAGAGAAACAGAGTTAACGTTTCAGGTCGATGACCCTTCGTCAGAACTGGAAAAAAGCTGGAGATGGAACAGATTTTTAAGCAAGTGTAGGGGCAGGGAAAGCGGGGGGAGAGGAGGAGAAAACAAAAGGGAAGGTCTGTGATAGGGTGGAAGGCAGGAGAGATTAAGAGACGAAAGGGATGATGGTGCAAGGCAAAAGGAGATGGTAATGGGACAAGTTAAGAAACAAAAGATGGCTCTAGATGAAGTGTAAATGGCAAACACGAGAAGGGAAACTGAAAGCAATGAAGATGAACCAGGTAAAAGAGACAAATGGAAATCCCGTCGGAGAGAAGAGCAGATCTTCTTCAAGGTGGGAATTCCTAGAGGAGAAGTGGCAGTGCATCAAACACTAATAACACTAATATCTGAAAAGGAAATGATTGATTAAGGTTTTCGGCTCCGACCTTACGTGAGATCTGCTGAAACCTCAAGGGGCCATTTTTCACAAATCCCACGGTGCTGGTTGTAAACCTTGTGTGTCAGCACTGCATTTTGGGAATTTTGGATTCCCGATGCCCACAATTCTAACTGTCGAAGAAGTACGCCCCTTCAACCTATCTTTCTGTTTCAGACGCTGGGGGATCTGCTGTGCGTCTGCAGTACATAAGAAAGAAAGTCTTGCATTTCTATCGCACCTGTCACGACTTCAGGATGTCCCAAAGCGCTTTACAGCCAATGAAGCACTTTTATTGAAGTATAGTTTCAAAATTCTCTTCCTTGTTTTCAAATCCCTCCGCGGCCACGCCCCTTCCTATCTCTGTGATCTCCTCCAGCCCCACAACCCCCCCAGAATATCTGCGCTCCTCTAATTCTGCCCTCCTGAGCATCCCTGATTATCGCTCCACCATTGGCGGCCGGCCTTCTGTTGCCTTGGCCCTAAGCTCTGGAATTCCCTGCCTAGTCCTCTCCGCCTCGCTACCTCTCTTTCCTCCTTCTTAAAGCCTACCTCTTTGACTAAGCTTTTGGTCACCTGCCCTAATTTATCCTTATGTGGCTCGGTGTCAAATTGTTTGTCTTAAAAATACTCCTGTGAAGCGCCTTGGGACCTTTTACTACGTTAAAGGCGCCATATAAATACAAGTTGTTGTTGTTGTTGTCAGCTAATTTGCATGCACAACAAACTCCCACAAACAGCAATGAAATAATTGACCAGATCGTTAATAAATATCTGCCGAAGAGGGTATGTGGGGGCCTTGGTGTAATGTCTCACCCGAAAGGCGGCACCTCCGACAGTGCAGCACTCCCTCAGCACTGCATTGGGAGTTTCAGCCTGGATTTTGTGCTCAAGTCTCTGGAGTGGGACTATGAACCCACAACCTTCTGTCTCAGAGGCGAGACTGCTACCCACTGAGCCAAGGCTGACATCAGACCTTTATTCAGATTTCCGCTATTCAGTTTCTTTGTTTCGGGTTTTTTTTGGGGGCATTGCTGCACATCGCGAGACCCTTCCACTCTCAACACGGTAGCAAAATACTGCGGATGCTGGAAATCCGAAACAACAACAGAAAATGCTGGAAACGCTTAGCAGGCCAGGCAGCATCTGTGGAGAGAGAAGCAGCGTTAACGTTTCAGGTCGATGACCCTTCGTCAGAACTTCCACTCTCAACCTCTCTGCTAACCACTTTTGCAGAAACTTGGTTGACATTATTGTTTAGCTTAGATGCTTTCAAGAGGAAGGAGAGCTGCATGGAGTATAAACACCAGCACAGACTAGTTGAGCCGAATGACCTGTTTCTGTGCTGTGTATTCTACGTAATTCTATGTAAATTCAAGTTTTCTGAGCGAAAAAGCAAATCTGCTGAGGAGAAACCTCAAGGCCTTGGAATCAGGCTGCGCAATTTCAGTTCTTCTGCAATCCCTTTTAAGAGTGTTAATACCGCTGTTAAAAATGGCAGATTTGGGAAACGGAGGGGTCACTTTTGACTTTTGGGCAAACGATTGGCGGCACACGCTGGCAGCCACTCATTTCGGTGGCGAAGTGCCCCCCCCCCACCCCCACCACCCGGGATTTTGAGACCTTCTCGGCCTTATTTGAATTTGGAGGCCGAGCTGTGAGGCGCCAAACAGGCCTCCCGGTGAAGCTCCTGAGGCCTCAGCAAGGTACGTTGCGGGGGTAGTGAGGTGGAGTGGGGGGGGCGGTGGTGTTGTGATCACAGAGGGTGCGGTGGGAGGGGGGGTGGCGGGGGTGGTCCCAGGTTGGCTGCAGCCCAGATTATTCTTTTTGGGGCCACAAAACTAATTCTATGCTGACCTTTGGTGGGCCTATTCGGTCCCATTGCCCTTGGCACTGGTCGGAGGGTGCACTGACCAGTTCCGACCTAAAATGGCAATCCGGGTCCTATTTACTTCGCAGGACCCCTATGTCCATATTTAAAAGGGGCCTATCACCCGAGACAGGCGGGTGCTTTGGGCACCTGGTGGTAGGTCCCTTTCAAAATGGCGCCGGCCACGTCGCTGGTGTTAACGGGGCTGTAAGGTGGCTGACTCCATTTTGAGATAAAAACAGAAAATGCAGGATACACTCTGCAGGTCAGGCAGCATCTGTGGAGAGAGAAACAGAGTTAATGTTTCAGGTCGATGACCCTTCATCAGAACTGGAAAAAGTTGGAGATGGAACAGGTTTTAAAGCAAGTGTAGGGGCAGGGAAAGCGGGGAGGGGAGGTGTAGTATCTGCGTATAAATAACACATGGACTGCAGGAGAACGGTAATAACAGGTGTTTACTGAACAGAGGGTATGCTGGAACTAACTGTACAAATTACTACACGGTGTTATATACAGGTGTGGTCACTACTGGTACTGCAGTATACAGGGGCTGTAAAAGATAGATCCTCTCTTAAAGGTACATACATTACAATTCCTCCCCTTTTAGATAAACAGTACATAACATTCATTTAGCAATTAAATAATAACTAATTACAATTACAATTTTCTTTGTACTATATACATCAGCTGAAAGTAATCATTTATAAATTCAGTCTTTGAGGAGGCTTCCTGATCCTGTCTGGATAGCGCCTTTCTCGAGTATCCTGTTCTTGCGGCGGAGTTGATTCTGGCTCATTGTCATTGGTTGGTTCGTCAGCTTCCAATACCACTGCTTCTGAGGTAGACGCAATCTGTACATCGGGTTCATCACCAGGTGCGTATGATCATGGCATGGGTTTGACTTGTTCCTGTGACTCTAGAATCTGGTCAGCATGGCGTCTCACGATGCTCTCTCCAACGTCCACTGTGTACATTAGTGGTCCCTGCCGTGTGCATATCGTTCCTGGCTGCCATTTCTCTGTTCGGTAGTCGCGGGCCAAGACTGGTTGCCCTATCTTGAAGCTCCTGGTTGGCTTCTCATTGATGTGCTGGAATTGCTTATTCTCAACATCTCGTCTTATGTTTGGTTTGAGCAAATCCAGGCGACATCTTAACATTCGGTTTAAGAACATCATGGCTGGAGCTTGGTTGGTGACTGCATGTGTCGCATTCCGGTAAGCAAACAAGAAATTATCCACCTTGTGTTGCAGTGGTATGTTGTCGTTATACATCGCCTTTATTGCTTTTTTAAAGGTTTGAACAAACCTCACAGCCAATCTATTTGTGGCAGGATGATATGGGGCGGATGTGTAATGCTTTACCCCATTATTCCTCAAAAACCTCCGGAAATCCTCGGACACAAACTGTGGTCCATTGTCGGAACAAATCTGTTCTGGCAAGCCATTCCTGGTGAAGATGGTCCATAGGACTGCAATAGTTTTCTCCGTGGTGGTGGAGGACATTTTGATGACCTCTGGCCATTTCGAACGTGCATCCACGGCGATTAAAAACATTGAGTCCATAAATGGACCAGCAAAATCAATGTGTACCCGTTGCCATGGAGATGAGGGCCACTCCCATGGGTGCAGCGGGGCCTGTGGTGGAGCGGTTTGGACTTTCTGGCTGCTCTTGGTCATTTCCTCGATTTCTTTATCGATTCCCGGCCACCACACAAACGCCTTGGCTAGGCTCTTCATTTTTACCCCTCCCAAATGACCCCCATGAAGCTCATTGAGCACTCTATCTCTCAACTTAGGTGGAATTACCACTTGGGATCCACACATCAAGGTCCCCCGGCACACTGACAGCTGTTCTCTCCTTGGCGAGAATGCTGGCAACAGTGAGTCGCCATGTGCTGGCCATCCCTTCACCGTCAAATCATAGACCAGAGAGAGTGTCGGGTCATTTCGGGTTTCCTTCTCTATACTTGAGTTTGTAACAGGTAGACATTCGACTATGGTCGAATGGAATGTCTCAACAGGGTCCACTGCAGGTGCTTCCTCCACCGTAGGCAGCGGCAGGCGCGACAGCCCATCAGCGTTTCCATGCTGTTTCGTGCCCTTATACTCTATTTCGTATTGATGTGCCCCTAGAAAAAGGGACCATCTTTGCAGCCGTTGCGCCGTCATCACCGGAACGCCCTGCTTTGGGTTAAAAATGGAGACAAGAGGCTGGTGATCAGTCAGTAAGGTGAATTTCTGCCCGTGCAGATAGTGATTGAACTTCTTCACCCCCCACACCAGGCTGAGGGCCTCCCTGTCAATCTGGGTGTAGTTACACTCGGCTGAGGTTAACGAGTGTGACGCAAAGGCTATTGGCCTCTCTGTACCGTCAAGGAATTTGTGCGACAGCACCGCTCCAATGCTGTAGGGAGACGCATCACATGCCAACCCAATCGGTAGTGTTGGATTGTAGTGGGCCAATACTTCTTATGAAGTGATTAGGCATTTACATTTCTGAAAGGCACGCTTACACTCATCACTCCATTTCCATGCTACTCCAGTTTGCAGCAGGGCGTTCAGTGGGTGCAGAATTGTAGACAAATTTGGCAAGAACTTATGGTAGTTGTTCACCAACCCGAGGAATGACCTCAGTTGCGACACATTTTCCGGTGCTGGAGCCTTGACTATTGCCTCAATCTTGTCTGGGGACTTATGTAACCCCTCTTCATCAATCACGTGGCCACAATACGAGATTTGTTTCCTGAAAAACTCGCATTTGGGGCGGTTGGCTCGTAGCCCATATTCTTGTAATCTAGTGAGCACCTGCTCCAGGTTGGCAAGGTGTTCACTGTCATTTTCGCCCGTAACCAGGATGTCGTCCAAATAACACTGGGTCCCCGGGATCCCTTGCAGGACTTGTACCATCGCACTCTGCCAAATAGCCGGAGCTGATGCTACCCCGAATACCAGTCGGTGGTACTGGTAAAGACCTTTGTGAGTGTTTATCGTGAGGTATTTTCTAGATGCTTCTTCTACCTCCATTTGTAGATACGCTTGGGCCAGATCAATCTTCGTAAAGCGTTTCCCTCCAGATAGTGAGGCGAAAATATCTTCTATCCGTGGAAGTGCATATTGTACTGTGTGAAGGACTGGGTTCACAGTTACCTTAATGTCCCCACAGATGCGAACCTTCTTCGGCTCACCAGGCGTGCTGCTCAATGATTTCTTCATTACAGGAATGATGGGTGTGGCCCATTCGCTCCAGTCCACCTTGGACAGCACACCCGAACGCTCCAGACTCTCCAGCTCTGCTTCGACGGCTGGGCGGATCGCATACGGTACCGGTCTGGCCTTAAAAAAAATTTGGGTTTGCGTTATCTTCAATTTTTATCGTTGCCGTTACACCTTTTAGAGTCCCAAGTCCTTGCTGCAACACCTCTTTCGCGTCAGTTAGAATTTTTGACAGTCGTCCAGGTGTGACGTCGTCATCCTTTTTGTCAGCCACAGTTAGCGCCTGAATGGAATGCCAATCCAATTGTATTTTTCGGATCCATTCACGTCCCAATAATGGTGGTCCTCCATCTTGTAGTATATATAGATACTGTTTCTGTGTTTCCTTGCCGTTGTATTTAAAAGGCACCCTTATTTTTCCTCTGGGGTAGACTTTTTGCCCCGTATATGTCTTCAAGACAATGGATGTGTCCTTCAAGGGTATGTGTGAGAATAGCCGCTCGTAGTCTCATCGATTCATGACTGTTAGGGCTGATCCTGTGTCCAATTCCATCTTTACTTGGGACCCTGCTATCATGAGGGTGACCCAAATGGTTCGGTGATCCTCCTTTGTGATCACATTGTGTAACTTTCGACAACTTAGTCTCCTGCTCCCGGAGTCATTATCACTCTTCTGATTTTCTGAACTACTGTCCGTCATCTTTTGTACTTTCTTGTACTTTTCCTTAGTAGTTCTTTTAGTGTTGGTTTTCTTTCCCAACCTGCAGACTCGTGCTATGTGTCCCACTTTTCCACATTGCCTGCATACTTTGTCCTTAAACCAGCAATCCTTCTGGTCATGGGTTGTTCTGCCGCAGCAACAGCACTTTTCTGCTCCATATGCCATTTCATTGGTGCTATATTCTTGCGGTTTCTGTTGTATTTCTGCAGCTCCCCGTGCTGCTGCTTCATAGGATACTGCAATGCTGAAAGCCTTTTCTAGCGTAAGGTCCTTTTCCGAAAGTAGTCGTTTCTGGGTTCCTTCATTCTGGAGCCCGCAGACAAACTTATCCCTTAAGGTATCTGCCAGTCCTGCTCCGAACTGGCAGTGTTTCGATAACTTGCGTAGTTCCGTAAGATTGTCAGCATTACTTTCGTCTTTGTGCTGGTTTCTTTTATGGAACTTGAATCTTTCTGCTATCAGTAGCGGTGTAGGATTTAGATGTTCCTGTAAGATATTGACAATCTCTTCAAAGCTTTTCTCTATTGGTTTAGCTGGGGTAATTAAATTCCACAATAGGCCGTACGTTCTCGCGCCCTTCAAATTCAATAATACCGACACCTTCTTTTCATCGGCCACCTCATTTGCCTTGTAATACACTTCAATTCTTTCCACATACGTGGTCCAGTCTTCTATTTTGTTGTCGAAAGCAGTGATGCTGCCACTCTTCGGCATCTTGGGTGGTTTAAAATGGCGCCTCCCGCGCTTTTCCTTCTTCCCCAATGGATTAAAATGGTGCCTCCTGTGCTTTTCCTTCTTTCCCCGCTGCTCCCAACGCTGCTCCTAGCATTCTAAATAGTAATGGCGGCGCCTCGCGGCTTTCTGCGCGTCTCTCTTTTGTTAATTAATTTTCTTAGTTTTATTCTTCTTCAACGCTGTCCACTGCGCATCTCTTTTCCGTCCCCCTTTTCTATTTTCTTTAACGCTGCCCGGCTCTTGAGCACCGGCCGCGCCCTGTGCACTCCACGCTCTCTCTCTCTTTTTCTTCCCGACGACGCTGCTCGGCCCCCTTGCAGAGCCGCTCGATCGAGCTCTAGCCCGCCGCAGTCCGGGAAGGGTCAGCGCACTACCTGCTACCAGCCCGATTTGCTGGAACACCTTGACTGGAGAACCAAGCCCAGCTCTCCACAGCCTCCCCTGCGATTCTCTGAACTCCGATGGATCACTGGGCGGTTGCCCGCAGTCGACACCCGTTGCCCTGGCTTCGACCTCCAAGAAGCTTCTTTTCAGGGATGGATCCCCGTGAGGTGATGCAGTACTGCAGGTGAGTTCAAACCTGCTCGTCGCCACTGTAGTGTCCGCGTATCAATAACACACGGACTGCAGGAGAACGGTAATAACAGGTGTTTACTGAACAGAGGGTATGCTGGAACTAACTGTACAAATTACTACACGGTGTTATATACAGGTGTGGTCACTACTGGTACTGCAGTATACAGGGGCTGTAAAAGATAGTTCCTCTCTTACATACATTACAGGAGGAAAGAACAAAAGGGAAGGTCTGTGATAGGCTGGATGGCAGTTGAGATTAAGAGACAAAAAGGATGATGGTGCAAGGCAAAAGGAGATGGTAATGGGACAAGTTAAGCAACAAAAGATGGCTCTAGATGGCTTTTGTCTCTTAATCTCTCCTGCCTTCCACCCTATCACAGACGTTCCCTTTTGTTCTTTCCTCCCCCTCCCCCCTCTCCCTGCCCCTACACTTGCTTAAAAACCTGCTTTTTCCAGTTCTGATGAAGGATCATCGACCTGAAACGTTAACTCTGTTTCTCTCTCCATAGATGCTGCCTGACCTGCTGAGTGTTTCCAGCATTTTCTGTTTTTATTTCAGATTTCCAGCATCCGCAGTATTTCACTTTTGACTCCATTTTGAGGCCACATTAATGCCTGGCAAAGGCAGTGAAATTCAAGCAGAGAAAAAAATATATGAGTGTGTGTGTGTGTGTGTGTGTGTGTGGTGGACAGGAGACGTTATAGAGTCATGGGGGAAAAATTCATCCTCTTAGCTTCTCCCATTAGCACCAGCAGATGACGCTAATGGGGCGCTACAGCAAGATCGCCGGGGTGAGGCGCATCCAGCGCCACACACCATATCCCCCCCCCCCCGTAGTGCAGCCATTAAGAGGCATCGCCAGGAATGTCATGCCAGGTCAATCATGACGTCAGTGCGTGTGCAGCACTCACTGACCGCCCAATCTGCTAAATTGATTCTCGCCACTTACCTTAGTGCCTGGAGTAAACACCGACAAGGAGAGCTGGTGTGAAGCACCAGGAAGCCGGCTCCAGGGATGTTATTTAAAGGGATCATCAGTAATCACTCACAGCTGTCAGGTTAGTGCAGTTTCAGTAGTTTCTTGTCAGTTTCACCGATTGCAAGAGTTTCATTCAGTAATTTCAAGGTTCTTTTGTATCAGGAGTCCTGTGGCAACTAAAAAGTAGCTACATTTATTGCTCAAAGATTCAAACTGATACACTTGGTAACTTTAATGGGGGCTGTACTGACATGCCACCTTGCCCTCCAGGCTCTGCGGCGGTGGGAGCAGAGGCAGCGAGAAAGACAGGAACATGTGCGCAGAGAGATGAGGAGGGACATCAGGGCTCTCACCAGGAGGCCTTACCCTCCGAGAGTATTCTGAAAACACTTCTCCGACCTTCAATGAAGCGAGGAGCAGTGGATCAGATGGCTCTGCCTCACCAAGGAGGTGGTCACAGCACGGTGGCATAGTGGTTAGCACTGTTGCCTCACAGCGCCAGGGACCCGGGTTCAAATCCGGCCTCGGGTGACTGTCTGTGTGGAGTTTGCACACTCTCCCCGTGTTTGCGTGGGTTTCCTCCGGGTGCTCCGGTTTCCTCCCACAGTCCAAAGATGTGCGGGTTAAGTTGATTGGCTATGATAAAAATTGACCCTTAGTGTTAGGGGGATTAAATACGTGGGGATAGGGTGGGATATGTGTTGGTGTAGGGGTTACGGGGATCGGGTGGGATAAGTGTCGGTGCAGGCTCGATGGGCTGAAATGGCCTCTATCTGCACTGTGGGGTTTCTATGATTTCTGTGATTTCCTCCGAACAGACCTCCAGCCTCACACCGGGATGACTTAAAACCCACATCCCCTTTGCTCACCACATGCCCATCATTCCATCCCTCTCGCAGGCCGTATCACATCGCAAAGCGGAAATGACAGACACCACAAAAGAATGGTAAGTGAATTAATAAATTTATCAAAAATCAGTGAACACATATTTACACCAAAAATATTAACTATTCACCCTTGCGCAATCCCTTAGTGCCTGTCATTACTGTGCCTTTGCCTACTCTAGTGCTCCTATGAAGTGTTGGTCCAGTGGCTGCAGCAGGGCTGGTGGAAGGCTGCTGAGTGTCTGTGCGGGAGACACCTGATGCTGCACAGGACCGAGGACATCAGCACCCGAGCACATTGCTGCCCGGGCGGCCAGGGATGGCCTCACCATGGCCCGCTTTACTTCACTTGATGCTGTACACCCTGGCTGCCACATGATGCGCCAGGTTGGCACCACCACACACCAACACTGTAAAGCATCCCTACAATGCCCAAGCCATTCCACTCACACTAACCACCATTGCGTGGGGTACCATTATGTCTCACCATTCACTGTAACTCACTAAGCCACTTCCAAAGATGCACACAGATCTGTCCAAGAATGCAAAGTGTTCAAAATAAAGGTTTCAATGTTTGACACCACATTAACAGAAACTTGACATGAATATTGCATAAAACACACAAGTACCTACCCTTGTGTGTTGTTAGTTGGTATGATTGCACTAGGATGAGGGTGAGTGTGAGGGGTGGTAAGTGAGATGGGGAAATGATAATGAAGACAGAGAGAGCGATGGGTGGAGGCGCAAGGTAAGTTGGTGTGAGTAAGGATGTGCAGGAGTAGGGTAGGGAAGGCAGAGTGATGGGGATGTGATGAGTGGCACAGGAGGATGAGGGTAAGTGTGGCTTTGCAGTAACGCTTCCTGATCTACTGAGATCATTGAAAGGTTTGCGCCACTGCAGCCTGGTCCACCTGACCACATCCCTGCTTGTGTCCTCCTGTGGAATGTGCAACCAGGCTGCGTTGGCATCCTGGGCAGGACTCTTCCACCTATGGGAATGGATGAGGACCTCCCTGCATGTTGTGACTCACTCCATAAGCTTATGGAGGGAGTCATGGGAGAGCTGGGTGCAACTTTACACCTCTGTGCAGTGCTTGACAGTGTTTGCAGCACCTCAATGCTGTAGAATACTTTCAAAATCAATTTGCATATGGTCCCTTTCAGGAATCCAGCTGATGATGCGTCATCAAATGACGGCATCATTCCTTTGAGTGTAACGCCAATGAACTTGGGTTTTAAGACTTGAATTAGGACTCCAGCATTTCTTTGAGCAGTGACCATGAATTTTGCATGCAGTCTAAAGCATTAGCGCCTGGCACTAATTCTCCAACTTTTCTACTGATTCCGCCCATTCCTGGGCTATAACGAATTTCTAGTCCATACTTGGGGGAAAAATTCAGTTGCTTTGCTGCTCCTCCTAACGGGGCGCAAAGCAAATAGTGCCCGGGGGCGGTGCCGCCAACGCCTCCCGTGAAATTCAGTGGGAGGTTAGCAGCGGCGCTAACCGTTAGCACCCCGCGGTGCTGCGCCGCCACTGGTGATGTCATCGCCATGCGCAGCGGCCTGCTCGCGCCCCGGCCGCGATCTTCGGTAGCGCTCCCTGACTTACCGCCGGACACTATGTCTGACGGGGTCAAGGGGGCCTACCTGTGGCGGGGGTGGCGCTATTTAAAGGCGAGGTGCCAGGTGGCCATTTTTGTTGCTGGCCGCCTGCCAGCACCTGCCCCCGCTGCCGTCCCCGGCCTCCTGACCCACCCCCCCATGGAGTGTCGGCTGCATTCCATGAGCCTGGCAGTTCTCTTGAGTGTCGGGTTCTTTTGCTGGCACTCCGATCCCCGGTGGCCCAGCTGGGCGCCGGGTCGTGCTGCACAAGGCCCCTCCACTTTAAGAAGGGAAGGAACACGTGCAGTACTCGCATTACTGATCTCATCCTTGTAAATCTTCTGTGCACTCTCTCCGGTGTCTCTGTATCCTTTTTATAATATGGCGACCAGAACTGCACGCAGTACTCCAAGTCTGGTCTAACCAAGGTTCGATACAGGTTTAGCATAACTTCCCTACTTTTCAATTCTATCCTTTTAGAAATAAACCCGAGTGCTTAGTTTGCTTTTTTTAATGGCCCAGAAATTCGGGTCTCCACGGGTGAGTACGCACTGGGTACTCACGCGTAGGCCCAACGAAAGTGTCGGTTTCGTGCAGGCACTGCGCATGCGCGGGAAACTGGCACTTCTGTCCCTTGAAAGAAGGGGTTAACAGGTGGAACGCGTGCGCCGGAGAGGCAGTGCGAACGCATCGAACTTATGTTTTTTTTGCAGGTTTCTCCAGGAGGGTAAGTCTCCAGGAGTTACACTTTTAAAAAGCAGGCGCAAGGCCTGCTTTTAACAAGGTAAGTGGTGAATTAATTAAAATTAAAACATTTTCTCCACAGGTTTATTATTTTTAAATACTTTAAAGGTAAGTTTATTTTTAGCCCCGTTAGAATATGTAATTAAGTTTTTCAAAAATTTAAATTATTGTTTAAAATAGTTATTTTATGTAATTTATAGTTATTTTAAAAATGTGATTTAAAAAAAAATTATTTGAAGATTTAGTGATGTTTTGGGGCTTATAGTATTTATAGGTTTGACAGCTCTTCCTGTCAAACTTATGAATGAAGCATTCCCTGCTTCGATTGGCTCCCCATGGCCCATGTGGTTCCAGGGGACGCTTCGAACTAACTACGCCCCTGGGATACGCAAGCACTGCGCACTGGCAGTTGGAGGAGGCCCAGGATCAGAATCCCACGCGGGCCCACAGCTCAACGGCCAGCGCGCAAGGTAAGTGCAGGTCGGAGGTTTGCACCCGTGGGAAGCCTCCGACCCGAATTTCTGGGCCATTGGCCCAGAAATTCGGGTCAGGGGCTTCCTGCGAGTGCAAGACCCCGACCTACACTTACCTAGCGCGCCGGCCGTTGAGCTGTGAGCCCCCGTGGAATTGCAACCCTGGGCCTCCTCCAACTGCCGGCGCGCAGTGCTTGCGTATCCCAGGGGCGCAGTTAGTTCGAAGCAACCCTTGGGGTCACGTGGGCCATGGGGAGCCAATGGTAGCAGGGAATGCTTCATTCATAAGTTTGACAGGAAGAGCTGTCAAACCTATAAATACTATAAGCCCCAAAACATCATTAAATCTTCAAATAAATGAAAAAAATCACATTTTTAAAATAAACTATAAATTACATGAAATAGCTATTTTAAACAATTTAAATTTTTGAAAAAATTAATTTTATTTTCTAATGGGGCTAAAAATAAACTTACCTTTCTTTAAAGTATTTAACAATAATAAACCTGTGGAAAAAATGTTTTAATTTTAATTAATTCACCACTTACCTTGTAAAAAGCAGGCCTTGCAACTGCTTTTTACATGTCTATCTTCTGGAGGCTTAACTTCCCGGGAAAACCTGCAAAAAAATCCTAAGTTCGATGCACACGCGCTGCCTCTCCGGCGCACGCGTTTGACCTCTGAACCCCTTCTTTCAGGGGAACGGATGTGCCGGTTTCCCGCGCATGCGCAGTGCATGCACGAAACCGGCACTTCCATTGGGCTTACGGGTGAGTACCCCGTGCGTACTCACCTGTGGAGACCCGAATTTCTGGGCCAATACATTTTGGTAGGAAGAATAGGGAGGTCACTTATCACTTGGAGGGTGCGAGTCTGGGTGGGGTAGAGTAACAATGGGATCTCGGAGTACAAATACACAAATCACTAAAAGTTGCGACACAGGTTAGCAAAGCTACGTTTATCTGTGTTGAATTTCATTTGCCAATTATACGCCCATTCTGCAAGTTTATTAATGTCCTCCTGTAACTTGTTGCTGTCCTCCTCAGTATTGACTATCCCCCCCAATTTGGTGTCATCTGCAAATTTAGAAATTGTGTTTTTGATTCCAAAGTCTAAATCATTAATGTAAATGTCACAACAAATCGCTGTGTAAAAAAATATTTCCTCATGTCACCTCTGGTTCTTTTGCCAATCACCTTAAATCTGTGTCCTCTGGTTATCAACCCTTCTGCCAGTATGATCAGTTTCCCATTCTGCCAGCGCATTTCACACCTAGAGCCGTCTTTTGTCTCCACTAGTCCTATCACCATCTGGTCTCGTTTTGAACACCTCTTAATGTCTCTTCACTTCTCTTTTGTTCTCTCCCAGCCTGGCCTTTTAATCTATTTCATTTCTTGTGCTTTTCCAGTCTCGACAAAGGGTTTGACCCGAAACGTTGACTCTATTTTCTCTCCACGGATGTTGCCTGGCCTGCTGAGTTTTTCCAGCATTTTCTGTTGTTATTTCAGTTTCCCCTTATTCACTCTGTCAAAAGCGTTCATGATTTTGAACCACTCTACCAAATTTCCTCTTAACCCAAGAATACCAATCGAACTAAAACCCGAGTCTCCCAAGCACACCTCCGTTTAATTGTAAATGAAAATCATTCTCCAATTATCACTGAAGCAATAGGAAATTGATTGGAAGGATTGCTGGGAATTGCAGCCACACGCTGCAGCCGATGGTGCCTTTTATACAGGCGTGCATTAAAAATATATATATTCAACGTCGGCGCATAACCAGATTTGTGCTTTGAAAGAAAATACATGTTATTCCTGCTGTCAACAATGCATGAGTTTCTTGACACTTTCATGCATCTCTGAGGAGTGAAGCATCAAATTCTTTTTTTTGTTGACAACATCCTCGTTGAACTCGGTTTTAAATGTGCCGAGGCTGCCTTGATAAATGGAGTCGCTTCTAAAATAGAACAAATCGCTGCTGACTGCCACTGTCGCCTCTGCGGTGGAAAAGTTTTCCCGCTGTATCTTGGCTTCTTCATGTTTTTTTTCCCTCTCTCTCTCTCTCTACACGGCCAAATCATAAGATGAATGAAGTGTTGTGTAAAATGGAACAGCTGAACCATCGACACCGTCTTCACCTCTAATAAGGCTGCCACTGCCTTTTGATTGCATCTGGTAACTGTGTCTTAGTTACTGCGCGCAATCAAGGTCAGCGACAAGGGAGTCGCAGGAAGATGGATAATGACCTTAGCGTCTGTCTGGTAAGGGAGGTTGAGGCATATTTTATAGCCCCTTTGAGATGCATGTCCTTCCTGTCGTCTGGGGCGGGGGGTGATGACAGATCCGTAACATATATATAGATAGATAGATAGATAGATAGATATCTTCAGTCACCCAGCAACAAGGACTAATCAGTGGCCAGATAAATATTTAAATGTAGGATAGATGTGAGAAAAAAAACCATCCCGGGATTATTTTTTTTACTTTAATAGACAAACGGATGGCTGTGGTGCTAGGTTGTGCTGCTAGTCACAGATAACATCACCTTGAATTACAATGTGTGGTTAGGGGCTGTGTTAACATCTTTCACACCTATTGATGCTGCACCTGTTTATTTGCTGCAAGTAGGTCAGTTTATGCGATGAGAACAGTCCAGGGTGAATTTATGACGAGAATGAGCAAGCAGCAGCTTCGATTTCAGTGCAGGACAAGCAGCGCTCAAGAGCAGGCCCCTGACCTTCAAGTTCCCCTCTCCTCTCTCCCGTGTTCCGCCAGCCCGTGTCTGGGGGCCCAGTGGGAATAAGTGGGGGGGCTTGTTTCCTGCACCCCCCCCCCGCCCCGCCCCACTCCCGCCCGCCTCGCCACCTCTGCTCTCAGGCTGTGGGAAAGGTCGGTTACCAGGGACGGTTGGAGGCGCGGAACTCGATTCCTCGGTGTTAGGGTGCACCTTCGGTGGCAGGAACGTCACACGCCCGTCGCTAATGGAGCCACGGCAACATAAAACGCCAAAGGTGCCCGTAACAAATCGTCGTGTTTGACTGTTCCAGCGCACTCCTGGCTGGCCTCCCATCTTCCACCCTCCGTAAACTGGCGCTCGTCCAAAATTTGGCTGCCCCTGGGTCCTAACTCGCAACAAGTCCCGTTCACCCATCATCCCCTGTGCTCGCTGACCTACACTGGCTCCCGGTTAAGCAGTGCCTCGATTTCAAAATTCTCATCCTTGTTTCCAAATCCCTCCAGGGCCTCGCCCCCTCCCTATCTCTGTTATCTCCATCAGCTCCACAACCCTCCGAGATATCTGCACTCCTCTAATTCTGACCTTTTGCAGACCCCCGATTTTAATCGCTCCACCATTGGTGGCTGTGCCTTCAGCTGCCTGGGCCCTAAGCTCTGGAATTCCCTCCCTAAACCTCTCATGCTGTCTACTTCTTTCCTCCTTTAAGACGCTCCTTAAAACCTACCTCTTTGACCAAGCTTTTGGTCACCTGTCCGAATATCTCCTTATGTGGCTCGGTGTCAAATTTTGTTTGATTACGCTCCTGTGAAACACCTTGATATTAAAGGTGCTATATAAATGCAAGTTGTTGTTATTTGAAGCTTCATATTCATCCTAACCTCCTACTACATTGGGATAATTCTGTGACCACTGGATGTTCTTGCCATGGAAGGAGTTCAGCGAAGATTCACCAGACTGATACCTGGGATGGCAGGAATGACGTATGAGGAGAGATTGGGTCGATTGGGCTTGTACTCGCTGGAGTTTAGAAGAATGAGAGGGGATCTCATTGAAACTTATAAAATTCTAACAGGACTGGACAGACTAGATGCAGGAAGGATGTTCCCGATGGTCGGGGAGTCCAGAACCAGGGGTCACAGTCTAAGGATAAGGGGTAAGCCATTTAGGACAGAGATGAGGAATTTCTTCACCCAGAGAGTGGTGAACCTGTGGAATTCTCTACCACAGAAGGCAGTAGAGGCCAATTCATTAAATATATTCAAGAAGGAGTTAGATATATTTCTTAAGGCTAAAGGGATCAAGGGATATGGGGAGAAAGCAGGGACAGGGTACTGAATTTGGATGATCAGCCATGATCGCATTGAATGGTGGAGCAGGCTCGAGGGGCCGAGTGGCCTACTCCTGCTCCTATCTTCTATGTTTCTATGGAAGCCGCACTCACAGGGAGCCCAGTTATTGTAGCTTTATCCACCAAGTGAAGCTCCTCACAGGAATCACAGTTACCCATCCGTGGCTCAGTGGGTTTCTGAGTCAGAAGGTTGTGGGTTCAAGTCCCACTCCAGAGACTTGAGCACAATATCCAGGCTGCCATTCCAATGTAGCACTGAGGGAGCGCAGCACTGTCTAACACAATAAGACATAGGAGCAGGAGTAGGTCATTTGGCCCCTCGAGCCTGCTCCATCATTCAATAAGATCATGGCTGATCTGATTGTGGCCTCAACTACACTTCCCTGGCCGCTCCCCATAACCCTTGACTCGCTTACTATTCAAAAATCTGTCTATCTCCACCTTAAATATATTCAATGACCCAGCCTCCACAGCTCTTTGGGGAAGAGAATTCCAAAGATTCACAACCCTCTGAGAGAAGAAATTCCTCCTCATTTCTGTTTTAAATGGGTGACCCCTTTATTCTGATATTATGCTCCCTAGTTCTAGATTCTCCCACGAGGGGAAACATCCTCTCTACATCTATTCTGTCAAGCCCCTTCAGAATCTTATATGTTTCAATAAGATCACCTCTCATTCTTCTAAACTCCAATGAGTATAGGCCCAACCTGCTCAACCTTTCTTCATAAGACAACCCCTTCATCTCCGGAATCAACCTCATGTACCTTCTCTGAATTGCCTCCAATGCAAGTATATCTTTCCTTAAAAAAGGAGACCAAAAGTGTACGCAGTACTCCAGGTGTGGTCTCACCAATGCCCTGTACAGTTGTAACAGGACTTCCATAATTTTATATTCCATTCCCTTTGCAATAAAGGCCAACATTCCATTTGCCTTCCTAATTACTTGCTGTACCAGCATGCTAACTTTTTGTGATTCATGTACAAGGGCCCCCAGATCCCTCTGTATCTCAGCATTTTGTAATCTCTCCCCATTTAAATAATAATTTGCTTTTTTATTTTTCCTACCAAAGTGGATAACCTTGCATTTTCCCACATTGTACTCCATCTGCCAGATGTTTGCCCACTCACTTAGCCTATCTATATCCCTTTGGAGATTCTTTACATCCTCCACAAAATTTGCTTTCCCACCTATCTTTGTATCATCAGCAAATTTGACTACATTACACTCAGTCCCTTCATCCAAGTCATTAATATAGATTGTAAATAGTTGAGGCCCCAGCACTGATCCCTGCGGCACCCCACTAGTTACAGTTTGCCAACCTGAAAATGACCCATTTATCCCAACTCTCTGTTTCCTGTTAGTTAGCCAATCCTCTATTCATGCTAATATATTACCCCCAACCCCATGAGCTCTTATCTTGTGCAGTAACCTTTTATGTGGCACCTTATCGAATGCCTTCTGGAAAGCCAAATACACGACATCTACTGGTTCCCCTTTATCCACCCTGTTCATTACATCTTCAAAGAACTACAGTTCTTGTAATCATGTTGTCAAACATGATTTCCCTTTCATAAAACCATGCTGACTTTGCTTGACTATATTATGATTTTCTAACTGTCCTGCTACCACTTCCTAATGATGGACTCTAGCGTTTTCCCAATGACAGATGTTAGGCTAACTGGTCTATAGCTTCCTGCATTCTGTCTCGCTCCTTTCTTAAATAGCGGTGTTACATTTGTGGTTTTCCAGTCCGTAGGGACCTCTCCAGAATCCATGGAATTTTGGTAGATTACAACCAATGCATCCACTGTCTCTGCAGTCATCTCTTTTAAGACCCTAGAATGCAGGCCATCTGGTCCAGGGGACTTATCCACCATTAGTCCCATTAGTTTGCCTAGTACTTAGCTTCCAGTGATAGTGATTGTTTTAAGTTCTCCCCCCCCCCACCCCAATAGCCCCTTGATTATCCATTATTGGGATGCTTTTAGTGTCTTCTACCGTGAAGACCGATACACAATATTTGTTCAAAGTCCCCACCATTTCCCTGTTTCCCATTATTAATTCCCCAGACTCATCTTCTAGGGAACCAACATTTACTTTAGCTACTCTCTTCCTTTTTATATACCTGTAGAAGCTCTTACTGTCTGTCTTTATATTTCTTGCTAGCTTACTCTCATAAGCCAATTTCTCTCTCTTTATCATTTTTTTAGTTGTCCTTTTAAAAATTTCTCAATCCTCTGGCCTTCCACTATTCTTCGCAACATTGTATGCCTTTGTTTTCAATTTGCTACCATCCTTTACTTCCTTAGTTAGCCATGGATGGTTGATCCTTCTCTTAGAGTCTTTCTTTCTCACTGGAATATATCTTTGCTGAGAGTTATGAAATATCTTCCTAAATGTTTGCCACTGCTTTTCTACAGTCTTTTCCCAGCCCCTACACTTGCTTAAAAATCTGTTCCATTTCCTGCTTTGTTCCAGTTCTGACGAAAGGTCATCGACCTGAAACGTTAACTCTGTTTCTTCTTCACAGATGTTGCCTGACCTGCTGAGTATCTCGAGCATTTCCTGTTTTTATTTTATATAATATGTTTTCCCAGTCCACTTTAACCAAGTCTGCCTTCATACCTTTGTTATTACCTTTATTTAAGTTCAGGACACGAGTTTGAGACCTAGCTTTCTCACCCTCAAACTGAATTTGAAATTCTACCATGCTATGATCACTCTTCCCAAGAGGATCCTTCACTTCGAGATCATTAATTAATCCAGCCTCGTTACACATTACCAGATCTAAAATAGCCTGCTCCCTGGTTCCTCAACATATTGCTCCAAGAAACCATCCAGCATACACACTAAGAACTCTTCCTCAAGTCTACCTTTGCCAATTTGCTTTGTCCAATCAATATAAAGATTAAAATCTTCCATGATTATAGCCGTGCCTTTCTTTCAAGCCTCTATTATTTCTTGATTTATTCTCTGTCCTACAGTGAAGCTACTGTTTGGGGGCCTGCAGACCACTCCCACCAGTGACTTCTTACCCTTATTATTTCTTATCTCAACCAAAACTAATTCTATGTCTTGATCTTGTAAGCCAGTATAATTTCTCACTACTGCACTGACCCCATCCCTTATTAACAGAGCTACACCACCCCCTTTTCCTTTCTGCCTATCCTTACGAAATGGCAAATACCCCATAATATTCAGTTCCCAGCCTTGTTCACTTGCAACCACGTCTCTGTAATGGCTGTTGATTTGAGATGGTAAACCAAATCTCAGGTGGATGTAAAAGATCCCATGGCACTATATGAAGAAGAGCAGAGGGGTTCTCCCTGGTGTCCTGTGTGGTAAACCACTGTTTGTATTCCTGTTTGTCCTGTTTGTATTCCACTGTGTACATGCCTGGACATGCCTCGGCTGACTCCTCCCACAGGTCCTAGTATAAAGGTGACTGCTCCCCAACCCTTGTATCCTGGACCGGTCGACCACTCGAGGCAGACCTCCATTCTGTTGTTAATAAAAGCCTTCAGTTACTCTTCTAACTCTCAGTCTTTTATGAGTAATTGATAGCGCATCAATTTTATTAACAACATTTTTATAATGGAGAAGATCCTCACACCAGCATGCCTGGACTTAGATCATCGGGAGGCGGACTCATCCACCAAGTTTACTCACTGGCTTAAGTGTTTCGAAAAATTCCTGACCGCCTCCGAAGCAATCAAATCGGACGAGGACAAACTGGATGTCCTGACCTCCAAAGTGAACCACCGAGTGTACTCGGTCATCCAAGACGCGACCTCGTACGCGGATGCTATCAAGCTCCTCAAGGACCAGTACACGCGCCCAGTGAACGAAGTGTACGCCAGGCACCTCCTGGGGAGTCGTAAACAACAACCTGGGGAATCGACCGTGGAATACCTTCAGGCACTGTCTGTGCTTGGCCGGGCCTGTGGTTGTAAGGATGTAAAGGCCGCCGTGTACACAGAGGAACTTATCCGGGACGCTTTTGTAGCGGGCCACAGATCCAATTACACACGACAGCGACTGTTGGAGCAGAGCAACCTCGACCTCAACAAGGCCTCTGAACTCGCACTATCATTGGATGCAGCCTACCAGGGCATGGATGCCTACTCCTCTGCACCGTGGACGCCGTGGGGAATGACAGCCTGGGACACGGTAGGACCGCCTCATAGCGCCGTGCCACCCCAGCCACACCCCAACAACGACCCAACTACCGCAGCAGTGTCCCAAGGCCAGACAGCAGTGCCCCAAGGCCAGAAATGCTACTTCTGTGGCCAGGCAAAACACCCCAGAGCGCGCTGCCCGGCGAAAAACGCGATCTGCTCAGGCTGCGGGAAGAAGGGACACTACGCTAGCGTCTGCAGGGCCAAAGCCACCCCGAACCCCAGCAGCGCCGCGTGTGGGCCATGCGGGCCACCATTTTGGACCTCCCCGGCCGTGTGCGAATCACCGGTACAGCAGCCATTTTGGACGCCTCCAGCCACATGGGGATCATGGACGCCGCCATCTTGGATGACAGCCGGGACGCAGCAGGCCCCCGACACCGCCTCATCTGATACCCGCAGCGACACACCGACCCCTACACTGGCATCCGTTACACTGGACCAAGCGAGACCGCACCAACTGGCCAGTTCCACAATGGACATTAAGGTAAATGGTCACGATACAATCTGCCTTTTTGACTCTGGGAGCACGGAGAGCTTCATCCACCCCGACACGGTGCGGCGTTGCTCTCTCCCAGTCCTGCCTGCGCAACAGCGGATTTCTATGGCCTCCGAGTCCCAGTCGGCGGACATCGGCGGCTACTGCGTGGTGACACTCGTAGTAGACGGGACTGTGTACGATCATTTTAAACTCCTGGTCCTGCCCGACCTCTGCGCTGCCGTCCTGCTGGGGTTAGATTTCCAGTGCCACCTTAAAAGCGTTACGATGGCGTACGGTGGACCCCTACCCCCACTCACAGTCCGCAGCCAGCAGCTTCCAAATTGCCCGCCGCGCACCAGGTGCAACCTCTCCACACTCAGAGTCACCCCCCCCCCACTGTTTGCTAACCTCACCCCCGACTGTAAGCCCATCGCCACAAAGAGCAGGCGATACAGTGCCGGGGACAGGGTTTTCATTAAAACCGAAGTGGAGCGGCTCCTGAAGGAAGGGATTATTGAGGGCAGCACCAGCCCCTGGCGAGCCCAGGTTGTGGTCGTTAAGACCGGCGAGAAGCAGCGCCTGGTCATCGACTACAGCCAGACAATAAATCGCTACACCCTGCTGGACGCCTACCCACTCCCCCGCATAGCTGATATGGTCAACCAGATCGCGCAGTACCGCGTCTTCTCGACCATTGACCTGAAATCAGCGTACCACCAGCTCCCTATCCGCCCTGAGGACCGCCAGTATACTGCCTTTGAGGCAAACGGCCGCCTCTATCACTTCCTTAGGGTTCCCTTTGGCATCACCAACGGGGTCTCCGTCTTCCAAAGGGAGATGGACCGGATGGTAGATCAAAATGCGTTGCAGGCCACTTTCCCATATCTGGACAATGTGACCATCTGCGGCCGTGACTTGCAGGACCATGACGCAAACCTCGAAAAATTCCTCCGCACCGCCCAACTCCTGAACCTGACATATAACAAGGAGAAGTGCATATTCCGCACAAACCGCCTCGCCATCCTTGGCTGTGTTGTGGAACACGGAGTCATCGGCCCCGACCCCGACCGGATGCGTCCCCTTATGGAACTCCCACTGCCCCACTGCCTCAAGGCCCTGAAGAGGTGCCTAGGGTTTTTCTCCTATTACGCCCAGTGGGTCCCCTACTATGCGGACAAGGCCCGTCCGCTGATCAAGTCCACCTCTTTTCCCTTGACGGCAGAGGCCCGCTTAGCCTTCCACCGTATCAAGGAGGACATTGCCAAAGCCACCATGCACGCAGTGGACGAATCCATCCCCTTCCAGGTGGAAAGCGACGCGTCCGACTTTGCCCTGGCCGCTACCCTCAATCAGGCGGGGAGACCCGTGGCCTTCTTTTCACGAACCCTCCAAGGCCCGGAGACCAGACACTCCGCTGTTGAGAAGGAGGCCCAGGCGATTGTGGAGGCTGTGCGTCATTGGAGGCACTACCTGGCCGGAAAACGATTTACCCTGCTCACTGACCAGCGTTCAGTTGCTTTTATGTTTAACAACAAGCAGAGGGGCAAAATCAAAAATGACAAGATCTTGAGGTGGAGAATCGAACTTTCCACCTACAACTACGAGATCTTGTACCGGCCCGGGAAGCTAAATGAACCCCCGGATGCGCTATCGCGTGGCACCTGCGCCAGCGCGCAGATCGATAGACTACGGGTCCTCCACAATGACCTCTGCCACCCGGGGGTCACCAGGTTCTTCCACCTCATCAAGGCCCGCAACCTGCCTTACTCTATTGAGGAGGTCAGGACCATGACCAGGAACTGCCAAGTCTGCGCTGAGTGCAAACCACACTTTTATAGACCAGACAGGGCCCACCTGATAAAAGCCACTCGCCCCTTCGAGCGCCTGAGCGTTGATTTTAAAGGGCCTCTCCCCTCCTCCGACCGCAATGTGTACTTCCTCAATATTATTGATGAGTACTCCCGTTTCCCGTTCGCCTTCCCCTGCCCGGACATGACCAGTGCCACGGTCATTAAATGTCTGAACAACCTCTTCACCCTGTTCGGCTTCCCCAGCTATATCCATAGCGACCGGGGCTCATCGTTTATGAGCGACGAACTCCGTCAGTACCTGCTAACTAGGGGTATTGCCACAAGCAGGACCACCAGTTACAACCCCCGGGGGAACGGACAGGTGGAAAGAGAAAATGCGACAGTTTGGAAGGCCGTCCTGCTAGCCTTAAAGTCTAGGGGCCTTCCAACCTCCCGCTGGCAGGATGTGCTCCCCGATGCGCTCCACTCTATTCGGTCACTGCTCTGCACTGCCACTAACGCCACCCCTCATGAGAAAATGTTTGTCTTCCCAAGGAAGTCCACATCAGGGACGTCGCTACCGCCATGGCTGACGTCCCCAGGGCCGGTCCTACTGAGAAGACACGTGAGGACCCATAAAACGGACCCCCTGGTCGAGAGGGTCGACCTCCTCCACGCCAACCCCCAGTATGCTTACATCGCATACCCGGACGGGCGGGAGGACACAGTCTCCATAAGAGACCTTGCACCCTCGGGGACCACAGTAACCCACTACCACCCCCCCCCACGATCCGATATCCAGCCCCAGCAGACGGCAGGCCTGGGCCCCGCGACCCGCTCGACATCTACGAGGACGACACGCCTGTGCCACAGCCTACGCTGGACTCGACGCCGGAAGCTTCACTACCCCTGCCGTCGCCACGCCGATCACAGCGGCAGACAAGACCTCCGGAGAGACTCCAATACACTAACTTTTAATACACTTCACCCCGCCGGACTCAATTTTAAACAAGGGGTGAATGTGGTAAACCACTGTTTGTATTCCTGTTTGTCCTGTTTGTATTCCACTGTGTACATGCCTGGACATGCCTCGGCTGACTCCTCCCACAGGTCCTAGTATAAAGGTGACTGCTCCCCAGCCCTTGTATCCTGGACCGGTCGACCACTCGAGGCAGACCTCCATTCTGTTGTTAATAAAAGCCTTCAGTTACTCTTCTAACTCTCAGTCTTTTATGAGTAATTGATAGCGCATCATCCTGGTCAATATTTATCCCTCAACCAACATCTCTAAAACAGATTATCTGGTCATTTAGCGCTTTGCCATTTGTGGGAGCTTGCTGTGCGCAAATTGGCTGCCACGTTTCCTACATTACAACAGTGACTACACTTCAAAAGCATTTCATTGCCTGCAAATTGTCCTGAGGTCATGAAAGGCGCTATATAAATTCTACAGCGATTGTCCTGATAGGGGGCTTTAAAATTATGACGGATAGATGTGGAGAAGATGTTTCTGCTTGTGGGCGAGACCAGAACTAGGGGGCCATCAGTATAGGATAGTCACTAATCAATCCAATGAGGAATTCAGGAGAAACTTCTTTACCCAGAGAGTGGTGAGAATGTGGAACTTGCTACCACAGGGAGTGGTTGAGGTAAATAGCAGAGATGCCTTTAAGGGGAAACTAGATAAGTACACGAGGGAGAAAGGAATAGGAGGATCTGCTGATAGGGGGAGATGACGTAAATAGAGTGGGTGGGGGCTCGTGTGGAGCATAAACGCAGACCGGTCGGGCCGAATGGCCTGTGTTGTAAATTCTACATGTGATACTCCAAGGCATAACAGAGTCATGATACAGGAGGTAAGTGTGACAAATGAGAATTGCAGGCTAGAGGCAAGACTGAATTATGGATGATGAAAGACCTCTATGGCATTGATTAGCACGGGTCAGATTTATGCTGTTATGGCCTTGAAGTCAATGGACAAGAAAATCGGCCGGGGTGCGGAGCAAGCTGACGATTTGCTATTGCCTGTTTTGAGCTCCAGTCTGAGTCGAGCGTCACCCACCAGAACATCTAATCAGCATTCACATGTAGTAAGCCCCTGATACAGATTTAACCGGCAGAAATCAGCCACTTGACCTATGCACGTGAAGCCTTCCCTCTGTGCAGCATAGACAGCGAACAGGGGGAAAATATCACCTTTTATAAGCAAACAACAGCCAGCCAGCTTTTTCTAATGCCTGACTATAAAAAAAATGCCAATGAAACAGTTTGTGAAATGCCAAGTACGTTGTTGAAAGAGAAATACCGTCTAACGCTTCGAGCGGATATAATGTTCCACAGCCTGAAGGAAGATCTCGCCTGAAATGTCAACATGTCTCTCTCTCTCTCCCGCTCTTTCAGAGGTCGAGTAACCCGCTGTGTGTGTTCTAAAATCCGCTGCTTTCATTTCAGTTTCCTAGCTAATTGTGCTCGTTTAAAAAAATATCTCAGTCCAGCCCCCCCAGATCTATTTCAAGACATCAGTGGCCCGACCAGAGAGATTCATTTTTTTTTTGGAGTGTCGTTTACAGAAAGTTAATAACATTTCTAACTGAGAGGGGTTTTGCCAGAGCAAATAAGGGAGAAGCTGTTTCCAATGGCCGGTGGGGTCGCTTAACCAGAGGACACAGATTTAAGATAATCGGCAAAAGAACCAGAGGGGAGATGAGGATTTTTTTTTATGCAGCGAGTTGGGGGGGGGGGTGGGTTTATGCTTCAACTGTATAAAACACTAGTTAGACCTCAGCTAGAGTACTGCGTGCAGTTCTGGTCACCACATTACAGGAAAGATGTGATTGCCCTGGAGAGGGTAGAGAGGAGATTGACGAGGATGTTGCCGGGAGTAGAGAATCTTAGCTATGAGGAAAGACTAGATAGGCTGGGTCTGTTTTCCTTGGAACAGAGGAGGCTGAGGGGAGACCTTATTAAGGTATATAAAATTATGAGGGGCCTAGATAAAGTGGGTAGAAAGGACCTATTTCCCTTAGCAGAAAGGTCAAAATACCAGGGGGCACAGATTTAAAGTAATTGGTGGAAGGTTTAGAGGCGATTTGAGGGGAAATGTCTTCACCCAGAGGGTTGTGGGGATCTGGAACTCACTGCCTGAAAGGATGGTAGAGGCAGGAACCCTAACCACATTTAAAAAGTACTTGGATGTGCACTTGGGATGCTCTAACCTACAGGGCTACGGACCAAGAGCTGGGAAGTGGGATTAGGCTGGGTAGCTCTTTGTTGGCCAGCGCAGACACGATGGGCTGAAATGGCCTCCTTCCGTGCTGTAACTTTCTATGATTCTATGACTGTTATGATCTGAATTGCACAGCTCGAAAGGGTGGTAGAAGCAGATTTAATATTAACTTTCAAAAGGGAATTGGATATACACTTGAAGGTGAAAAAAATTGGGGATACGTGGAGTGGAACTAATTGGATAGCTCTTGCAAAGTGCTGGAAAAAGCTGTCCAATTCCACTTCCCGTATCCCCAAATCTTTTCGCCTTCAAGTGCCGAATGGCCTCCTTCTGTGCTTTATCATTCTATGAGAGTATAGGGAACACATCGATGACTTGCCAATGAGAGTACGGCAGATTACAGACCACCTCACTACCGCGCCCCCCCCCACTGCCGCTGCAGCCTGGAAGGCAATCTGTCAACTGCACCCGAGAGCCGAGATATCGTCAACCCACGTGCGTTCCTGGAAGCCACAATGGCTGGAAATTTTCTCTGAAATTTTCTTCTGCTCCCTCTCCACCGCTGCAACTTTGCTGGATGTGCAGAGGAAATGCCGTTTACACACACAAACCGGCTTTCCGCCGAACATCCGGTGAGGTTACCCGTAGCTGAGCAGCTCCGAGGAATTAAACAAAAAATTGATTCTGGGGATAGGGACGCTGCTGGCAAGGCCGGCGTTTATTGCCCATCCCTAGTTGCCCTTGAGAAGGTGGTGGTGAGCTTCCTTCTTGAACCGCTGCAGTCCGTGTGGTGAAGGTACTCCCACAGTGCTGTTAGGGAGGGAGTTCCAGGATTTTGACCCAGCGACGATGAAGGAACGGCCATTATACTTCCAGGTCAGGATGGTGTGTGACTTGGAGAGTAACTTGGAAGTAATGGTGTTCCCATGTGCTTGCTGCCCTTGTCCTTCCCAGTTGGCGGAGGTCACGGGTTTGGGAGGTGCTGCCAAAGAAGCCTTGGCGAGTTGCTGCAGTGCCTCTTGTAGATGGTACACACTGCAGCCACGGTACACCGGCGGTGGAGGGAGTGAATGGTTAAGGTGCTGGATGGGGTGCCAATCAAGCAGGCTGTGTTTTGAAATGTGGACTTTACTGGGGCTCTGTTAGTTATCCTGAAGCCTTTAATCAGCTCGTGTTCTAGGCGGGTGCGGGAGGCACAGTGGGGCCGGAGATCTTTCACAATGGGCCTCTGCGCCCTCTTCTCACTTGCTTTGCAATCAGGAAAATAGAACTTTTAAGGGTGCAAAGCCGAGGGGGAAAAAAAAATCAGGTGTAATGATTTTTTGCCTCTTGACGTTCAAGCGAGAAGTGAAAAATGGAATGTTTACTAAGAAAATCAAGAATTAGATTCATAAAAAACCAACAACAATAAAACTAAATCCAACCCAGAAGGTACACAGCGTACATTCACCTCTCGGTGTTTCGAAAGCAATTGAAACGCTCGTTGAGTCCCGTCTGTGCTATTGGATGGGAATTATTCCCCTGTCATTAGCAAAATGCTAAAATGAAATGGAATGGTGAATTTCTGCTTCAATGACTCCTTCCTACATTTAAAGCACGATATATATTACCACATTGAAGCCAATTTTGAGCTTCAGTAGACAGTTCTATTGACTGTTCGAAAGAAAGCCTCCTGAAAATTACATGCTTTTCATTCACTCGGTCTGTCATTTTTTTTTCTCTCTCTCTCTCCAAGTGACGTTCATTGATTGTGATCGTGTTTCTAATTTGTGATGTGACTGGAGGGGGGTCAAGATGATAATGAAAAAGGCTTTGTTGTGTCTTATTATAATGCTGCTGGAACAACCTCATTGACAAGAGCATGGGAAAAGAAAGATCGGCGGAGGCAACAGGCTTGAAAGGCGCGCGTGGCAGACGGTCGAATCGTTTGGAAATCTAAGACAAGTTAGAGATCAATGGGGAGAAAGAATTAAAAAAAAAATATAATTCATCAGGTAGCACAGTCAGCCTGCCGGGCTATGTGAACCAGGAGCAGGCGAGGCTTTTTCAATAAGTTAGGTCACAAGACCCTTTGACACAGGGACACTGCAGTTGCTGCAGAATAATACACAATTAAGGAAGCTGTCTGCCCTTTGGCAGAAGAGGGCAGCCAGAATGATTGAGGGGGACGGAGGGATTGGATCAGGAGTGATTATGTAAATCGGGCATGTTCTCAATTGAAAAGAGAAGGTCGAGAGGTGGTATGATTGCTGTTTTTTAAGATTCGAAAGGGACTGGATGTTGTCGACCGTGACGAGCTGTTTCACATTGTGCAGAACAGTAGAACCAGAGGACACAGCCTGCGCTTGGAGGGGGGGGTAAACTCAAAATTTGCGGAAATGTTGGATGGAATTTTAATTCCCCAGGGAGGCGGGTTGGGGGTTATAAATGTTTAAATGGCCTTCTCCTTCTTAGGCAGTCCCTTGGAACCGAGGATGACTTGTTTCCACATTAAAAATGAGTTTCCAGGTGACTGATGAGTCCAATGCGGGACCTCCAGGGCTGGATTTTGATACTGGAGGCGGGTAGGAGGCGGGACAACAACTTTCCGGGTTGTAGCCCTGCTTCCATCGAGTTCTGGCCAACCCACTCGATTTTCACTTGATTGACCTTGTTGACCCCGCCCAGCGGGCTCAGCAGGCCAATTAAGGGCCACCCGGCAACAGGTGACATCACAGATTGACATTTCATCTGTCAAGAGCTTTTGACAGATGAAATGTCAACATTTGACAGCTCTTTGAAGCTGTCAAACACTGACAATCTGTACACTAAGTTAATTCCTTGCTCTCAGGCTGATTTAGAGATCTCTCCAGAACAGAAAGCTGAATGCTGCAATTTTTGACAGCTTGCGGCCATTCTGCTTTCTGTGCCGGTGAGATGAGGGACTCCTGAGACCTGAAGGAAGGAAGGCTGTAAAGGTAAGTAAAACTTCTTTAAACACTTTACACACACCAAACACACTTACCTCTTCACTCATGCACCCATCACTCACCTGAACACCGGACATCGCGAACCCTCCAAGTCCTTCAGCCCGACGGTCCGCCTCGCTAACTTGGCATGGTTTGGAGCCATCGGGAATCCCACACTTCAGGAATAAAAATGTGGATTAGGCTAAAAACTGCCCGTTAACTACCTGTTAACAGGCAGTTAATTTGCACTAATCCCCTTCCCGCCTCGGGGAGGCGGGTCCCAGCACAGGTCGTGTATCCGCCTCCTTTGAAATGGGCATGGAGACGGGTTGGGGGCGGGATGGGTTCGTGCCCCCCGATTTCGAGATTTTAACTCCCCCACACGCCTCCAATCCCGCCTCCACAGCCCAATGAAAATCCAGCCCACAGTCTCTGTCACAGGTGGGGCAGACGGTGGTTGAAGGGACGGGTGGGTGGGGTGCTTGGGTTGATGTGCGCTCCTTGCGCTGCCTGCGCTTGGCTTCCGCTTGCTCCCGGCGAAGAGACTCGAGGTGTTCGGCGCCTTCCCGGATGCTTCTCCTCCACTTTGTGCGGTCTTGGGCCAGGGATTTCCAGGTGTCGGTGGGGATGTTGCACTTTTTCAAGGAGGCTTGGAGGATGTCCTTGAAGCGCCACCCAGTGCCGGTTTTAATGGAGGCTGGTTGGGGGGAGGGCGGCCAATGTGCTCTCAGAAGACGGGTCGGCCCTTAAAATATTTTAAGGAGGACGTGTGCCTCCCTTTTAACGTCAATTTTATTTTTAACACCTGCAGGCCGGGCCGGGTTTTGGGAAGCCCAACAGCTGAAGGGAGGTGTGAAAGGCCGGATCCATCAGGTAAGTCCCTTTACAGTATTCCTTGTGGGCCAGGAAGAGCCGGAGTGTATCCCGCCTGCACCCCCCCCCAACTGGCCCAACAAGCAAACCTGTAAACCCCTCCCCTTCCCCCCCCACAATTTGTCCAATCCCCCGCCCCGACCCCCAACCCCCGATGACAGCTCCCTTGCCAATGCCAGATCCCTGTCTGCAGCCTGCAGCCACAGGCCTACCTGCCCGTCACAGTCAGCCTTCAAACTGGCGGGCTGCGGCCGGGAAACAGGGAATTAAAAAAAGAAAATCAGTTCCTGCCCTTAAATTCGGCAGGACCTCCGGGAACGGTAGCCTAGTGGTTATGTTACTGGACGAGTAAGCCAGAGGCCTGGACTTATGATCCGTAAATGTAAATTCAAATCCCAGTACACCAGCTGGGAAATTTAAATTCAATTAACTAAATCTGGAATAAAAAGCTAGCATCAGTGATGGTGACCATGAAACTACCGGATTGCCATAAAAACTCATCTGGCTCACTAATGTCCTTTAGGGAAGGAAATCTGCCATCCTTACCCGGTCTGGCCTATATGTGACTCCAGACACACAGCAATGTGGTTGACTTTTAACTGCCTCTCTGAAATAGCGTAGCAAGCCATTCAGTTGTATTCAAGGAGGCGGCTCACCACCACCTTCTCGAGGGCAATTAGGGACGGGCAATAAATGCCGGCCTTGCCGGCGACGCCCACATCCCATGAATGAATTGAAACAAAACCTGTACTTCCGGGTATCCCGGCCGCTAAACCTCTCCCTTCACTTCCCTCCTCGCCTTCCCGTTATTACTGGGGCCAATCTTTCAGTGAGCGAGTGGTCAATCTATGGAACAGGCTCCCTAGGGAGATGGTGGAAGCAGTTAGGATTGATTCATTCAAATACAAATTAAATTAGATTCCTTTCAGATAAATAACATTTTGGGATACAGTCTGTGAGTAATTTGAGACGTGACGTGTGGGGAGTGTAGCATTGCTCGGGAGGAACGGGTGACTTTGGACCTTTGGTTCCCAAAGCTCTCCACCACTGGGGGTTTTCCTCGCCTCATGTCTGGGTTTGTTGTAGACTCATTGATAGAGATTGATTGCTGTGATTAGTCAACAACTCCATTATTGACTTCTTCTTCTTAGGCAGTCCCTCGGAACCGAGGATGACTTGCTTCCAATTTAAAAATGAGTTCTCAGGTGACTGATGAGTCCAATGAGGGACCTACAGTCTCTGTCATAGGTGGGGCAGACAATGGTTGAAGGGGCGGGTGAGTGGGGTGCTTGGGTTGACTTGCGCTGCTTACACTGTTTGCGCTTGGTTTCTGCTTGCTCCCGGCGAAGAGACTCGAGGGGCTAGATTTTGTCAATGGGGACAATGATGGAGGCGGGACTCCCACTTTTTGGGTTGTAGTCCCTCCTCCATTGATTGGTGGCAAACCCACGCGACTTTCTCTTGATTGACCTTGTTGAGCCCGCCCAGCAGGCTCAGCAGGCCAATTAAGGGACACCCGGTTACAGGTGACGTCAGGGATTGACATTTCATCTGTCAAGAGCTTTTGACAGATGAAATATCAGCGTTTGACAGCTCTGTGAAGCTGTCAAACACTGACAATCTGACTTCTAACTTGAGTCCTTCTCCACACTCAGTTAGAAATCTCTCCAGAACAGAAAGCAGAATGCTGCAACTTTTGACAGCTCACAGCCATTCTGCTTTCTGTACCGGCGAGATGAGGGACTCCCGAGACCTGATGAAAGGAAGACAGCATTAGTAAGTAAAGGTAAGTAAAACTTATTTAAACACTTTACACACACCAAACACACTTACCTCTACACTCATGCACCCATCACTCACCTGAACACCGGACATCTCGAACCCTCCAAGCCCTTCAGCCCGATGGTCCGCCTCGCTAACTTGGCGTAGTTTGGAGCCATTGGGCAACCCACACTTCAGGGCTAAAAATAGGGATTAGGCCAAAAACTGCCTGTTAACTACCTGTTAGCAGGCAGTTAATTGGCACTAATCCCCTTCCCGCCTCAGGGAGGCGGCTCCCAGCACAGGTCGGGTACCCGCCTCCCGGGAAACGGGCATGGAGGCTGGTTAGGGGCGGGAAGGGTTCATGCCCCCCGATTTTCCAATTTTCCCCCCACTCCCGCCTCCAAACCCACCTCTACATGGCTTGGAAATTCGAACCCCAGGTGTTCGGCGCCTTCCCGATGCTTCTCCACTTTGTGCAGTCTTGGGCCAGGGATTCCCAGGTGTCAGTGAAGATGTTGCACTTTTTCAAGGAGGCTTTGAGGGTGTCCTTGAAGCATTTCCTCGGCCCACCTGGGGCTCTCTTGCCATGCCGGAGCTCCGAGTAGAGCGCTTGTTTTGGGAGTCTCGTATCGGGCATGCGGATGATGTGGCCTGTCCATCGGAGCTGATCGAGCGTGCTTAAAGCTTCGATGCTGGGGATGTTGGCCTGAGCAAGAACAGTGACGGCTACCAGGATGGTAGAAGACGAATTAGATGGATCTTGGTCTTTGTTTGTCTTGCAATTCCTATCTTCCTATGATAAAGAATGTTTGACTGGCATATCACATTCTTTAGGTCTTGGGAGAGGGAGGGGAGAACTGACAGTCAGTGTTTTGGAAAAAATGCAGCAAGCTGGACATTGTGGAAGTTAAAAGTAAAAACAGAAAATGCTGGCAATACTCGGCAGGTCAGGCAGCATCTGTGGAGAGAGAAACAGAGTCAATGGGCAGGAATTTAACTCAGGAGTTGGGAAGGAGGCGGGACTACAACGTTCAGGATTGTAGTCCCGCCTCCATCGAGATGCGGCCAATCCATGCGATTTTAACTTGATTGACCTTGTTGAGCCCACCCAGCGGGCTCAGCAGGCCAATTAAGGGCCACCCGGCAACAGGTGACGTCACAGACTGAAATTTCATCTGTCAAGAGGTTTTGACAGATGAAATATCAACATTTCACAGCTGTTTGAAGTTGTCAAACACTGACAGTCTTACTTCTAACCTGAGTCCTTCTCCACAGACTCAGTTAGAAATCTCTCCTGCACAGTAAGCTGAAGGCTGTCACTTTTGACAGTTCGCAGCCTTTCTGCTTTCTGTGCCAGTGAGATGAGGGACTCCCGAGACCTGAAGGAAGGAAGGCTGAAAAGGTAAGAAAAGGTAATTTACACTTCTTTAATCACTTTAGACACACCAAATACACTTATCTTTGCACTCATGCACACATCACTCACCTGAACACAAACATCTCGACCCCTCCAAGTCCTCCAACCCGACGGCCCACCTCCTCTAACTTGGTGTGGTTTGGAGCCATCGGGAATCCCACACTTCAACCTTCAAAATAGGGATTAGGCTAAAAACTGTTTGTTAACTACCTGTTAACAGGCAGTTAATTGGCACTAATCCCTTCCCGCCTCGGGTAGGCGGGTCCCAGTGCGGGGCGGGTACCCGCCTCCTTTGAAACTGGCATGGAGGCGGGTTTTGGTGCGGGATGGGGTCGGGACCCCTGATTTCGGGATTTTACCCCCCGCACGCCTCCAATCCTGACTCCACGGCAAAATGAAAATCCTTCCCAACGTTTCAGGTCGATGACCTTATAGTTCCTCAACCCCGCACAGCCCGCTTCTACCTCCTTCCCAAGATGCCTATTCCATTGTGGAAGTTAAGATGGGCGCATGAGATTTATGGCGTTTGTCAATTACAATCATTCTCGCACAAAATTCAGATTGAGACTGCCAAAATCTATATCTCATGACCATCCAGGATCTGATGCCGTTCACCAAAGTAGATGAGTTATTGAGCTTAGGACCGTAAAAGAAATAGACATAAAAAAGGCACTGTACAAGAGATGGCCATTCAGCCCATCAAACATGCTTGTCCCACAAAATGACCCCCCCATAATGGCTGAAGGAAAAGGAGTTGAAGGGACATGGGAACAATGTGTGTAAATGTGAATAGAACAGGAGAACACATGGTTTTGGGTGGAGTGGAGAGCATATGTGTTGCGGTACACAAGGTATCGCAAATGTGCGGGACAGACTGGATGGACCGAAGGGTCTTTACCTGCCCATCTCTGCTCGTATTTGCTTGCGTGGAGAGTAAACACCAACACGGACTGGGTTGGGCCGAATGGCCTGTTCCTGCGCTGTAACTTCCAAGCATTGCTACAGACCTTCAGCATTTCTGAGGGGACGTTTTGCACGAATATTCCTTTTGCCCCTAACAGCAATGATATAAATCAGCAGAAGTCGGCAGAGAATCCATCCTCACATTTCTATTATTTAACTGCGGCCTGTAGTTCCTCCAGGCAGCACTCACTCCTGCTCCAGTAACTCGGGAACCCTTGTGGCCCGTGATATATTTGATCCTGCTGCTCTGTACCTACATCTATCATCACCAGCTCCATTCCCCATCACATTTTTAACCAGATCCTCTTTAAAGAAATCCTGCGGGCAGAAAGATAACAGCTGAAAATGTTCAAAACCTATTACTTTCAATCACGTGTCTTTGGTCACAGTCTACATCCAGTGGCGAGCTTACATATTTTTCACAAATTCCATTTATAAACCACATCAAGCTTCTTCTCCACAATGAAAATAGGCTTAAACTCTGCAACTTTATCCTCAGAACTTAGGGCCTGCTGAAGGACTTTGGACTTTCCAAATATGGACGTAGGATCATTGAATGGTTACAGCACAGAAGGAGGCCATTTGGCCTGTCGAGCCCATGCCGGCTCTCTGCCAGAGCGCTTCAACTAGTCCCACTCCCCCACCCTTTCCCCGTAGCCCTGCAATTTTTTTTCCTTCAGGTACTTATCCAATTCTCTCTTGAAAACCACAATTGAATCTGTCTCCACCACCCTTTCAAGAAGTGCATTCCAATCCTAACCAACTCGCTGCGCAAAAAAAGTTTTTTCCTCATGTGGCCTTTGGTTCTTTTGCCAATCACCTTGAATCTGTGTCCTCTGGTTCTCGACCCTTCCGTCAATGGGAACAGTTTCTCTCTATCTACTCTGTCCAGACCCCTCATGATTTTGAATACCTCTATCATATCTCCTCTCAACCTTCTCTGCTCTAACGGGAACAACCCCAGCTTCTCTAGTCTATCCATGTAACTGAAGTCCCTCATCCCTGGAATCATTCTCGTAAATTTTTTCTGAACCCTCTCTAAAGCCTTCACATCTTTCCGAAAGTGCGGTGCCCAGAATTGGACACAATACTCCAGTTGAGGCCGAACCAGGGTTTTATACAGATTTATCATAATTTCCTTGCTTATGCCTCTATTTATGAAGCCCAGGATCCTGTATGCTTTTTTAACTGCTTTCTCAACCTGCCCTGCCACCTTCAATGATTTGTGCACATATACCCCCAGGTCTCTCTGTTCATGCACCCCCTTTAGAATTGTAATTTTAACACCTGTTTTTCTGGAAGACTAAAAGAATGGACTTGAAACCTTGGCTACTTGGGAAAAGAACATAAACCTGTCAACTTGAGTAAGATCAGAATGCTGTGTAATGAGGCCATTGACATGTCCTGAAATAGGACCATGGACTTGTTTACTACTAACTGGCAGGGTGCAGTTTTGCTGAGACAGTAGGTAGGATGTGTCTTGGTAAACTACAAGGTCAGGACTTGCGAGCAATGCTGATGGTTGTGGAGATAGGAAACAAGGCCTGAGGAACTGAAAAGAAACTATTTTGTGTTTGAGCTAAACATAATCCAAATATGTTCAACAGCAAACTTGAAGGAAAGCATATAAAACAGCCCATCCTGCAAGGATTTTCAGGAGAACCACGTACAATGTTGGAACAAGATGGTCTGGGAGAGGAACCTCTTTATTCTCGCAAGGCAAAGGACTTGATCAATCCTTTGGCCTTGAGTATTAAGGTTGAGTGAAAAGCTACTACTTTCTGGTAAAAATTGGCGTGTCTGTATGTCAAATTAAATTCTTTAAAGTTACAAAATAACTACAGTGTCTCACTTAATCCTTGACCTGTGTTTTGAACAAGAGAAAAGAAAAACCTACTGACATGAATCTTGTCATTCATGTGGAAATGACTTATGAAATAATACTGGGCGGCCTGCTGGCGGCGCTGTCCAGAGAGAGTATAAATACTCGGGCATGGGCCCAGCTTGCTCAGGACATTCTTTAACAGGAACTAGTGAAGGACACAACTAGATCTCCATGTGGAAAAACAGTTGATTAAAGCCTTGTGACCAAGGCACTTGAGACCAAGTGCCTAGTTTTCTTACATCACCTACACTACAATTACCTCTGTGGCACTTCTCTGAACTTGTTGATGGCAGGATTGTAAGATTCTAAAACCGTAATAAAACTGCTGCTATTGTGAAATGATCACGGACGGATTCAAAATGTAGGGGCTCAGCATGTGTTCCTTTGTCTGTGAGGGCTCAAAATGGAGGAAGTCAGCAGGGGGTCCTTTGCCTGTAAGGACTCAACATGGTCAACATATGGTCCTTTGTTTGTGAGACCACATAGACAGGAAGAAGAAACACCCGATGAAAAGGAAGTCCTGCCCCCCACACACATCACAGGAATATGAACGTGTCATGCAGAAGGAACTCCAATCAGGGAAGGTTGGGAGTGAAACTGACCTATCAGAGGGAGGCGAATGAAGAAATACGAGAGGGTCTGGCAGAAAGGCAGTATAAAGGAATGACCCAGAAGCGGCAAATTCAGAAGAAGAAGAGAAGAGACAAAGAAAGCGGTTTCACTGGCTAGTCGATGTTTGCAACCTTTACCGGACTGATCACCCTGGGATAAGAGTATGTATGAAAGTCGGACATAGAGCGTAGATATTGCTAAAGAGTACTTTTTATGTATTGTAAATTGTGAGCATATTAATTGCAAGAGAATACTTACATGTACTGCTTGAATAGTGGTTGGGGTTTTGAATCTGTCTTAGGAACAATAATAGGTTAAAGACAGAACACGTGTGTGTCTGGTGTAACTTCTCATAAGTCTCAATTCCGAACTCTATAACCTGTTGGACGGGGCGAGGGGTAATTTCATACGTCTTACAGGATGTTCACATTGGCAAACAATAGTCCAAAGTGCAGTCTTGCAAATGATCACCACAAAACTAGAACAATCTGTTTGATTTATGCTCAATTACCCTCAGAATGTCTCCTATTATTTGATTAGCTCTGTTGGTAACGGCTTCACATTGAATAGAAGTTCTAATGAATGATCAATACTCACATCAGATACTTTTCGTCTTCATCTTTTCTAAAAGATTCACTATGTACACGTGTTTTGTGTTTCCTACGTGTTAACCCAGGCTCTGTGGCAGCTCTCTCGCCACTGAGTCAGAAGGTTACGGGCTCCCACAAGGATCAGTGCTGGGACTATAACAAATGTTATAGATCCACAAAAGCTATTCTTTTCCAAGTCAGCAATAAACTTGCAGAATGGGCAATGAAACTCAACACAGATAAATGTGAGGTATTACATTTTAGTAAGAAAAATAGGGAGGTCACATATTACTTGGAAAATAAGAAACTAAATGGGATAGAAGAGCAAAGAGATCTCGGAGTACAAATACACACACCACTAAAAGTAGCGATGCAGGTTAATAAGGCCATAAAAAGAGGAAACTAACCAAGGATTTATTTCTAGAGGGATAGAATCCCTTGTATCAAACCTTGGTTAGACCACACTTGGAGTACTGTGTACAATTCTGGTCGCCATATTATAAAAAGGATATAGAGGCACTGGAGAGGGTGCAGAGAAGATTTACAAGGATGATGCCAGAAATACGAGGGTACACCTATCAGGAAAGGATGAACAGGCTGGGTCTCTTTTCTCCTGAAACAAGGAGGCTGAGGGGTGACCTAATAGAGGTCTTTAAAATTATGAAAGGTTTTGAGAGAATGGACACAGAGAGAGTGTTTCCACTTGTGGGGAAGAGCAAAACTACAGGCCATCAATATAAGATAGTCACCAAGAAATCAAATAGGGAATTCAGAAGAAACTTCTTTAGCCAGAGAGTGGTGAGAATGTGGAATTCGCTACCACAGGGAGTGGTTGAAGTGAATAGTATAGATGCATATATGGGGAAGCAAGATAAGCATATGAGGGAGAAGGGAATAAAGACTTAGGCTGATAGAGTTAGATAAGGAAAGATGGGAGGAGGCTCGAGTGGAGCAAAACGCCAGCATGGACTGGTTGGACCAACTGGCCTGTTTCTTGCTCTATATCCTATCTAATCCTATGTAAAGGGACTCGAGGACATAATTTAGGTTGGCACTCCAGTGCAGAACTGAGGGAGCGTTGCCCTGTCGGAGGTGCTGTCTTTTGGATGAGATGTTAAACCGAGGCTCTGACGGCCCTCTCGGGTGGATGTAAAAGATGAAAGAAGAGCAGGGAGTTCTTCCTGGTTTCCTGGCCAATATTTATCCCTCAACCACCATCCTGAGAAAAACAGATTATCTGGTTGTTATATCATTGTTATTTGTGGGCCTTTGCTGCCGTGTTTCCTTACATTACAACAGTGACTACACTTGAAAGGCACTTACTGGCTGTAAAGCACTTTGGGACGTCCTGAGGTCATGAAAGGGGCTATATTTGCAAGTCTTTATTTTTTTTCTTTTCACTACCGCTACATTTAACATTGCATTAAAAGCCATCTGCTGTTCCTTGCCCCATCTGCTTCTTTGCTCCAGATATTTTTTTTTGAATGTTTTTTTTTATCTCACTTATACTTGTCACCTGGCCACACAGCCTGGTATAATCAACAAATGTTATAGCTTCACAGAAAGTATTCTTTTCCAAGTCACTAATGAATGGGATGAACAGCAGGGGCCCCAAGAAGGAGCCCTATGGGATTGCACTAGTCACTGACTTCAAGGCCAAGATTTGGTCCATTTAACAAGCAAATCCTGCTTCCTGTTGTCAAGCAATTTTAAATGCAGTGAAAGAAAGAAAGACTTGCATTTGTATAGCGTCTTTCACATCCTCAGAACGTCCCAAAGGCACTTAGCAGCCAAGGTAGCTCTCATCATGTCTGGACCCCAACATCCGACACAATCTTTCCATTTAGGAGCTTTTCATTGCAAGGGTCAACAGATATTTTGGGAACTTAAGCACAAAGATGAGCAGATGAAGTATTTTTTTATTCGTTTATGGGATGTGTGCATCGCTGGCAAGGCCAGCATTTATTGCCCATCCCTAATTGCCCCTTGAGAAGGTGGTAGTGAGCCACCTTCTTGAACCGCTGCAGTCCATGTGGTGAAGGAAGCTCATGGTCTACAGGGCAGCAGTGATACCTGCCCTGCTGTATGCCTCAGAGACATGGACCATGTACAGCAGGCACCTCAAAGCACTGGAGAGGTACCACCAACGCTGCCTCTGCAAGACCCTGCAAATCCATTGGCAGGATAGGCGCACCAACGTCAGTGTTCTTGCTCGGGCCAACATCCCCAGCATCGAAGCTCTGACCACGCTCAATCAGCTCCGATGGACGGGTCACAACGTCCGCATGCCTGATACGAGACGCCCAAAACAAGCGCTCTACTCGGAGCTCCGGCACGGCAAGAGAGCCCCAGGTGGGCAGAGGAAACGCTTCAAGGACACCCTCAAAGCATCCTTGAAAAAGTGTAACATCCCCACCGATACCTGGGAATCCCTGGCCCAAGACCACACAAAGTGGAGGAGAAGCATCCGGGAAGGCGCCGAACACCTCGAGTCTCTTCGCCGGGAGCAAGCGGAAGCCAAGCGCAAGGAGCGCACGTCAACCCAAGCACCTCACCCACCCGCCCCTTCAACCACCGTCTGCCCCACCTGTGACAGAGACTGTAGGTCCCGCATTGGACTCATCAGTCACCTGTGAACTCATTTTTAATGTGGAAACAAGTCATCCTCGGTTCCGAGGGACTGCCTAAGAAGGAGGAGAAGGAGAAGGTACTCCCACAGTGCTGTTAGGGAGGGAGTTCCAGGATTTTGATCCAGCGACAATGAAGGAATGGCCGATATACTTCCAAGTCAGGATGGTGTGTGACTTGGAGGGGAACTTGGAGGTGGTGGTGTTCCCATGCGCCTGCTGCCCTTGTCCTTCTAGGTGGAAGAGGTCGCGGGTTTGGGAGGTGCTGCCGAAGAAGCCTTGGCGAGTTTCTGCCATGCATCTTGTAGATGGTAATCTGGTGGTGGAGGGAGTCGATGTTTAAGGTGGTGGATGAGGCGCCAATCAAGCGGGCTGCTTTGTCCTGGATGGTGTCAAGCTTCCTGAGTGTTGTTGAAACTGCACTCATCCAGGCAAGAGGAGAGTATTCCATCATACTCCTGACTTGTGCCTTGTAGATGGTGGAAAGGCTTTGGGGAGTCAGGAGGTGAGACACTCGCCGCAGAATACCCAGCCACTGACCTGCTCTTGTTGCCACAGTATTTATGTGGCTGGTGCAGTTTAAGTTTCTGGTCAATGGTGACCCCCAGGATGTTGATGGTGAGGGATTCGGCGATGGTAATGCTGTTGAATGTCAAAGGGCGGTGATTAGATTCTCTCTTGTTGGAGATAGTCATTGCCTGGCACTTGTGTGGCACGAATGTTACCTGCCACTTACCAGCCCAAGCCTGAATGTTGTCCAGGTCTTGTTTCATGCGGGCATGAACTGCTTCATTACCTGAGGAGTTGTGAATGGCACTGAGCACTGTGCAGTCATCAGCGAACATCCACATTTCTGAACTTATGTTGTAGAGAAGATCATTGATGAAGCAGCTGCAGATGGTTGGGCCTAGGATACAGCGCTGAGGAACTCCTGCAGCGATGTCCTGGTGCTGTGATGATTGACCTACTGCCATTACAACCATCTTCCTTTGTGCTAGGTATGACTCCAGCCAGTGGAGAGTTTCTCCCCCCAATTCCCATTGACTTCAGTTTTACTAGGGCTCCTTGATGCCACACTCGGTCAAATGCTGCCTTGATGTCAAGGGCAATCACTCTCACCTCACCTCTGGAATTCAGCTCCTCTGTCCGTGTTTAGACCAAGGCTGTAATGAGGTCGGGAGCCGAGTGGTCTTGGCAGAACCCAAACTGGGCATCAGTGAGCAGGTTATGGTGAGTAAGTGCTGCTTGATAGCACTGTCGACGACACCGTCCATCACTTTGCTGATGATTGAGAGTAGACGGATGGGGCGGTAATTGGCCAGATTGGATTTGTCCTGCTTTTTGTGGACAGGACATACCTGGGCAGTTTTCCACATTGTCAGGTGGATGCCAGTGTTGTAGCTGTAGCGGAACAGCTTGGCTAGAGGCGCAGCTAGTTCTGGAGCACAAGTCTTCAGCATGACAGCCGGGATGTTGTCGGGGCCCATAGCCTTTGCTGTACATCAAAGACAGTCAAAAGACTGGTTTCTCTTTTGTAAATTCCAGGCGTGCACACTGGCATATGTTTAATGAAAATAGGATACATGTTGTAAGTTTATGATTCACAGAAATCACAGAAACCCCACAGTGCAGATAGAGGCCATTTCGGCCCATCGAGCCTGCACTGACACATTATCCCACCCGATCCCCGTAACCCCTACACCAACACATGTCCCACCCTATCCCCGTAACCCCACGTATTTAATCCCCCTAACACTAAGGGTCAATTTATCATAGCCAATCAACCTAACTCGCACATCTTTAGACTGTGGGAGGAAACCGGAGCACCCGGAGGAAACCCACGCAAACACGGGGAGAATGTGCAAACTCCACACAGACAGTCGCCCGAGGCCGGATTTGAACCCGGGTCCCTGGCGCTGAGAGGCAACAGTGCTAACCACTATGCCACCGATTCTACCCGCTATCTACTTCCCACACATTTGTGGGCCCTCTTAATTAACATCTATTATCCAGTCCCCGATCTACAGTCTAAAGCGATAGACACACAGAAACCTCTTCCCCTCAGATGGATGCTAATGCCTTAGCCTCCTATAACAAGACACGGATAAGCTGGCTCCTTTCCTAACAGATATTTTAATGCCATGATGGAAATTTATGATATTACCATTCCGAATTTAAGAGGCTAAATGTGAGCTCTCAATACTGCTGTAGATATCATAAGGTTTATCCTCTATTCATTGGAATGCTTTAAAAACCTGTAACAAAAAGCTGGAAAAGGTCATTTATGGCCCCATTACAACATTACTGGATATTACAATAGTTGCCGCTTGTTACTATAGTAACGGAAGTTACACTATTGCCAGCTATCACAATTATGTCATGACTTTTTATGTGATTTTTCTTTCCCAGCTTAATTTCTTTAGTCTCCTCTCCTGACAGCGTTGAGGCATACTGGCAGTTACAGTGACCCTGTCCTCCCTCTGCTACCTCGCTCAATTGGCCATTGCTTATGTGCAAACTCAGGCCTGTTAAGGGCCAATTTTAACCCCAGTTAAAATGGCCGCAGTGACCTATCCCCTTCCATCCCTCTGCCTTCCCACGGGTTGCAATTTTGTTTGAGCGGGTGGGAGGGACACCCGCAGGAAGGTAGTAAATGCACCACAGGAACTGTCAAGGAGATGTGCCTTACCATTCCCTAATGCGACACATTAGAGCGCTTGATTCTAATGATGGTTTAACTTCGATACCCCAACCTCTTCAAGTTCAGTTCTGGCGAAGGGTCACCGACCTGAAACATTGACTCTGTTTCTCTCTCCACAGATGCTGCCTGACCCGCTGAGCTTTTCCAGCGTTTTCTGTTTCTGCCTCTTCAAGTTAAAATTCTTTCGAAAATGTGCTTGCCAAAAGAAAAGTGAAATACATTTACTAAAACACTTCAGTTAATATGATAGTTGTTAAATATTTTGTGGTTGACAATAAATATCTCAAGATTATATAGAGGCATATGAGAAGGTGCAACAAATATTTACAAGTTTGATACCAGAACTGAGAGGCTTTAATTACCAGGAAAAACCAAACAGGCTGAGTCTTGTTTCTCGAGAAAAGGGGTGACCTAATAGAGGTCTTTAAAATGATGAAGGGGTTTGATAGGGTAGACCTAGAGAAGATGTTTCCACTTGTGGGGGAGTCCAAAACTAGGGGTTATAAATATAAGATAGTCTCCAATAAATCCAATAGGGAATTCAGGAGAAACTTCTTTACTCAGAGAGTGCTGAGAATGTAGAACTCGCTACCACGGGGAGCGGTTGAGGCAAATAGTATAGATGCACTTAGGTGAAACTAGATAAACACATGAGGGAGAAAAGAATAGAAGGACATGGTGATATATCTGGGTAGAACAAATGAAGGACAGAGACACATTGAGTTGCTAGTCCATGTGCTTGCTTTATAAACCATATACTAAACCATGTGATAAATCATTTGATAATGGGCCAGTAATTCCGATCCCAATGCGTGAGTACGGACGGGGTACTCACGCGTGGGCCCGTTGGAAGTGCCGGATTTCAGCATGCACAGCGCATGCGCAGAAAACCGGCATTTCCTGTCCTCTGAACCAAGGGGTTCAGAGGACGAACGCGTGCGTGCAGGAGTCTGCGCGTGCGCGCTGAAATTCCTTTTTTTCCACAGGTTTGCCTGTGTGTAAGGGCCTCTCCTTTTTACGAATGTAAAAAGGAGACGTAAGGACTTGATTCTTTAAGGTAAGCGGTCTATTACTTAAAATTATAACATTTTTTCCACAGCTTTATTATTTTTAAAGAATTTACAGTAAGGTAAGTGTATTTTTAGACCATATTTGTTAAAAAATTATTTAAAAAGAAAAATTTGATTAATTGTTTAAAATAGTTTTTTACAGTTATTCATAGTTCATTTATTTAGTGGGATGTTTTTTTAACTTTTATTTGTAGTTTAAGTGCTGTTTTGGGCGCCCTGAGTTTTCATGAGTTTGACAGTTCTTACTATCAAACTCATGAATGAACTTTTGCAACCTGCCATTGGTTGCCCAGTGCCCACGTGATACCAGCCAGCTCATCAAAATAACTACGCTTTAATTCTGTTTAAAACTACTTTACATTTTTCAAAATAATGTAAAAGTATTTAAAACTTTATAAAAGTTACCTAAAGATTAATAAAAATTAAAAAAATTATTTAAAATGCTGTCTGCATGTAAAATTGCTTTGTAGCTTGTGTTAAAAATTGGGGGCGTGGCCTATGTTAAGGAGACCTCAAGGGGCGTGTCTAACTTAGACTCCGCGCTCGTGGCTTCGCGCTGGCTGCACTCCTGGGCGGCGTGACGTCAGACGCTGCCCGGGAGTAATCAACTGAAAACAGGAATTGCAAGCGTCCCGGGAGCAGAACGGCAGGCGCGCCGGGTAAGTGCACATCGGGGGCTTGCACGCGCGGCAAGCCCCCGAACCTAATTTCTGGGCCAATGTATTACACTGCTTTCCCCTTAAAAAAATGTACATATTCCCCTCTCACATACAACAAAACTATGGTCCCACCTTTCCCAGCATTACACATACCACATAACAAAAACTCCTGGCTTTTTTTTACTTTGAATCAACTTCAAATCCCACAAATAAACTACAGATCCAGTTTAATAACAGGTTTGCGGAGCCTTCCTGATCTCCTAACAGAAGGTTTTGGTGTTCAACCAATTTTCGGGCTGTTTTGTTTTGGTTCCGATCTCAAAGATGATCCTGTTTATATCTCAGACTTGTTTGAACCTGGTACTTCAGTTACTGAAGTCTGAACTGAGCCTCTTGTATGTATTCATGATCAAGTGGTTCAAGATCACTGTCCAATCCAGGCCAGTAAACAAAGCTTCTTGCCATTGATTTCATACTGACGATCCCTGGATGTTCAGTATGAAATTCGATCCGAATTCGATCTCTCAAAGGAGTAGGTACCACCACTCTGTTTCCCCACTTGATACAACCTTGCTCACAAGACAATTCAGTACGACGTTTATAGAATTGTTTCAACTCTGTGTCCATACACTGATCAGTCCATCCATTCAAGGTGTTTTCATGCATTCTTTTCAGTACTGAGTCCTTTTGAGTCTCATCTGCAATTTCAATTGCATTCACGGGAAAGTCTTTGTCAACTGAACCTAGTGTGAAAATCTCACCTTCACTCCCAACGCACGAGTCCTCATGTGGCCACCTGGACAAGGCATCTGCGATTGCGTTTTGCTTTGAAGTGCAATATTCAATCGTGTAGTCATATTGTGACAACAGCATTGGCCAACGTTGCATTCTTAATGCGGCCATTGCAGGAATGGCAGATTTGGGCCTCAATATTGCTAGGAGCGGTTTGTGATCAGTTATCAGGGTAAAGTTTCTGCCGATCAGGAACTGTTGGAATTTCTTGATTCCAAACACTATGGCGAGTGCTTCCTTTTCAATTTGCGTGTAGTTTCTTTCGCTCTTTGTGAGGGTTCACGATACAAAAGCGATTGGTTTCTCTTGGCCGTCATCCATTATGTGGCTTATGACAGCTCCCACCTCATAGCTAGAAGCATCACTCGCTAACTTAAGCTCACACTCTGTGTCGTAGTGCACAAGTAGAGCATCGCTAGAGAGACTTCTCTTACAAGCATCGTAAGCTTCCTGTTGCACTTTTGTCCACTTCCACTGGACATCCTTCTTGAGGAGCTCATGCAATGGAGCTAACATGGTCGCTAACTCAGGTAAGAAACGTGCGTAGTACTGGACCATCCAAGGAAAGATCTTAACTCAGACACATTCTGTGGCTTTGGAGCATTGATGACAGCATCAACCTTTTCCTTCACTGGTTGCAAGCCATTTGCATCAACTTTCAGACCAAGGTACACAACCTCAGGCTGCACAAAAGCACACTTGCTCCTTTTCAATTTGACGTTGCGGGCATTCAAACTTTGAAGCACTATATCTAACAATGCTATATTTTCTTCCTCACTGCTTTTTGCAATCAGCACATCGTCTTGATTGCATAAGCAATGTGGAACTCCTTGCAAAATCTTATCCATCGTAGCCTGGAAGATTTTGGGGGAGGACTTTACACCATACAGCAGCTTGGTGTATGAGTACAGTCCCTTGTGTGTGTTGATGGTGAGATACTGTTGACTCTCTTTGTCAACATTCAGCTGAGCATAAACGTGCGACAGGTCAAATTGGAGAAAACCTTTGACCCAGAGAGTGCTGCATACAAATCTTGTGATGTAGGTAACGGGTACTGCTCATTGTCAACTGCTTGGTTGATAGTAACTTTGTAGTCACCGCACAAGCGTACAGTTTTGTCTGCTTTGGGCTCTACCACAATCGGGGTAGCTCATTCACTTTTGTCAATTTTTACAAGCACTCTGTTCTCTCTGAGCTTCATTAGCTCTTCCTCCACCTGACTTTTCAATGCATAGGGGACCGGCCTTGTCTTACAATAGACAGGCTTCCCGTTGGACTTGATGCGGATATGCACATCATACCCAGTGATGCCCTCATAACTATCTGTGAACATGCTTTTGTACTTGTTCAGCATTGTGTCGAGCCACTTCTTTGAAGTATCTACACTGAAGATGTTTTTCCAGTCTAGTTTTAACTTCTCAACCAGTCTTTACCCATGAGAGTTGGCCTGTTGTTGTAGCTCGCTACAATAATAGGCAGCTTTACTGACTGGCCATTGTGCTGAACTGTATATTCCATTTATCCACATATCTCTAGGATTTCTCCGGGGTAGGTTTTTAACTTTACTGTACTCTTTGTAAGTAGTATTTGCTTAAACTTACTCTCATATGTGTCCTTACTCATGATACACATATCAATATATTGGTCATTGATCAAAAGTTTTGTACGGAAGTCTTTCTCACGACTGCTAGTGTTGTCGCTAGTGGCATAGATACTGTAGATGTCTAGTTCTTCAACATCAGGTGTGTTCACTTCAATACTGTGAATTCCTCCCTTTTGATGTCGCTGCTTTGCATTGCCACTAGAATGGTTCTTACTTCCTGCTTTCGATCTAGCTCTGCAAGCTGTTGAAATATGGCCTTGCTTCTGGCAGTGAAAACACTTCACATTTCTGTATTGGCAGTGTGATGAAATATTCCATTCATCACTCATCAGTATTTCTCTGCCTGTGACTGTGGTTGGTTTCAGTTTCATTTCCATAGTATTGTACTGTGTGTAGGGCTCCGCCCATACCTGGCTCCTATGTAAGCTGGCCCAGCCTGCAGCACATCCAGTACGGCAGACCTCTGGATGGAAGATACATTCTCCTCTGTGTGTTACCTTCTAAGTCAATAAAAGCCTTGTTTTGTTTCGCTAACATCGAGTCTCGGATTTATTGAGGCACATCAGGCAGGACTGTGATGAGTGATTTCCATTGCAGCGATAACAATTCACTGAGCTGCTCTCACCGACATGCTTTTGACTCGGTCTCACAGCTTTAGGTTCAGTGGTGGCTTTGTGACTGTAGACCTCAGCTGCTCCAGTCACCTGAGTTGGACGGAGCTCCTTTAGCATTCTTAGACGCCATCTCCATAGGGCAATTTTGCATGCGATGTCCAATGTTAGGTTTGGAGTGTTCAGTAACTTGGACTGTGTGTGCTCATCAACCAGTCCACACACAAACTTATCTTGCAATGCACAATCTAAAAATGTGCCAGAGTTACAATGCAAAGACAGGTTTTTAAGAGCTACAATGTACTCAATGATGATTTCACTTTGATTTTGGTTTCTGGTACCAAACTTATAGCTCTCTGCTATTTCTAACGGCTTTGGGTCAAAATGGTCCTCGAGTTTCTCGACAATGTCGTCAAGCGACGCATCCTTCGCTTTCCCTGGCGCGAGTAGGTTTGCCAACATTCCGTAGACATCTAGCCTGATCTCCATTAGAAAAATTGCTGTTTTCTGTTCACGAATTACTTTATTTTGAGCTTGAACATTCTCACCTGCACCTTCGGTCTCAATAATGTTATTGGCCCTAAAAAACATCTCCATCCGATCAATGTAAGAACTGAATGGTTCGCGAGCTCGGTCATACAGGCCGAGGCTTCCAATGAATCCCGCAGGTGTGGCCATGATTGTTCCGATCCCGTTGAACAGTGACTCAGCACGCTACCTGTGTACCTGTGAGAATCAACGCTGATGTTGCTGTGTATACATACACGCGAAGGCGAAGCACAGATGATTCTGCATCAGCATTAACAGTAAAATATCGCAAAAATTCAGTTTAGGTGTCACAAATTCACCTTAAACTTGTCCACTCGAAGGTTGAACACTGTGTCCTTCCGTGATCCCTAAAAATGGCTTTGGGATCCCATCCTTGTCAGCAAAATGTAATATATGTGGGTAGAACAAATGAAGGACAGAGACAGGGTGAGTTGCTAGTCCATGTGCTTGCTTTTTTAGGCCAGAGCGAACTGAGCATGCTCATACCAAACCATGTGACAAACCATGTGATAATACATTACAAGGGCCAATCCTGGACATCTTTGCGGGCCCCACTTCCACCGGGGCGGCGGAAGGCTCGGCTCCTTTGGAGTTTTAAAGACCGGCAAAGCTCAAATTAATTACTTATAGGAACAAAAACTTGCATCTTACCGTTATCTCAAGCTGTGGCATGTGGTCACTGTTGTTACATAGATAAACATGACAGCCATTTTGCACAGAACAAGCTGTTATAAACAACAATGTGAAGAAGGCCACTTAGTCTTCTTAGGGAGGGAGGTTGAGGGTGTAAGACGTGCGGAATTACTCCTCGCCCCGTCCAACAGGTTATAGAGTTCGGACTTGAGACTTACGAGAAATTATACCAGGCACACTGGTTCTGTCTTTAACCTTTCATTGTTTCTCAGACAGATTCAAAACTCCAACCACTATTCAAGCAGTACATAGACGCACCCTCGCAATCAAAATGCTCACATTTTACCGAAAATAAAAGTATTCCCAGCAACTTATATGCTAATCCCTGGCGATTCATATCCCAAATCAACCGTACACAAAAGTACTCTTTAATAATATCTATGCTTTATAAGAACATAAGAAATAAGAGCAGGAGTAGGCCATATGGCCCCTCGAGCCTGCTCCGCCATTCAATAAGATCATGGCTGATCATCGACCTCAACTCCACTTTCCCGCCCAATCTCCATATCCCTTGATTCCCGACTTTCATACATACACTTATCCTGGGTGATCAGTCTGGGAAAAGTAGTAGGTTGCAAACATAGACTGGCCAGTCAAACCGCTTTCTTTGTCTCTTCTTTTCTTCTGAATTTCCCGCTTCTAGGCCACTCCTTTATTGTGCCTTTCTGCCAGCTCCCCCCGTATATCTCCCTCTGCCTTCCTCTGATAGGTCAGTTTCACTCCCAACCTTCACTGATTGCAGTTCCTTCTGCCTGACACGCTCATGTTCCTTTGATGTGTGTGGGGGGCGGGACTTCCTCTTCACCCGGTGTTTCTCTTTCCTGTCCATGTGGTCTCACAGACAAAGGACCATATGCTGACCCTCCGCCCCCCTCCATTTAGAATCCTTACAGGCAAAGGACTCCCTGCTGACTTCCTCCATTTTGAGTCCGTCCACTATTATTTCACAATTTGTTCGCAAATTTCGATCTCCACACGGTAGCAGCGGCTTTACTACGTTTTTTTAGAATCTTACAAGGGTGGAACTTTAGGCAGGACACTGGGACGACTCCCTGTTTCCCTTCAAAGAAACCCAGGGGCTTTTTTAAGATCTCTCTTAACCACTGCAACAGGCTGTCCACTGGATAGTTCCTCCAGCACTCCCTCAATAGTGAACTGGCTAGCCCAGATTAGGTGCTCAAACCCTGGAACAAAAAAGCAAGAATTGCATTTATATAGCGTCTTTCATGAGCTCAGATCCTCACAAAGCACTTTACAGCCAATGAGGTACTTTTGAAGTGTTGTCATTGTTGTAATCCAGGAAACGAGGCAGCCAAAAATGACAAAATCCTACAAACAGCAATGTGATAATGACCAGATAACCAGTTTTTAGTGATGTTGGTTGAGGGATAAATATTGCCCAGTACACCAGGGAGAATTCCCCTGCTCTTCTTCAAATTGTGCCAGGAGATCATCCACATCCACCTGAGAGAGCAGACGGGGCCTCAGTTTATGTCTCATTCAAAAGACAGCACCTCTGGCAGTGCAGCACTCCCTCCATGTTGCGCTGGAGCACCGGCCTGGAGGATGGGCTCAAGTGTCTGGAGTGGGGTTTCGGAACCACACCACTTCCTGAGCCAGAGGTAAGCAGAGCTACCCACTGAGCCACAGCTGACACCTATTTTGGCCGGTAACACTGAGACTATTTCCAGCAAATAGTTCATGCAGCTTGGGCTGCACACCTGCCGGAGTATAACTTCACCACTCGTGCAACTCCAAGGATAACGTGGACCACCCAGGAATGTTTTAACCTCTGTTTTTAATTAGATATTTTCTCATAACATTCAAAATGCAATCAGTGTTCAGGTGCCCTGGGCAGACAACTGTGTGCAAACCTAGCAGATGGAGTAAATTATGAAGCAGTGTTTAGGTGACAACAAGTTTGAGAGGAAGTTTTGCATATTTCATTCGCTAATTAAGTAAACATCTCAAATATCCAACTTGGCTCTCCACAGCCTACATTTTCCATTGCCTGCTTTTATTCAAAAACTGGAACAGTGCGCAGTGATCTCTGTGCATTAAACGCCCTACAAATGACCGACCATTGACAGACCTTCTGGACTCAGCCCTGATTTTATATTGACGGTGAGTTCCTGTCCTGGACCTCCCAGTAGGAACTCCTTGAATGGGGGATGGAATTTCCGTTGCTGCTTCAGTACATCATAGAATCGTAGAATGATACAGCATGACCCTCTTATACTGATAGCTAAGGGTCATCGACCTGAAACGTTAACTCTGTTTCTCTCTCTACAGATGCTGTCTGACCTGCTGAGTGTCTCCAGCGTTTTCTGTTTTTATACCGATAGCTCCTAGCTTCGAACTCCCCACAAGTGGAAACCTCTTCTCTACGTCTACCCTATCAAACCCTTTTGCAGTTTTAAATACCTCTATTAGGTCACCCCCCCCCCAGCCTTTTCTTTTCTGGAGAACTGAGCCCCCCCGTCTGTTCAGTCTTTCAAGTTTAGTGGTTTAAATTAAGGCTTCTCCATCAATGCATCGATGCTATTCACCTCAACTGTGGTGTCCAATACCACAGTCGAGGTGAGTAGTTGAGGAGAAGCATCCGGGAAGGCACCGAACACCTCGAGTCTCTTCGCCAGGAGCAAGCGGAAGCCAAGCACAGGCAGCGCAAGGAGCGCACGTCAACCCAAGCACCCCACCCACCCGCCCCCTTCAACCACCGTCTGCCCCACCTGTGACAGAGACTGTAGGTCCCGCATTGGCCTCATCAGTCACCTGCGAACTCATTTTAAATGTGGAAGCAAGTCATCCTCGGTTCCGAGGGACTGCCTAAGAAGAAGAAGGTGTCCAATACAGTTGATCAAATGCACTCACTGACAATGTGTAAAATGCATCTTTTTCACTGCACAGAAACCTGCTGCAGGCTCTATGTAACTATGTAATATTTGGAGACACTGAACATTCAGGGACACATTCTTATTATTGCCTGTTGTGCTATTGCCATATTTCTCCCTCACAAATGAAGCTGTTTGTCTTAAAAACAGTGATGGAGCACAGGAAGAAAGGTCATCTGTAGCGTAATTCTCCAGAGCTTCTAAACAGCTTAACACCAGCACCTGTGGGAACATTTATAATACAGGACGTAAGGTAATAAGAGGAGGAAAGCTATGTGTTCTGTGCCCTACATTCATCAGCTGAATCTTAAATCCCCAGTTACCTCACCAAGCAAAACACTCTCAGTCAACACTTGGAACGCAACCGCTCCCGCAGAGCAAGGCTTTCATCACCCGAAGAAGGAATGTTTCATCGGAACACAAAAGGGAGCCGCTTTCGACATCCTGCGATAGCGGAAGTCCCTCACGCCATGGGTGGCTAATTGAAATATTGTAGGTGTGGCTGGCTGTAACTTTCAGCCCACAGTACACAAGAAAACCACAAGCAATGCACCTGCGATCTTCGAGTGAGCCCCCCGCCAACCCCCACTCCCCGCTACATACAAAGACCCCCGTGGTTGGCACGGGATCTCTAAAACAAAATGGACCCGTTTAAATATTCACCTTGAATATGGACCCCTCATCTTCACTGGCAGATGCACCATTTATTCCGGGAATCCTGCCCTACTGGTGGAATTCTGTTGGAGCAAGAACTTTAACCTGCCTACGAAGACTGGCGGAGACCCCATCCCAATTTGTGGCGGGGGGGAGGTGCAGGGTCATTGACATCATCAGATGGGTGAGCTGCCACTGTTGGGGCACTCTAGGCTTGTTCCAACACATCAGGAAGGACATATTGGCCTTGGAAGGACAGATTTACCAGAATGACACCAGGGCTCGAAGGGTTAAATTATGAGGGCCAGGATACATAAACTATTTTGTATCCCCTTGAGTTTAGAAGGTTGAGGGGTGTTCTAATCGAGGTGCATAAAATTATAATGGGCTAGAAATTCGGGTCCCCACGGGTGAGTACGCGCTGGGTACTCACGCGTAGGGCCAATGAAAGTGCCGGTTTCGTGCATGCCCGTTTCCCAGGAGGCGGGTACCCGACCTGTGCTGGGAGCCGCCTCCCCGAGGCGGGAAGGGGATTAGTGCCAATTAACTGCCTGTTGACAGGTAGTTAACAGGCAGTTTTTAGCCTAATCCCTATTTTTAATGTTGAAGTGTGGAATTCCCTACGGCTCCAAACCACGCCAAGTTAGTAAGGCGGACCGTCGGGCTGAAGGGCTTGGAGGGTTCGAGATGTCCGGTGTCCAGGTGAGTGATAGGTGCATGAGTGCAGAGGTAAGTGTGTTTGGTGTGTGTAAAGTGTTTAAAGAAGTTTTACTTACCTTTACTTACTAATGCAGGCTTCCTTCCTTCAGGTCTTGGGAGTCCCTCATCTCACCAGCACAGAAAGCAGAATGGCTGCGAGCTGTCAAAAGTTGCAGCATTCTGCTTTCTGTTCTGGAGAGATTTCTAACTGAGCCTGTGGAGAAGGACTCAAGTTAGAAGACAGATTGTCAGTGTTTGACAGCTTCACAGAGCTGTCAAACGCTGAAATTTCAGCTGTCAAAAGCTCTTGACAGATGAAATGTCAATCCCTGACATCACCTGTAACCGGGTGTCCCTTAATTGGCCTGCTGAGCCTGCTGGGTGGGCTCAACAAGGTCAATCAACGGAAAATCGCGTGGGTTGGCCACAAATCGATGGAGGCAGGACTACAACCCAAAAAGTGGGAGTCCCGCCTCCATCACGTCCCCATTGACAAAATCCAGCCCAAGGGGTCTGAATTGGCCCCGATTTTAACTCCAGGTGGATTCTGAGGAAATCTACATGATATAAGGGGTTAATTTCAAGTGCTTGCTGGGTAAAAGTTTTCAGACTTGACACTGGGCAAGTGTCGATGTGTAACTAGAGCTATTGCACGTACTCGGACTACAGCCAAGAACAGATGTCTGCCCACCTAATGAGAATGTAGAAGTGAAATAATGAGTTCATTTGATGTAACCAGTGACCTGATAACTTGTGACCGTAAGCAAAGCTAGCCTCCCAATATATGATTAAAGAGGACCTCCGGTTACACGATTCATGCCCTGTTATAGATTAACGGTTGACTTATGTGTCCAGGATCCTTCTGTCAATATGTTATTTCTACCTGATGATTAATCTAAAATGTATCCTGATAGAGGAACAAAGGAATGTCAATCAAACTTGTTTGTTACACTGTATAAATATGGAACGCTTACGCTGTATCATTGGAATAGTAGCCTCACCCCTTGAGTAGAGGTGCTGATTCCCCTTGCAAGTGAAATAAAAGGCCTGTCCGTCTGACGAATCCAAGTGTGTATTGAGTCATTACCCAGAGCTAAGAAGTAAAGCACTTCTACAATTTGGAGGTTCCACCGAGATGGCTTGCTGTACCAATTGGTGAGTTAACAGACGCCGAGTATGTTGCTCGGTTGGGAAAATCCCATCGGCCGAAGGTGGTGTTTTGCCACATTTTTGGGACTTTCCCTGCCAGAAGCATAGCTGCGCATAGTCTGTTTATTCCATTGGACAGTACTGCCATCGGGTAATTGACTCACAAGGTTCGGAGGTTAAACTGCCGTTGTGACTGCTTCCCTTTCAGAAACGGAACAGAGGACCAGCCATGAGGCGCTGACGCCCCGCGAACAGGATCGTGCAGAAAAGGACTGTATAAAGGTACCAGAGAGAGAAGGTTAAGTCAGGTATTTGATTAACTAAGGAGCTAGCGATTTATTGGAAATTGAACTAGCAAGGTTCCAGCTTGCTGAGAGAGAAGGTTAAGTCAGGAATTTGATTAACTAAGGAGCTAGCGATTTACTGGAAATTGAACTAGCAAGGTTCCAGCTTGAAGTTAGTTGGGACAAATTGAAGGCCCTTTTTGCCAAAGATTTGGCTAAAGGGAGTAGGGTAGAGGGAGAGCGAGTGGGTGAAGTTAGCTGGGACAAATTGAAGGCCCTTTTTGCTAAAGATTTGGCTAAAGGGAATAGGGTAAAAGGAGAGAAGAGTGGGCGATTGTCTGAAACACAGTGTCAATGTTTAATGTTTATGAGAGTGAGTATTTAACTACTTGTTATTATCAATCAACTTTGCAGCTTTGTCCAGTAAGGCTGCATAGGTTGGGGATTTAGTAACACTTTGGTTGTTGTTAAACGAGTGTATTGTTTATTGTTTATTGTTATATGTATTAATGTTTAGTCATGTCTGATCTGTAGAGGCGTCCCACGCAGATCATAGAGTGTTACGGAATTGTTGTATGTTTTAACTAAAATATTTAAGCTGAAAAAAAAAACTGCAGAAGGGGTTGGAAAAGACCCAAGCCGGGGAAGTGAGTCCCGCGGCGGAATGTATTGTTGAGAAAATAGTGATGTCTTTTACATGATCCACTAAGCTATTGTGGATTCAGTATTTTCCCCAGTTAGAAATACCTTCCACGAGGGTTGAGAACCCTCGAGTTTTATACGTATGTATAGTTTATTAATCTGATCTGTAGGGGCGTACAACACAGATCATGGATTGTCATGGGAGTTTAGATTGTTTTAAGTGAACCATTTAAGCTGCTAAAATGAGTGCTAGCACCAGTAAGCCACCCGAGAAAGGCACGCCAGCAGCCTTTATGTTAAAGAACTGGTCAATCATCCATTGATCACCTACCAAATTGGTCCAAATGGACTGTAAATAAGACTAGACCCTTTCCCTCAGATGGTTCATTTAACATAGAAAGAATTACTTGCCTCGAGGAATGTTTAACGGAGAAATAGAGAACAGCCAGATAAAAAGACTGCCTCTATGTTTGTTGAGTCAGAAGAAAAAAAAAATTAATTACCCCGAAGAAACACCTTTCTCCTCTATTATGGTAGGACAACAAGGTAACTATAGAAGGATGAATAGAGGGGAATATAGAGGAAGACGTGGTAGAGTAAGAGGGTATGGACGATCTGGTAATTGTTACAATTGCGGACAACCCGGACATTGGGCAAACCAATGCCCTGCGAAAAATCGTCAGAACAAAACCTCCAATAATGGACCTCCGTTAGAGAATAAAGGTCCTAATTTCACTGTCCATAACCCTTTTTCGGACCAGTCAGGAGGTTACCCTACAAACGGACAGGGATTTAGGAGAAATAGAGATCAGAATTACTGACTGACACCAGCAGCCCCAAGTGCCACAGACCACCAAATGCCCGTTGTTTCTTTAAATTCACGCAGCGAACCTGAAATTAAAATGCAAATAGCTGGGAGACCTATGTCATTTTAGTAGATACAGGAGCAACCTTTTCGGTGTTAGGGAAAGGATATTCTGAAGGAATGCCTATTAATGGGAAAAAGACCCCGATAGCTGGATTGGCTGGAATACTACAATGCTTGAATCAATTGACTCCCCTCACAGTAAAAGCAGAAGAATTTGAGGAAGAACACTCCTTTCTGTTATCAGGAGATGTCTCTATGAATTTATGTGGAAGAGACTTGCTGTGCAAAATGAATGCTACAATCATTTGCTGCTCATCAGGAGTAATGGTAGAAATCCAAGTAGATAAGGCATATGCGTACCCAGTAACAGAAATAAAACACCCTGTTCTTTATGCATGGGAAATTGCCAACCCAAGTTTGAGTCCCAAACTTGTCAGTCTGTTAGGAGCATGGGGATTCATTACAAGCTCCATAAAACAATACCAGGAATCCCTGAAACTAGGGAAATGGCATCCAAAATTGCACTGCACGGCCTGCTATGACAAAACAGGACAAGATTATCAGCCGTTTTTAAATTTAAAATACCTCCTAACTATTAGACTGCACAGCCCTATAAAGTTACAATTAATCCAGCTGCACCATTACCCAAAAGGTCATAGTATCCATTGTCAGAGAAAGCAGAAAAAGGAATTGAGCCAGTGATGGAATCATTGTTAAAACAGGGAGTTAACGCCGGATAGAATAAAGGTCGTTTGCAACACATCGTTGCCAAAAACTAAAAGAGAAATGAAGCATTTTCTAGGAATGACTGGCTATTGTAGACAATGGATATTGAACTATTCAGAAATAACCAGACATGAGCATGACAAATTTGGAAAATTCGCGGTTACCTGACTTCCTCGGGAACCCAGATTAAAAATGCACAAGAAGTGCAAAATCTTTTACTAGCTATTCAGAGACGTAAACAGATTGCAATTATTAAGTGCCAAGCACACACGGGGCATTTGGACAAGGTTGTGCTTGGAAACGCTGCTGCAGATAGCGCTGCTAAGTCAGTAGCTATATCAAGTACTGAACGACAAGTTTCAGCCTTCCCTGTTAGGGAAAAGCCAGAGATACCGCAGCCCCCGTCCTTAGATGATGTGCTGACCCATCAAGATAGGGCCAGTTCTGATGAAGTAAAGGAATGGGTTGTTAATCATTGTTTTAAAAAACACTGACAGCTTATGGGTTCATCATGACGGCCGCATGGTGGCACCCAAATCATTACTATCACCAATTGCCCGATGTGTTCATAAATTCACCCATGCGGGCAAAAGGGGGATGGCGGACTGTATCCTCAAGACCTGGTATGCACCAGGAATCTCAAAGTTGGCAAAACAAATATGTAAAAATTGTACTATCTGCCGGACCATGAATGCAGGGAAAATAAAGAAGGTACAGCCCGCATCCCACCCAAACCCCATGGGCCCTTTTGTACACTTGCAAATGGATTTTATTGAACTACCTGTGTGTATGAGCTTTAAATATGTATTAGTTATTGTTGATATGTTTTCAAGATGGATTGAAGCGTTTCCTTGTAGAAAGAGTGACGCCACTACTGTTGCTAAATGTTTATTGAAGGACATTGTACCACGCTTTGGGATACCAGCAAAACTGTCAAGTGACAATGGGTCCCATTTTATGGGAACAGTGATTAAGGAACTATGCAAAGCCTTACAGATTAACCAGCACCTCCATTGCAGTTATCATCCACAGTCGGCTGAACTAGTGGAAAGATATAACGGGATGCTGAAAAACAAGCTTGCAAAACTGTGTAAAGAAACTGGACTTAAATGGGTTGATTTGTTGCCCATAGCTTTAATGATAATGCGGTCTGCTACCAACAGAACTACAGGATTGTTGCCTTACAAGATCGTCATGGGAAGACCACAGAGATTGCCCTTTTCGGCACCTTTAACAGCTAAACAAATGGACATTCATAAAATGGAGGAAGATATGTTGAGTTATTGCATTGCACTAACCAAATGCATTTCTAGCTTCCATCAACAGGTGAAGGAAGCCCAGGTCGATCCCGCTGAAGGAAAGTGCCATACTTTCGAGCCAGGAGATAACGTCTACATAAAAATCTTCAAGCGAAAGAATGGCCTTCAACCCAGATTTGAGGGACCCTTCCAAGTACTCCTGACCACAAACACCGCTGTAAAAGTAAAGGAGCGACCAACATGGATACATGCGTCCCATTGTAAGAAGGCATCAGTTGAAGACGATACACTGCCAAGATGAACTGGATTTGGACTTTAACAAGACTGTTCTTTTTGTCAACAATAATTGAAACTGCCATATGGATTTACCCAGATCCTCTGCAAGGCAAACCATGCATAAAAGAATGTGTACTTTTAACCAAAAATCTCTTTTATATTATATGTTATAATGAGACCATGAAAGTCCAGCTCCAGGACCATACTATGCAGGTACCCCCGTATCAACCCCTAAATCTTAGGGTAAGACAGGGTAAGATAGTAGAAGAAGATAGTGGACAAAGGCTTGATAAACTATGGGTCACATGCCCTGATACTGTATTACCAAGTGACAGAACTGCGAACGGAGGGGTTATCTGTAATGGTAATTCGAGAGGAGGACTGGCCCTGACAGCTAAGTCAATGTTTTGTGATAATCCTTTTACTCAACCCCTCGTTTCAACATCAATTACTCAGAAAAGAAAAATTAATAGGACCGCTAAGAAACAAGGAGGGGGATGGTGGAACCTGTCCACAGTACAAAATTTGACTAGTAAAAAAATCTGGAAAGGAGAACAAGGAATAGGAATGATGCACCAGATATGGAACAAATTTGAAGCCTATAATAACACCTATTTCATCTGTGGGCATAGAGCATACCCTTGGTTACCACAAAATTGGACTGGGTCATGTTACTTGGGATATGTAGTGCCTTATATACATCACATTTCATCTTTGGATAGCCACCCTGGGACACGAGCAAAACGAGCCATTACAGAAACTGAAAGGTTCTTTACCATAGCATTTCCCTGGTATGGAACAGGGAAGTTAGCAAGAGAATCTATAAACATGGCAGCAGTGTTGGAACAAATAGCCAATGATACTGCTGATGCTCTTAGTGATGTAAACGCAGAAATGGTGGCTATGCGCACTGTTGCCTTACAAAACCGCATGGCTCTGGACTATTTGTTGGCAAAAGAAGGGGGCACATGTGCAATCATAAAAACCGAATGTTGCACTTATATCCCAGATAGCTCAGAAAATATCACCAATCTGGTAAACCACATAAAGGAGGCTGTAGAGAAACTACGTCAACCTGAACCATGGTCCATGTGGGATTGGATTTCAGGATGGGGAGGAGCACTAGGAAAGCAAATTTTGGAAGCCTTAATCGCAATTGTGATGATAATTTTAGTTAGTTTATTGATTGGTTGTTTAAAATTATTGTGTACAAAAGTCCTTTCCTTATTAACGTCAACTCCTCCAGTACCAATGATGTCTGAATATGAGGATATTAAGGGTGAGACCTTAAGAAGATGTAGAGCTTCTTAAACTTAGCGAAATAGATTGTCCTTAGAAAGGACAAAAGGGGGGAATGAGGAAATCTACATGATATAAGGGGTTAATTTCAAGTGCTTGCTGGGTAAAAGTTTTCAGACTTGACACTGGGCAAGTGTCGATGTGTAACTAAAGCTATTGCACGTACTCGGACTACAGCCAAGAACAGACGTCTGCCCACCTAATGAGAATGTAGAAGTGAAATAATGAGTTCCTTTGATGTAACCAGTGACCTGATAACTTGTGACCGTAAGCAAAGCTAGCCTCCCAATATATGATTAAAGAGGACCTCCGGTTACACGATTCATGCCCTGTTATAGATTAACGGTTGACTTATGTGTCCAGGATCCTTCTGTCAATATGTTATTTCTACCTGATGATTAATCTAAAATGTATCCTGATAGAGGAACAAAGGAATGTCAATCAAACTTGTTTGTTACACTGTATAAATATGGAACGCTTACGCTGTATCATTGGAATAGTAGCCTCACCCCTTGAGTAGAGGTGCTGATTCCCCTTGCAAGAGAAATAAAAGGCCTGTCCATCTGACGAATCCAAGTGTGTATTGAGTCATTACCCAGAGCTAAGAAGTAAGGCACTTCTACAATTCCCCGCCCAGGCCTAAGTTAAAATGACAGTCGGGTCTCAATTATGTCATCGGGCCACAACATGCATGTGTAAAGAAGGACCCTGTTGGCTCCGGGCGGGTGTCCTTGCTGCCTGCTCAGGAGAGCAGATTAAAGTTGCAGATGTTGCGATCATGGCGGCTTTCGGACAGGTACGAGCCAGGGGCGATTTTAACTGCCCGCCCGTCAGGTTTCTGCTGAGCGAGTAGGGGTTAAATTCATCCTAAGGGAGCAAGCTTGACACTTCGGCTGACAGCTTTATGTTGCAAGATCTGCAATGCGCTGCCTGAAAGGGTGGTAGAAGCAGATGCAAGAGGAAATTGGATCTATAATTGAAAAGGAAAAATCGCAGGGCTATAGATATAAATCGGGAGAGTGGGACTAATTGGATAGCTCTTTCAAAGTACCGGCACAGGTGTGACAGGCCGAATGGCCTCCTTCTGCGCTGTTGGGTTTTCGTATTCTGTGAAGTAATTTCCTTATTTTTAATTCCAAGCTGTAACCAAGATACATTCAGTAGACCATTAATAACAGGGATGATTTGTTTGCCACATGTGCCTGTTGTGACTGTCTTCAGACAAAAACAACCACAGCGAACGATTGATTTGACATAAGAGGCAGCAATCTTCTGACTTTTTGCTGCTCACGGGAAGCCTTGCCAGTCAGTCGCCTGTATCGGAGACTGTGGCACACGCTGTGTGTGTTTTTCCCCGGCTATTTAAATTAATGGTCAAAACATTAAGTGCAGCGCACTCCCAAATTTCTGCTGGCCACTCCCACTGGCAGCATGTAGTCAGAAAATGATCCCTTGCGTGTGTACATTTTTAATGCCTCACTGCACTAGAGAAACAGAACAGTATTGGACCCGAAATAACAACAGAAAATGCTGGAAAAACTCAGCAGGCCAGGCAACATCCGTGGAGGGAGAAACAGAGTTTACGTTTCAGGTCGAAACCCTTCATCAGGACTGAGAAAACACAGGAAATGAAACAGATTAAAAGGCCAGTTTGGGGGCTGGGAAATGGGGATGAAAGAACAAAAGAGAAGTGACGAGACATTAAGAGGTATTCAAAACCAGACGAGATGGTGATAGGACTAGTGGAGACAAAAGACGGCTCTAGATTAGATGTGAAATGCGCTGACAGAATGAGAGACAGCTGCCATGTGCGGGAGAAAAAAAGGGGGAAGGGCCCAAAACAAAGGTGTGGATAAAAAATATATATAAAAATGTAATAGGGGCCGAGGTTATGATCTGAAATTGTTGAACTCGATATTGAGTCCAGAAGGCTGTAAAGTGCCTCATCGGAAGATGAGGTGCTGTTCCTCGAGCTTACGCTGGGTTTCCGTGGAACAAAGCAAGAGCCCGAGTACAGTGAGGTCCGAGTGGGAATGGGGCGGTGAATTAAAATGACTGGCGACCGGAAGCTCAGGGTCACCCTTACAGACTGAATGGAGGTGTTCCGCAAAGCGGTCACCCAATTTGCATTTGGTATCCCCAATGTAGAGGAGACCACATCGTGAGCAGCGAATACAGTATACTAGATTGCAAGAAGTACAAGTAAATTGCTGTTTCACTTGGAAGGGGTGTTTGGGGCCCTGGACAGTGGGAAGGGAGGAGGCATAAGGGCAGGTGTTGCATCTCCTGTGCTTGCACGGGAAGGTGCCGGGCGAAGGGGAAGGGGTGCTGGGGGTGATAGAGGAGCAGACTAGGTTGTCTCGGAGGGAGCGGTCCCTATGTAATGCTGAAAGGGGAGGGGAGGGGAAGATGCATTTGGTGGTGGGATCACATTGGAGGTGGCGGAAATGGCGGAGAATGATCCGTTGAATGTGGAGGCTGGTGGGGTGAAAGGTGAGGACAAGGGGAACCCTATCGTTCTTCCGGGAGGGAGGGGCAGGGGTAAGGGCAGAAGTGCGGGAGATAGAACGGATACGGTCGAGGGCCGTGTCAACCACGGTAGAGGGGAATCCTCGGTTGAGGAAAAAGGAAGACATGTCGGAAGCACTGGTGTGGAAGGTGGCATCATCAGAGCAGATGCGGCAGAGACGGAGAAACTGGGCGAATGGAATAGAGTCTTTACAGGAGGCGGGGAGGTAGGAAGTGTAGTCCAGGTAGCTGTGGGAGTCAGTGGGCTTGTAGTGAATGTTGGTCAATAACCTATCCCCAGAGATGGAGACGGAGAAGTCGAGGAAGGGAAGGGAAGAGTCGGAGATGGACCATGTGAAGGTGAGGGAAGGGTGGAAATTGGAGGCAAAGTGAATGAAATTGTCTAGTTCAGGGCGAGAGCAGGAAACGGCACTGATACAGTCATCAATGTACCGGAAAAAGAGGTGAGGGAGGGGACCCGATTAGGACTGGAACAAAGAGTGTTCCACATATCCCACGAAAAGGCAGGCATAGCTAGGACCCATGCGGGTACCCATAGCAACACCTTTGATTTGGAGGAAATGAGTGGAGTCAAAGGAGAAGTTGTTCAAGGTGAGAACAAGTTCAGCCAGGCGGAGGAGGGTGGTGATGGATGGGGACTGGATGGGCCTCTGTTCAAGGAAGAAGCGGAGCGCCTTCAGGCCATCCTGGTGGGGGATGGAGGTGTAGAGGCATTGTACGTCCATAGTGAAAAGGAGGTGGTTGGGGCCAGGAAACTGGAAACTGTTAAAGTGGCGGAGAGCGTCAGAAGAGTCGCGGATGTAAGTGGGAAGAGACTGGAAAAGGGGAGAAAAGATAGAATTGAGATTGTAGTGTCCGCGTATCAATAACACACGGACTGCAGGAGAACGGTAATAAGAGGTGTTTACTGAACAGAGGGTGTGCTGGAACTGAAAGTACAGAAGCCTGCTACGGCTTTATATACAGGTGTGGTCACTGCCGGTACTACAGTATAAAAGCAGTTCTCTTTTAAAGGGACATACACAACAATTCCTCCCCTTTTAGATAAACAGTACATAACATTCATTTAACAATTGAATAATAGCTAATTACAATTACAATTTTCTTTGTACTATATACATCAGCTGAAAGTAATCATTTATAAATTCAGTCTTTGAGGAGGCTTCCTGATCCTGTCTGGATAGCGCCTTTCTCGAGTATCCTGTTCTTGCGGCGGAGTCGATTCTGGCTCATTGTCATTGGCTGGTTCATCAGCTTCCAATACCACAGATTCTGAGATAGACGCAATCTGTACTTCGGGTTCATCACCAGGTGCGCATGCTCGTGGTATGGGTTTGACTTGTTCCTGTGACTCTAGAATCTGGTCAGCATGGCGTCTCACGATGCTCACTCCAACGTCCACTGTGTACATTAGTGGTCCCTGCCGTGTGCATGTCGTTCCTGGCTGCCATTTTTCTGTTCGGTAGTCGCAGCCAAGACTGGTTGCCCTATCTTGAAGCTCCTGGTTGGCTTTTCATTGATGTGCTGGAATTGCTTATTCTCAACATCTCATCTTATGTTTGGTTTGAGCAAGTCCAGGTGACATCTTAACCTTCGGTTAAAGAACATCATGGCTGGAGTTTGGTTGGTGACTGCATGTGTCGCATTTCGGTAAGCAAACAAGAAATTATCCACCTTGTGTTGCAGTGGTATGTTGTCGTTATACATCGCCTTTATTGCTTTTTTAAAGGTTTGAACAAACCTCTCAGCCAATCCATTTGTGGCTGGATGATATGGGGCGGATGTGTAATGCTTTACCCCATTATTCCTCAAAAACCTCTGGAAATCCTCAGACACAAACTGTGGTCCACTGTCGGAGCAAATCTGTTCTGGCAAGCCATTCCTGGTGAAGATGGTCCGTAGGACTGCAATAGTTTTCTCCGTGGTGGTGGAGGACATTTTGATGACCTCTGGCCATTTCGAATGTGCATCCACGGTGATTATGAGTCCATAAATGGACGAGCAAAATCAATGTGTACCCGTTGCCATGGAGATGAGGGCCACCCCCATGGGTGTAGCGGGGCCTGTGGTGGAGCGTTTTGGACTTTCTGGCAACCTGTGCATCTCTTGGTCATTTCCTCGATTTCTTTATCAATTCCCGGCCACCACACAAACGCCCTGGCTAGGCTCTTCATTTTTACCCCTCCCAGATGACCCTCATGAAGCTCATTGAGCACACTTTCTCTCAACTTGGGTGGAATTACCACTCGGGATCCACACATCAAGGTCCCCCGGCACACTGACAGCTGTTCTCTCCTTGGCGAGAATGCTGGCAACAGTGAGTCGCCATGTGCTGGCCATCCCTTCACCGTCAAATCATAGACCTGAGAGAGTGTCGGGTCATTTCGGGTTTCCTTCTCTATACTTGAGTTTGTAACAGGTAGACATTCGACTATGGTTGAATGGAATATCTCAACAGGGTCCACTGCAGGTGCTTCCTCCACCATAGGCAGCGGCAGGCGCGACATCCCATCAGCGTTTCCATGCTGTTTCGTGCCCTTATACTCTATGTCGTATTGATGTGCCCCTAGAAAAAGGGACCATCTTTGCAGCCGTTGCGCCGTCATCACCGGAACGCCCTTCTTTGGGTTAAAAATGGAGACAAGAGGCTGGTGATCAGTCAGTAAGGTGAATTTCTGCCCGTGCAGATAGTGATTGAACTTCTTCACCCCCCACACCAGGCTGAGGGCCTCCCTGTCAATCTGGGCGTAGTTACGCTCGGCTGAAGTTAACGAGCGTGACGCAAAGGCTATTGGCCTCTCTGTACCGTCAAGGAATTTGTGCGACAGCACCGCTCCAATGCTGTAGGGAGACGCAGCACATGCCAACCGAATCGGTAGTGATGGATTGTAGTGGGACAATACTTCTTTTGAAGTGATTAGGCATTTACATTTCTGAAAGGCATGCTTACACTCATCACTCCATTTCCATGCTACTCCAGTTTGCAGCAGGGCGTTCAGTGGGTGCAGAATTGTAGACAAATTTGGCAAGAACTTATGGTAGTAGTTCACCAACCCGAGGAACGACCTCAGTTGTGACACATTTTCCGGTGCTGGAGCCTTGACTACTGCCTCAATCTTGTCTGGGGACATATGTAACCCCTCTTCATCAATCACGTGGCCACAATACGAGATTTGTTTCCTGAAAAACTCGCATTTGGGGCGGTTGGCTCGTAGCCCTTATTCTTGTAATCTAGTGAGCACCTGCTCCAGGTTGGCAAGGTGTTCACTGTCATTTCCGCCCGTATCCAGGATATCGTCCAAATAACACTGGGTCCCCGAGATCCCTTGCAGGACTTGTTCCATCGCTCTCTGCCAAATAGCCGGAGCTGATGCTACCCCGAATACCAGTCGGTTGTACTGGTAAAGACCTTTGTGAGTGTTTATCGTGAGGTATTTTCTAGATGATTCATCTACCTCCATTTGTAGATACGCTTGGGCCAGATCAATCTTTGTAAAGCGTTTCCCTCCAGATAGTGAGGCGAAAATATCTTCTACCCGCGGAAGTGGATATTGTACTGTGTGGAGGACTGGGTTTACAGTTACCTTAAAGTCCCCACAGATGCGAACCTTCTTCGGTTCCCCAGGCGTGCTGCTCAATGATTTCTTCATTACAGGAATGATGGGTGTAGCCCACTCGCTCCAGTCCACCTTGGACAGCACACCCGAACACTCCAGACTCTCCAGCTCTGCTTCGACGACTGGGCGGATCGCATACGGTACCGGCGTGGCCGTAAAAAAATTTGGGTTTGCGTTATCTTCAATTTTTATCATTGCCGTTACGCCTTTTAGAGTCCCAAGTCCTTGCTGGAACACCTCTTTCACGTCAGTTAGAATTTTTGACAGTCATCCAGGTGTGGCGTCATCATCCTTTTTGTCAGCCACAGCTAGCGCCTGAATGGAATGCCAATCCAATTGTATTTTTCGGATCCATTCACGTCCCAATAATGGTGGTCCTCCATCTTGTAGTATATATAGATACAGTTCCTGCGTTTCCTTGCCGTTGCATTTAACGGGCACCCTTATTTTTCCTCTGGGGTAGACTTTTTGCCCCGTATATGTCTTCAAGACAATGGACGTATCCTTCAAGGGAATGTATGAGAATAGCCGCTCGTAGTCTCGTCGATTCATGACTGTTAGGGCTGATCCTGTGTCCAATTCCATCTTTACTTGGGACCCTGCTATCATGAGGGTGACCCAAATGGTTCGGTGATCCTCCTTTGTGATCACGTTGTGTAACTTTAGACAACTTAGTCTCCTGCTCCCGGAGTCATTGTCACTCTTCTGGTCATCTGAACTACTGTCCGTCATCTTTTGTACTTTCTTGTACTTTTCCTTAGTAGTTCTTTTAGTGTTGGTTTTCTTTCCCGACCTGCAGACTCGTGCTATGTGTCCCACTTTTCCACATTGCCTGCATATTTTGTCCTTAGCCCAGCAATCCTTCTGGTCATGGGTTGTTCTGCCGCAGCGATAGCACTTTTCTGCTCCATATGCCATTTCATTGGTGCTATATTCTTGCGGTTTCTGTTGTATTTCCGCAGCTCCCCGTGCTGCTGCTTCGTAGGATACTGCAACGCTGAAAGTCTTTTCTAGCGTAAGGTCCTTTTCCGAAAGTAGTCGTTTCTGGGTTCCTTCACTCTGGAGCCCGCAGACAAACTTACCCCTTAAGGTATCTGCCAGTCCTGCTCCGAACTGGCAGTGTTTTGATAACTAGCGTAGTTCTGTAAGATAGTCAGCATTGCTCTCGTCTTTGTGCTGGTTTCGTTTATGGAACTTGAATCTTTCTGCTATCAGCAGCGGTGTAGGGTTTAGATGTTCCTGTAAGATGTTGACAATCTCTTCAAAGCTTTTCTCCATTGGTTTAGCTGGGGTAATTAAATTCCGCAGCAGGCTGTACGTTCTCGCACCCATCAAATTCAATAATACCGACGCCGCCTTTTCAGCGGCCACCTCATTTGCCTTGCAGTACACTTCAATTCTTTCCACATATGTGGTCCAGTCTTCTATTTCGTTATCGAAAGCAGTGATGCTGCCACTCTTTGGCATCTTGGGTGGTTTAAAATGGCGCCTCCCGCGCTTTTCCTTCTTCCCCAACGGATTAAAATGGCGCCTCCCGCGCTTTTCTTTCTTCCCCCTGCTGCCAATGTTGCTCCTAGCGTTCTAACAGGTAATGGCGGCGCCCCGCGGCTTTCTGCGCGTCTCTTTTCCTTCCCCTTTTTATTTTTTTTTCCAACGCTGCCCGACTCTTGAGCACCGGCCGTGCCCTGTGCGCTCCACCTTCTCTCTCTCTCTTTTTCCTCCCGACGACGCTGCTCGGCACCCTTACAGAGCCGCTCGATCGAGCTCTAGCCCGCTGCAGTCCGGGAAGGGTCAGCGCACTACCTGCTACCAGCCTGATTTGCTGGGACACCTTGACTGGAAAACCATGCCCAGCTCTCCACAGCTTCCCCTGCGATTCTCTGAACTCCGATGGATCACTGGGCGGTTGCCCACGGTCGACGCTCGTTGCTCTGGCTTCGACCTCCAAGAAGCTTCTTTTCAGGGATGGATCCCCGTGAGGTGATGCAGTACTGCAGGTGAGTTTGAACCTGCTCGTTGCCACTGTAGTGTCCGCGTATGAATAACACACGGACTGCAGGAGAACGGTAATAAGAGGTGTTTACTGAACAGAGGGCATGCTGGAACTGAAAATACAGAAGCCTGCTACGGCTTTATATACAGGTGTGGTCACTGCCGGTACTACAGTATAAAAGCAGTTCTCTCTTAAAGGTACATACACAACAGAGATAGGAAGAGATAAGTTCCGTGGGGCAAGAACAGGCTGAAACGATGGGTCTACCGGGGCAGTCCTGTTTGTGGATCTTGGGAAGGAGGTAAAAGCGGGCTGTGCGGGGTTGGGGAACTATGAGGTTGGTGGCCATAGGGGGAAGATCTCCAGAGGAGATGAGGTCAGTGACAGTCTTGGAAACAGTGGTTTGATGTTCGGTAGTAGGGTCATGGTCCAGGTGGAGGTAGGAGGAGATGTCAGAGAGTTGGCGTTCAGCTTCTGCTAGGTAGAGGTCGGTTCGCCAAACAACAACAGCACCACCCTTGTCAGCAGTATTGGACCCGTATTCCCAATGCTACCCGTTGCTGGCATTAGAGCTAAGAACATAAGAATTAGGAGCAGAAGTAAACCATACGGCCCCTCGAGTCTGCTCCGCTATTCAATAAGATCATGGCTGATCTTTGACCTCAACTCCACTTTTCCGCCCAATCTCCATATCCATTGATACCCCTGAGTCCAGAATCTATCGATCTCAGCCTTGAATATACTCAACAATTCAGCATCCACAGCCCTCTGGGGTAGAAAATTCAAAACATTCACAACCCTCTGAGTGAAGAAATTCCTCCTCCTCTCAATCTTAAAAGGCCGACCCCTTATCCTGAGACTATGTCCCCCTAGTTCTAGACGCTCCAACCAGAGGAAACAATCTCTCTGCATCTACCCTGTCAATCCCCTTCAGAATCTTGTATGTTTCAATGAGATCACCGCTCATTCTTCTAAACTCCAGAGAGTATAGGCCCGATCTACTCAATCTCTCCTCATAGGACAGCCCTCTCATCCCAGGGATCAATCTAGTGAACCTTCGTTGCACCACCTCCAAGGCAAGTATGTCCTTCCTCAGATAATACCCTGTGTTTCCTGTACGAGGATATCTAAATCTCACTGAACACCAATATTTAATAGTTTTTCACCATTTAAAAAATGCTCTGATTTTCTATTCTAAGCTTGACCCCGCATAAATTTCAGTTCATCCAGAATTCTGTAACGCGCATCCGATCCCATGCAAAATCCTACTCTACCTCTCCTATCCTTTCTGAGCTCCACTGGCTCTTCATCCCTCAGCCACATCGATTTCAAACTCTTCATCCTAAGCCTTCGAATGGCCTCCTCTGTAACCTCCTCCTGCCCTGTAACCCCCACCACTATTCTAACTCTGGTTCACTGCATATTCCCAGTCACTCCACTGTACATTGTGGCAGAGTCTCAATCATCTTACTGCATCATACATACGCTGAAACTCCACCTCTATATATCTACCCCCCACCTTCGAAAAGCCTTAATAGGCCAACATCTTCAGCAATACTGAACTGGTTAGCCCAGAGTAGGAACACGAGTAGGCAATTCAGCCCCTCGAACCTGTTCCGTTCCCCCATTTAAATAGACCATGGTTTATCTGTATCTTAACTCCATTTACCCGCCTTGGTTCCATATCCCTTAATACCCTTAGCTAACAAAAACCTATCAATGTCAGTCTTGAAATTTTCAATTGACATTCTAAACACTCTCTGGGTAAAGAAGTTTCTCCTGAATTCCTTACTGGATTTGTTAGTGACTATCTTATATTTATTAACCCTTGCTTTGTACGACCCACAAGTGGAAATTTTTTCTCTACGAGGGATAAGCTTTAGCCGGATCATCGGTAAAACACCCTTGCTCTTCTTCAAATAGTGCAGAGGTATCTTTTGAACCCATCTGAGCAAGCAGGTGGGGGTTCTCAGTTTAACATCTCATTCGAAAGACGGCACCTCCGACAGTGTCAGCATGGCACTGAAGTGTCAAACCAGGTTACCTGTTCACGTCTGGCAGTGTGATTTGAATCCACAACCTTCTAACTCGGAGATTGAGCCAAGCAGAAACATGCTTTACATTAGTTCACTTTCTTGCTGTGTTTCATAGTCTGCCCTGCTCTTCAATCTTGATGGTTACCTGGGCTATTTGACTTGGGTCTAGGTTCCTCTCTCCACGTAGATATTTAAAACAGCACTGTGTGAATATTAGCGGGCTTTGTAAGCAATATCTCTGCCCATTATTTTAAGCTTGAAAGGCAAATGACTGACAGCTGGTTGGTCAAGAGGGAATCTTATGCCTGCTTTGTTCCTATAAACCAATGTAAAATGTATACTCATCTGTTCCTCATATACATAAATTTGCATACTGAATACCAGACTCCCATTCCAGCAGGACTATCTGTATCTGCCACTCATCTGTCCCTTCTCTTGCACTAACGCATTAATTATTCCTCCCTTTAAAGCCATTTGTCAGGTTAAATAGATCTCCCTTCACTTGGCCGCTTCTCAGGGAAGACTTGTTCACTGCTTTTTTCTCTTCTGCGGATCATATTTTAGACAGGACATTATCCAATTTGCTGTGTGCTTTTGTTTTAGTAGCGAGCTGGCAGTGATGGATTCACTAGGAGTGGAAGGACGAAAGCAAGGTCATTCAAAAATAGAAGGTTATTTACATTTTAATTATCAATTTTTTTGGGGGGGAGCAGATTGGTCTCCCAGGAAAAATAGAAAAGCAGATTATTTTTTAAATGGTGAGAGATTGGGAAATGCTGGTGTTCAGAGGGACCTGGGTGTCCTTGTTCACGAATCACTGAAAATTAACATGCAGGTACAGCAAGAAATTAGGAAAGCAAATGGCATGTTGGCCTTTATTATAAAGGGATTAACGTATAAGAGTAAAGAAGTCTTGCAGCAATCATATAGAGTCCTGGTGACACCACACCTGGATTACTGGACACAGTTTTGGTCCCCTTACCTAAGGAAGGATATACTTGCCTTAGAGGGAGTGCTAGAGGTTTACTAGACTGATTCCAGAGATAAGGGGATTGTCCTATGAGGAGAGATTGAGTAGATTAGGCCTACATTATCTGGAGTTTAGAAGAATGAGAGGTGATCTCATTGAAAACATATAAAATTCTTAGAGGGCTTGACAAGGTAGATGTTGAGAGATTGTTTCCCCTTGGCTGGGGAGTCCAGAACTAGAGGTCACAGTCTCAGAATAAGGGGTCGGCCATTTAGGACTGAGATGAGGAGAAATTTCTTCACTCAGAGGGTGGTGAATCTTTGAGAGCTTTGAGAGGGCCGTGGAGGCTCAGTCATTGAGTATATTCAAGACAGAGATTGCTAGTTTTTTGGATACTAAGGGAATCAAGGGATATGGGACTAGTACAAGAAGATGGAGTTGAGATGGAAGATCAGCCGTGATCTTATTGAATGGCGGAGCAGGTTCGAGGGGCTGAATGGTCTACTCCTGCACCTGCTTCTTATGTTCTTATGTTCAGAGAGGCCTACTAGGAGACACCATGTGATCAGAAAGAAATATATATATTATGATTCCGGATATTAATGGGACTGTACAGATAAGAACAATTACATTTTAAGTATGCCAAAAAATAACGAATACAAACCTTAGCTAATGTCTTACGTTGAAATAAATTTGCATATAGCTCTAAAGGCCTTTTGAGTAACAAGGGTTCCTGGTTGTAAATGTATTACCTATCCCATCCAATGAAAGGCCATGGATAATGAATCTGAGGAATTATTTTCTGTCAGGATTGTTACACAAAATCATTTTCTTCTTATTATGCTATCCTCTTACATGCTCCCTTGAAAACGTACTGTCTGGTACCACGCCCATGTGTTCATTGACCATGTGAGAGACAAGGCAGTGAGTGTTGGAAGTCTTTTCCGTATGGGCGAGCCTTCACAGCTAACCCTGGACAGGAACAGACACACACACTCACACGCACACACACACACACACACACACACACACACACACACACACACACACGTGACCAGACACGCATGCACGCACACAAGCACATGGGTACATCCTCTCCGTCCTTGGCCTCTTACACTGTTCCAATGAAGCTCAGCGTAAGCTCGAGGAACAGCACCTCATCTTTCGATTAGGCACTTTACAGCCTTCTGGACTCAACATCGAGTTCAACAATTTTAGACCATAACCTCTGCCCCTATCTTTTTTTTTCTCTCTCACATGGCAGCTGTCGATCGTTCTGCCATCGCCATTTACACTTCATCTAGAGCCATCATTTGTTTCTTAACTTGTCCCATTGCCATCTCCTTTTGCCTTGCACCATCATCCCTTTTGTATCTTAATCTCTCCTGCCTTCCATCCTATCACAGACCTTCCCTTTTGTTCTTTCCTCCCCTCCCCCCTTTCCCGGCCCCTACACTTGCTTAAAAACCTGTCCCATCTCCAGCTTTTTAGAGTTCTGACGAAAGGTCATTGACCTGAAGTATTAACTATGTTTCTCTCTCCACAGATGCTGCCTGACCTGCTGAGTATTTCCAGCATTTTCTGTTTTTATTTCAGATTTCCACCATCCGCAGTATTTTGCTTTTACACATGGGTATATTGTCCAATCGGTGTTAATGCAGCAACAACTTGCAGTTATTTCACGCATTTCATCCCAAGCGCTTCACAGGAGCGTTATCAAACAAAATTTTACTCCAAGCCACATACAACAACAACTTGTATTTAAATACTGCCTTTAATGTAGTAAACCGTCCCAAGGTGCTTCACAGGAGTTTTTAAGATAAGAAATTTGACACTGAGCCGCACAAGGAGAAATTAGGGCAGATGACCAAAAGCTTGGTCAAAGAGGTAGGTTTTAAGGAACATCTTAAAGGAGGAAAGAGAGGTAGAGAGGCGGAGAGGTTTAGGCAGGGAATTCCAGAGCTTAGGGCCCAGGCAACAGAAGGCACGGCCACCGATGGTTGAGCGATTATAATCAGGGATGCTCAGGAGGGCAGAATTAGAGGAGCACAGATATCTCGGGGGGGGGGGGGTTGTGGGGCTGAAGGAGATTACAGAGATAGGGAGGGGTGAGGGCCATGGAGGGATTTGAAAACAAGGATGAGAATTTTGAAATCGAGGCGCTCCTTAACCAGGAGCCATTGTAGGTCAGCGAGCACAGGGGTGATGGGCAAACGGGACTTGGTGCGAGTTAGGAAACGGGCAGCCAAGTCTTGGATGACCTCAAGTTTACATAGGGTAGAATGTGGGAGGCCAGCCAGGAGTGTGTTGGAATAGTCAAGTCTAGGGTTAACAAAGGCATGGATGAGGGTTTCAGCAGCAGATGAGCTGAGGCGGGGGCGGAGACGGGCGATGTTATGGAGGTGGAAATAGGCGTTCTTCATTTTGCCATGGAAATGTAGTCGGAAGCTCATTTCAGGGTCAAATATGACACCAAGGTTTCAAAGTGTGGTTCAGCCTCAGACAGATGTTAGGGAGAGGGATGGAGTCAGTGGCTAGGGAACAGAGTTTTTGGCAGGGACCGAAAGCAATGGCTTCGGACTTTCCAATATTTAATTGGAGAAAATTTCTGCTCATCCAGAACTGGCAGTCTGACAATTTAGAGGCCATGGTGGGGTCGAGTGAAGTGGTGGTGAGGTAGAGCTGGGTGCCCTCAGCGTACATGTGGAAACTGACACTGGGGGCAGGATTTTCCCTGCGGAGGCGGGATGGCGGATTGAGAGCTGGTTTATGATTTTCGGTCCCGCTTCCATCTGCAGCCGCTCTCTGAAAATGATTTTCGGCAGATTGGCCTTGTTAAGCCTCGCCCTGCGGCGTTCCTGGTCAATTAATAGGAAGCGGGTCTGATGATGTCATTTGATGACGCATCATCAGCTGGTTTCCTTAAAGGGACCACGGCCACATTGATTTTGACATTTGTGCTGTCCGTGTTCTACAGCACTGAGGTGCTGCAAACACTGACAAGCACTGCACAAAGGTACATGTCTGCACCCAGGCTCTCCCATGACTCCCTCCATATGCTTATAGAGGGAGTCACAGCACACAGGGAAATACTCTTCCCTTCCCATGTTGGGAAGACACCTCCCCAGGAGACCAACGCAGCCTGGTTGCTGTAGTGTCCGAGTATGAATAATACACGGACTGCAGGAGAACAATAATAACAGGTATTTACTGAACAGAGGGTACTCTTTTATTTGGACCCAAAAAAAACCAATTCGACTGTAAATAAACAAAAGTTCAACTAAAGCTTAACAAATCAAATTAAAATTTGGTTTTCCATGTTGATGATGCACTCCAGTCCCCGCGGCGCCCACCGGTCGCGGAAATACTCAAGTGCACCGGCGGACACCGCGTGCTCCATCGCCAGGGCCACCCGGGCGCGAACATGGGCGCGGAAGAGAGGCAGGCAATCCGGCTGGACGACCCCCTCGACCGCCAGCTGCCTGGACCAATTGATGGCTCTTTTAGCCAGGCCCAGGAGCAGGCCCACAAGGAGGTCCTCCAACCTGTCCGCTCCCCTCCGCACCGGGTGACCGTAGATCAAGAGCGTGGGACTGAAGTGCAACCAAAAATCGAGGAGCAGCCCCTTCAAGTGGTGAAAGAGGGGCTGCAACCTCTCACATTCCATATAAACGTGAAACACGGACTCCTCCAGGCCGCAAAAAATGCAGGCGGCCTGGGAGTCCGTGAACCTACTTAAAACCTTATTGCACGGGACCGCTCCATGCAACACCCTCCAGGCCAAGTCCCCGATGGAACAAGGGAGGACTCCCGTGTAGAGAGCCCTCCATTGGGGACCTCCGCCACCGCCAGTCGGCAAGACGCCACGCCAAGGCGTGTCCGGACGGTAGACGAAGATGGCAAAGTGGAGAGTGTGCAGGAGCAGCCCGTACAGGAAAACCCTCTGTGCGGAATGAAAAGGCACGGAGGGTATTTCCTCGAGACGGCTCAAGTTGTGAGGCGCCGGTTCCCGAGGGGAGTTTCGGGGCCGGACGCCAATGAGGAATTCCGTCCGAACGGGGGTAAGCTCGGACGGGATCGCCCCACATGCTTGAGCCGCCTCGATACACCTAGTGGAGTCGGGGCCCAGTGCCGCTTTCACCGATTCGATGGCTTCGACCGCGAGCCGGACGTTGGCCCAGGACAGGCGCCATCCAGCCCGCTCCTCCGCCATCGAGCAGGTCCCCGACTCTGGTCACCTTGCCAAGCACAGCCCTGCCCTCCGCCAGCCGCCTGAACCCGCGTTCGTGGAGGTGCGGATTCCTGAGCAGTGGCTCCCGAAGGAGAGCCGCCGTTCCTGACGGGGGAGAGCTCCGCCTGGAAGCGACGTAGTTCCAAACTCATAGCAGTTCCTGGTAGAAGACAGGCAGCTCCCGCAGGCCGGTAGGCCTGCCGCCCACTTTCGCGAACAGGAGCTGCGTGTTGTAATTGAGGCCGTGCAGCTGGCGGAAGAAAAACGTCACCAGCGCACACCATCTCGGAGGATTCTTCACGTACAGGTATCTCTGCAGCGTCTGAAGACGGAAAGTCGCAGCCTGGGTGCGAAGGCACACCAGCGCCTGACCGCCCTCCCTAAGCGGGAGACACAGAACCGCGGCAGAGACCCAGTGCTTCCTTTTGTCCCAGAAGAAGTCGATGAGCTTCTTCTGCATCTTGGTGACAAACGCAGGGGGAGGGATCAAAGTGACCAACCGGTACCACAACATGGCGGCCACCAGCTGGTTTATGACCAGCGCTCGACCCCTGTAGGACAACACTCGGAGCAGTCCTGTCCAGCATCCTAGGCGAGCGGTGACTTTGGCCTCCAGCTCTTGCCAGTTCGCCGGCCAGGCGTCCTCGGCAGGGCTAAGGTAGACTCCCAAATAGAGGAGGTGCGTGGTGCTCCAGGCGAAAGGCCTGAACTGCTCCGGCAGGGAGTCCACCCGCCACTGACCCACCAGGAGTCCGGAACATTTCTCCCAGTTGATCTTGGCGGAGGATGCGTCCGAGTAAATCTGCTGGCATTTCCGCATCCTCCGCAAGTCAGCGGGATCCGTGACCGTGAGGAGCACGTCATCGGCATAAGCCGAGAGGACCACCTCCACGCCCGGCCCTTGCAGAGCCAGTCCCGTCAACCTCTTCCGCAAGAGGCGCAGGAATGGCTCCACGCAAACGGCGTATAACTGACCGGACATGGGGGATCCCTGACGCACCCCCCTCCCGAAGTGAAGGGGCACCGTCAAGGACCCGTTAACTTTAATCAGACACTCTGCGGCGGCGTACAAAAGTCGGATCCGGGCGACGAAATGCGTCCCGAACCCGAATGCGCGCAGAGTCCCAAAGAGATACTCGTGATCCACCCTGTCGAACGCCTTCTCCTGATCCAGGGAGAGGAAGGCGACCGACAGACCAGCCCTCTGGGAGTGGTGGACCAGGTCCCAGACCAGATGGATGTTATCGTGGATGGTCCGGCCCGGGACCGTGTAGGACTGGTCAGGGTGGATCTTGTGGGCCAGCACGGTGCCAAGGCGAGCAGACATGGCCCTGGCAAAGATTTTGTAGTCCGTGCTGAGGAGGGAGACCGGGCGCCAGTTCTTAAGGAGGCGGAGATCGCCCTTCTTAGGCAGCAGGACAATGACCGCCCTGCGCCAAGAGAGGGATGTCTCCCCGTTCGCCAAACTTTCCCCCAGGACCCGCGCGTAGTCGCCCCCCCAAGACGTCCCAGAACGTCCTGTGGAACTCCACGGTCAGCCCGTCCAACCCCGGGGACTTTCCCCTAGAGAGCTGGCGGAGGGCGCCGGTCAGCTCCGCCAGGCTTAGCGGAGCGTCCAGTTTTTCGGCGCCCTCCGGGCTGACCTTCGGCAGGTCCTCCCACAAAACTCTGCGTGCATCCTCGCTGGACGGATCCGGAGAGAAAAGAGCCCCGTAGTAGGCGCGGGTCTCCGCGCTGATTCCCTCCTGATCCGAGACCAGAGATCCGTCGTCGGCCAGCAGCCCCAAGAGCTGCTTACGGACCCCCCGTCTTTTTTCCAGTGAGTAGAAGAAGGGGGAGCCGCGGTCCAGGTCCCGCAGGAGCTGGATCCGCGACCTCACGTATGCGCCTCGGGACCCGACGAGCTGCAGGTCCTTCAGCGCGCCCTTCTTCTCTTCGTATACCTTCTGCAGGGCCGGGTCCTCGACGACCTGACCGAGACGGGACTCCAGGTCGAGCACCTCCTTCTCCAACCGCCCGACCCGGGCCTCCCGCCTTTTGGTCGACCCCTTCGCGTACTCCTGACAGAAGTGAGCCTTGCTCACATCCCACCATAGCCTCAAGGAGGGGAAGCCCCCCTGCTTCCTTCTCCAGTCGGCCCAGAATCGACGAAACGAATCCCGGAACCGTGCGTCTTCCAGCAGCAGGTTTTTAAAATGCCAGTACGCGGACCCCCCCCGCGCACGCAGCGGAGCGAGCTCCGCCCATACCAGGTGGTGGTTCGTGCATGGCACCGGCCGCATGGAAGCCGCCGGAACGCAGGAGACATATGCCCGGGAAATGTAAAGGCGGTCGATTCTGGACCTTCCTCCCCCAGACCTCACGCTAGTGAAGGCACTGGAGTCGGGGTGGAGATTTCGCCAGACGTCCACCAAGTCGAAGGACCCAACCAGGTCCCTCAACTTCTCCATCGCCGCCGGGCTTCGCGGGGGACCCGAACGGTTCCTCGCCTCGAGGGTTCAGTTAAAATTCCCCCCGAGGATGATGCACTCGCCCACGTCGATGGAGCCCAAAAGAGCGGACACTTCTTCGAAGAAGCGCACTTGCTGCGCACTGGTCTGAGGGGCGTACACGTTCACTAGATGGAGCGGCACGCCCCCCAGGCGAACAGTGACCTGGAGCAAGCGGCCCGGCACGTGCTCCTTGACCCCCAAGATCTCCGGCTGAAAATGCGGGGCCAGCAAGATAGCCACCCCGCTGGAATTGTTGGAGAGGTGACTCATGCTGACCCCTCCTTGCCACTCCAGGAGCCACATGGCTTCGTCTCCCGGAACGGTGTGGGTTTCTTGCAGGAAGCACACCGCATACTTCCCGTCCCGAAGGACCGAGAAGTTATTAAATCTGCGGCGCGCCTCCCTGCTGCCGTTGATGTTGAGGCTGGCTATGGTTATCTTCATGTCAGAAGCATACTGCAACCTCTACCTACACCTAACGGGGGGAAGAAGCGCAGCCGCTGGTCAGCCGCCACTTCCTCAGCAGCCCAGTGAGAAACGTTGTGAGCCGACGCAGCTCGAGCGGGTTCACACCCTCGTCCGCGCCCATGATCTAAACGGCGGCGCAGACGGATTCGATGAGCAGCGCCAGCTCCGACCACCTGTCGAGGGCCAGCCGGACCTTATTGCGCCGACCCAGGCACGTGGCCATAAAATCCCAGAGTTCCCTTATGGGAATGAGGGGAGACTCGGCAAGGGGCACGAGGTCATCCATCGCCTCGTCGGCGCTGGAGTCCGAATCGTCCTCCGTGCCCATCATCGAGTCCCCATCCTCCTCCAGGGGGTCGTCACCAGCGGCCAACCCGTCTGCCGCGCAGTGCGAAGCGAGTGGCTCGGCTGCGCCAGCCAGCCCTGCCTCCGCCCGGATCCCACCCCCAGGATCGGCGGCAGAGGATTTCTCCCTGGGCTCCTCTAGGGGTGCTGGGCCAGAAGACGGCGGCGGTTCAGAGCTCCCCTCCGCCTCAGACGCCGGAACGACCAGAGAAACCAGGGAGAGAACAATTCCCAGCTCCTCCAGTACGTCCGGCACCAGAGACGCAGCCAGGGGGCCATCCTCCTCCCCGTCACCAACCTCCGACCCAGCGGATGGGGGGTTTTGAATTAAAAGCTCTACCAGGACGAGCATCCCCTGGGAGATGTCCGGGTCGCATTGGGCGAGCTCATTATCCTCGAGCTCGCCCGACCCAAACCCCAGGCCGCCCGACCCGGCGAGGGGTAACGGCACCGATAGAAGGTCAATTTCAATTACCGCCGCGGGTTGTTCCGCGACCCCCCCCACGGGCAGAGTCTCGTCCCCATCCCCGGGAGGCACGCGTCGGACAGACACATCTGCCTCAGACTCCCGAGGGACAGGCGACCCCTGCCGATCGCTGGTGATGACGACAGCGGGGGGGGGGGGCGCAGTACCCGTGGCGGGCGACGACTCCCCGTGCTCGGAGGGACCTTCCTCCTCCCAGTCCTCCTCCTCTTCCAGGGGGTCGCGCCTTCTTTTTAGCACAGAGGGAGCGAGGGAGACCTCCATGACTGCAGAGGCCTCCTCCTCAGCTCCCTCCGGCGGAGCAGGTTTGTTGGGCTCCTCGGGCCCGAGCCCGGCCGCAGGTAATGGTGTTTCCGCTACGGCGGTTGCGGCCACAGGCTCGGGCACGAGGCCCCTCCCGCTCGCGTCTGCCCCGATTAACTCCGCGAGGAGCGCGGGTGTAAGGGGCTCAAGGGGCAAGGGCTGGCCATCCACGGGGGGACCCGCCCTAAGGTGTTTATTTTTCCACCGCGCCTTCTTTCCGGCCGGACACGCTCCCTCCCCCCCGCCGGAGGCCTTGGTGGCATCGGCCCCCGACGTCGACCGTGCATCAGCCGTTCCCGACGCGCGGGCAGATCCGGGGGGAGGAGCGTCGGCGGCGCCAGCCTCGGCCGCACGAGATGATCCGGCGGCCTTGGAGGCGGGGCAGTTTTTCCGGATGTGCCCCACCTCCTTGCAGGCGTGGCACCGCACACCGTCCGACGTCCAGAAGACGCGATATGCAGTCCCCTCGTGGTGGACGACGAATGCCCCGTCAGTGTCCTCCTCCCGCGCCAGCTGGATGAACAGCTGGTGCCGGATGGAGAAGACGTGGCGAAGGCTGGCCTCCCGGAAGCCGAGCGGGATGGGTGTGATCCCCGATCTCACCTCCCCAAGTTGACGTAGATGGGGAAGGAGGAGCTCACCAGGAACATAGGGCAGGACGTTCGAAATAACCACCCTCTGCGTGGTGGCCTCGAGGGGGTCCACCGGCAGGAAGGTCCCGCCCACGGTGAGCCCCTTGGTGACAGCCAGGGACACCGCCCGCTCCGACCCCAGGAAAACACAGCCTTCCCATACATTTTTGAGGCCGCGACGATGGCTGAGGGGCCGACAACCCCAGCCACGGCTTTAACGCAGGCCTCAATGGTCATAGTGGGGTGAGTGTAGCTCTTCACCCCAAGCTTTTTTGTTATAAGTTTAAAGGGTGATGGGGCAGCAGAAGCAGCGGGAGCAGCTGTGGTTGTGGCTGTCACTCCCGCATAAGTCCTAGCTGGCCCCGCCACTTGCGAAGATGCAGTCGCCATTATGGGGTGTTTTTATAAGGGCTACACTATCACACACACACAGCCACCCCTTGATGTTCCGGCCTTGTTTCTTCTTTTCTCCCCCCACCTAAAATACAAAGGCCTAGAAATTGGGTTTTGGCGCAGCAACGGCTTTAGCGCCGGAAGTTAGTGCCGGAGCTAAGTTGCGCTGGTCGGGCCAAAAATTCACTACTTCTGCGCCCAAACGGCTGCCGGCGCTGCTGAAAGCTGTTAGCGCCTGAAAACTGGCGCTATGCGCTGAATTTCAGCGCTATTCCGGCGCTGCGGCGCCCGCTGCGGTGCGGCAGGTTCGGGAAGTGCAGGCCTCCTCCTTCCCTTAAGGAGGACCTGCCTGCACCCGGCCGCGGCCCGCGATAATCGTATTAAAAATGAGCCCGGCACCTCGGACAAGTGCCGGGCTTGCTTCTGTTCCGGGGGTGGGGGGGAAGTCCGGGGAGGGAGCTGCGGCCAGGCGGGCGGCAGGAAAGCGGCCGGCCGCCGCGGGGCCTTTAATGCGCCGGCGCAAACTTGTGCAAGGCACCTCTGCCAGAACGTTGCTTGCGGCTGCCACGGGCGAGGTGGCCGCAAGTCAATTTCCCAGTTCGGGCGGGTTACCATGGCAACCGGGACGCTGCGCACACCGATGACGTCATCGGTGCCGGCGCAGCGCTACCGGTCTACCGCGGCAGAAGGGCCCCAGGCAATTTAGGCGCCGGCGCCAATTGCAGCGCTAGGCTCTCTAGTGCCGCAAAATCGGCGCTAAGGGCACTGAATTTCTAGGCCAAAGTCTTTGGGAGAGTGCCCCAAATAAAACCCACCTGTAGATATTTTGAAGATGATACTCCTCTCTCCTTCCAAACAGTTGGTGTTGGTTGATGGTGGTTTCTCTTCCCTCTCTCCCTCTCCTGAAGTGGAGGCCAATTTGGGGAGGCAGTGATAGGAAAGGCCTCTCCCCTGGTTGATGTTATTGCAGGCCTCCTCTCTCCTCCTCCTCCCCTGTCCTCTCTCTCCAGGCACCTCAGTTGATGTAATGATGGTGGAGTTGGTGGTGGTGGTGGTCCAGCGTTCTCCTTCTCTTCCTGGTCAGGGGACCACCACTTTAGTCCACTCTCCTAGTCTGGCTGCTCCTTCTCATTCTGCTTGCAGCTGCACAGCCAGCAATGCTGTGAATGAGGTACAACAGAGGGTAACTTAAGACTGACGTACAGAAGCCTGCTGTGGCTTTATATACAGGGGTGGTCACTGCCGGTACTGCAATATAGAATCAGTTCTTCTCTTAAAGGTACATACACAACAATTCCTCCCCGTTTAGATAAACAGTACATAACATTCATTTAACAACTAAATAATAACTAATTACAATTACAATTTCCTCTGTACTATATACATCAACTGAAATAATCATTTATAAGTTCAGTCTTTGAGGAGGCTTCCTGATCCTGACTGGATAGCGCCTTTCTCGAGTATCCTGTTCTTGCGGCGGAGTTGATTCTGGCTCATTGTCATTGGTTGGTTCGTCAGCTTCCAATACCACTGCTTCTGAGGTAGACGCAATCTGTACTTCGGGTTGATTACCAGGTGCACCTGCTCGTGGTATGGGTTTGGCTTGTTCCTGTGACTCTAGAATCTGGTCAGCATGGCGTCTCACGATGCTCTCTCCAATGTCCACTGTGTACATTAGTGGTCCCTGCTGTGTGCATATCGTTCCTGGCTGCCATTTTTCTGTTCGGTAGTCATGGGCCAAGACTGGTTGCCCTATCTTGAAGCTCCTGGTTGGCTTCTCATTTATGTGCTGGAATTGCTTATCCTCAACATCTCGTCTTATATTTGGTTTGAGCAAATCCAGGCGACATCTTAGCCTTCGGTTGAAGAACATTATGGCTGGAGCTTGGTTGGTGACTGCATGTGTCGCATTCCGGTAAGCAAACAAGAAATTATCCACCTTGTGTTGTAGTGGTATGTCGTCATTATACATCACCTTTATTGCCTTTTTTAAGGTCTGAACAAACCTCTCAGCCAATCCATTTGTGGCTGGATGATATGGGGCAGATGTGTAATGTTTCACCTCATTATTCCTCAGAACCCTCCGGAAATCCTCGGACACAAACTGTGGCCCATTGTCGGAGCAAATCTGTTCTGGCAAGCCATTCCTGGCGAAGATGGTCCGTAGGACTGCAATAGTTTTCTCCGTGGTGCTGGAGGATTTTTTGATGACCTCTGGCCATTTCGAATGGGCGTCCACAGCGATTAGGAACATTGAGTCCATAAATGGACCAGCAAAATCAATGTGTACCCGTTGCCATGGAGATGAGGGCCACTCCCATGGATGTAGCGGGGCCTGTGGTGGGGCGTTTTGGACCTTCTGGCATCCTATGCATCTCTTGGTCATATCCTCGATTTCTTTATCGATTCCCGGCCACCACACAAATGCCATGGCTAGGCTCTTCATTTTTACCCCTCCCAGATGACCCTCATGAAGCTCATTGAGCACTCTATCTCGCAACTTGGGTGGAATTACCACTCGGGATCCACACATCAAGGTCCCCCGGCACACTGACAGCTGTTCTCTCCTTGGCGAGAATGCTGGAAACAGTGAGCCGCCATGTGCTGGCCATCCCTTCACCATCAAATCATAGACCCGAGAGAGTGTCGGGTCATTTCGGGTTTCCTTCTCTATACTTGAGTTTGTAACAGGTAGACATTCGACTATAGTCGAATGTAATATCTCAACAGGGTCCACTGCAGGTGCTTCCTCTACCGCAGGCAATGGTAGGCGCGACAGCCCATCAGTATTTCCATGCTGTTTCGTAACCTTGTACTCTATGTCGTACTGATGTGCCCCTAGAAAAAGTGACCATCTTTGCAGCCGTTGTGCCGTCATCACCGGAACGCCCTTCTTTGGGTTAAAAATGGTGCCCGCGCAGATAGTGATTGAACTTCTTCACCCCCCACACCAGGCTGATGGCCTCCCTGTCAATCTGGGCGTAGTTACACTCGGCTGAGGTTAACGAGCGCAACGCAAAGGCTATTGGCCTCTCTGAACCGTCAAGGAATTTGTGTCACAGCACCGCTCCAATGCCGTAGGGAGACGCATCACATGCTAACCGAATCGGTAGTGTTGGATTGTAGTGGGCCAATACTTCTTTTGAAGTGATTAGGCATTTACATTTCTGAAAGGCACACTTACACTCATCACTCCATTTCCATGTTACTCCAGTTTGCAGCAGGGCGTTCAGTGGGTGCAGAATTGTAGATAAATTCGGCAAGAACTTATGGTAGTAGTTCACCAACCCGAGGAACGACCTCAGTTGCGACACATTTTCCGGTGCTGGAGCCTTGACTACAGCCTCAATCTTGTCCGGCGACTTATGCAACCCTTCCTCATCAATCATGTGGCCACAATACGAGATTTGTCTCCTGACGAACTCGCATTTGGCTCGTAGCCCATATTCCTGTAATCTAGTGAGCACCTGCTCCAGGTTGGCAACGTGTTCACTGTCATTTTCGCCCGTAACCAGGATGTCGTCCAAATAACACTGGGTCCCCGGGATCCCTTGCAGGACTTGTTCCATCGCCCTCTGCCAAATAGCCGGGGCTGATGCTACCCCGAATACCAGTCGATTGTACTGGTAAAGGCCTTTGTGAGTGTTTATCGTGAGGTATTTCCTAGATGCTTCTTCCACCTCCATTTGTAGATATGCTTGGGCCAGATCAATCTTTGTAAAGCATTTCCCTCCAGATAGTGAGGCGAAAATATCTTCTATCCGTGGAAGTGGATATTGTACTGTGTGCAGGACTGGGTTCACAGTTACCTTGAAGTCCCCACAGATGCGAACCTTCTTCGGCTCCCCAGGTGTGCTGCTCAATGATTTCTTCATTACAGGAACGATGGGTGTGGCCCACTTGCTCCAGTCCACCTTGGACAGCACACCCGAACGCTCCAGACTCTCCAGCTCTGCTTCAATGGCTGGGCGGATCACGTAAGGTACCGGCCTGTCCTTAAAACATTTTGGGTTTGCGTTGTCTTTGATTTTTATCATTGCCGTTGCTCCTTTTAGTGTCCCAAGTCCTTGTTGGAACACCTCTTTCACGTCAGTTAGAATTTTTGACAGTCGTCCAGGTGTGACGTCATCATCCTTTTTGTCAGTCACAGTTAGCGCCTGAATGGAATGCCAATCCAATTGTATTTTTCGCATCCATTCACATCCCAATAATGGTGGTCCTCCATCTTGTAGTATATATAGATACAGTTTCTGTGTTTCCTTGCCGTTGTATTCAACTGGCACCCTTATTTTTCCTCTGGTGTAGACTTTTTGCCCCGTGTATGTCTTCAATACAATAGACTTGTCCTTCAAAGGTATGTGTGAGAATAGCCGCTCATAGTCTCGTCGATTCATGACAGTTAGGGCTGATCCTGTGTCCAATTCCATCTTTACTGGGGACCCTGCTGTCATGAGGGAGAAACTTAGTCTCCTGCTCCTGAAGTCCTTATCACTCTCCTGATCTTCCAAACTACTGTCTGTCAATTTCTTTACTTTCTTGTACTTTTCCTTAGCAGTTCTTGTAGTGTTGGTTTTCTTTCCCAACCTGCAGACTCTTGCTATGTGTCCCATTTTCCCACATTGCCTGCATACTTTGTCCTTAAACCAGCAGTCCTTCTGATCATGGGTTGTTCTGCCGCAGCGATAGCACTTTTCTGCTCCATACGCCATTTCGTTAGCGCTGTATTCTTGTGGTTTCTGTTGTTTTTCCGCAGCTCCCCGTGCTGCTGCTTCGTAGGATACTGCCACGCTGAAAGCCTGTTCTAGCGTCAGGTCCTTTTCCGAAATTAGTCGTTTCTGGGTTCCTTCACTCTGGAGTCCGCAGACAAACTTATCCCGTAAGGTGTCTGCCAGTCCTGCTCCGAACTGGCAGTGCTTTGATAACTTGGATAGTTCTGTAAGATAGTCAGCATTGCTCTCATCTTTGTGCTGGTTTCTTTTATGGAACTTGAATCTTTCTGCTATCAGCAGCTGTGTAGGGTTTAGGTGTTCCTGTAAGATATTAACAATCTCTTCAAAACTTTTCTCCATTGGTTTAGCTGGGGTAATTAAATTCCGCAATAGGCCGTACGTTCTCGCGCCCATCAAATTTAATAATACCGATGCCTTCTTTCCATCGGCCACCTCATTTGCCTTGCAGTACACTTCAATTCTTTCCACATACGTGGTCCAGTCTTCTACCTCATTGTCGAAAACAGTGATACTGCCACTTTTCGGCATCTTGGGTGATTTAAAATGGCACCTCCCGTGCTTTTTCTTCTTCTCCAATGGATTAAAATGGCGCCTCCTGTGCTTTTCCTCCTTCCCCAATGGAATAAAATGGCGTCTCCCGCGCTTTTCCTTCTTCCTCTTGCTGCCACTCTGCTCCTAGCATTCTGCAGGGTAATGGCGGCGACCCGCGGCTTCGGCACGTCTCACTTTTCCTTCCCCTTGTTTTATTTTCGCTACGCTGCCCGGTTCTTGAGCCCCGACCGCGCCCTATGCGCTCCACCCTCTCTCTCTCTCTTTTCCTCCCAATGATGCTGCATGGCCCCTTTGCAGAGCCGCTCGATCGAGCTCGAGCCCGCCGCAGTCCGGAATGGTCAGCGCACTACCTGCTACCAGCACGATTTGCTGGAACACCTTGACTGGGGAGCCAAGCCCAGCTCTCCACAGCCTCTCCTGCAACTCTCCGAACTCCGATGGATCCTTGGGCGGTTGCCTGCGGTCGACGCCCGTTGCTCTGTCTTCGACCTCCAAGAAGCTTCTTCTCAGGGAAAGATCCCCGTGAGGTGATGCAGTACTGCAGGTGAGTTCGAACCTGTTCGTCGCCAGTGTAGTGTCTGAGTATCAATAATACACGGACTGCAGGAGAACAATAATAACAGGTATTTACTGAACAGAGGGTACTCTTTTATTTTTTATTAGACTGAAGTACAGAAGGCTGCTATGGCTTTATATACAGGGGTGGTCACTACCGGTACTGCAGTATAGAATCTGTTCTTCTCTTAAAGGTACATACACAACAGTTACACAGGAGGGCAAAAGCAGGGATGTGGTCAGGAGGACCAGGCTGCAGTGGCACCAACCTTTCAATGATCTCAATAGATCACAAAACGTTACTGCAAAGCCACACTCAACCTCATCCTGCTGTGCCACTCATCACATCCCCATTACTCTGCCTTCCCTACCCTACTCCTGCACATCCTTACTCACACCAACTTACCTTGCACCTCCACCCATCCCTCTCTATCTACATTATCACATCCCCATCTCACTAGCCACCCCTCACACTCACCCTCATCCTAGTGCAATCATACCAACTAACAACACACCAGGTTAGGCACTTGGGTATTTTATCCATTGTTCATGTAAAGTTTCTGTTAATGCGGTGTCAAACATTGAAACCTTAATTTTGAACACTTTGTGTTCTTGGACAGATTTGTGTGCACTTTGGAAGTGGCTTAGTGAGTTGCAGTGAATGGTGAGACATAACGGTACCCCCCGCAATGGTGATGAGTGTGAAAGGAATGGCTTGGGCAATGTAGGGATGCTTTACGGTGTTGGTGTGGGGAAGTGCCAACCTGACGCATCATGTGTCAAGTGAAGCAAATCAGGACATGGTGAGGCCATCCCTGGCCTCCCGGGCAACAATGTGCTCGGGTGCTGATGCCCTCTGTCCTGTGCTGCATCAGGTGATTGCGGAGAAGGTAGGTGTTGTTGTTGGTGCTGCTGGTGTGCCTGGTGATGTTGGTGGTGTTGGGGCTTGTAATGTATACAACATTGAAGGGACTACTTTGTTTTGCGGATGTACATCCTTAGTTGCGAGCGTATATAACAGACGCGTAACGAATTGTATAGTCAGTGCCGAAGTTCCAGTTAACCAGTAAAGATCACTTGAAGTTACTCTCAGCCTCTGCTGCTTTATTATTTTATGTAGTTGTGTATAGCGGTACAAACACAACAAATTGGCAACGAGAATTATGAACCTACGTCTTCCTATTCTGGCATCGTATCCAGAGGACACCGAAACTTGGAAGAAAGGAGCGAGAAGGTAGAGAAAATGGAGCACGCTTGCTAAGCTAGGCAGAGGATATGTAAATCAAGTGAAAAGTGCACAGTGACTTACATGACGCTAGCTAACTAGTAAAGAAATAAAAACGAGTTTGGAAAAAAAAAATGGCGATGATTGGCATTATTGCAGCATTTGATAGCAGCATTGAAGACTGGGCAACTTACATTGAAAGAGTGGAGTTGTACCCGAGGCTAACAGAGGGGAGGTAGAAAAGAAAGCCACTGTTTTGCTGAGTGTTATGGGCGCAAAGACATATGGGCTGCTACGTAGTTTATTAACCCCTGAAAAGCCAGCAAACAAAACATTCAAACAAATAGTGGACACACTCCAAGACCATTTAAGCCCCAAACCACTGCTCATAGCTGAAAGATTTAAATTCCATAAACGGAACCAGAGCAAAAATGAAAGCATTTCTGAATATTTGGCAAAGTTGCGCAAATTATCAGAACATTGTCAATTTGGAGTGGTCTTATCAGACGCATTGAGGGACAGATTTGTGTGTAGCATGCAAAATGAAAGCACACAAAAGAAGCTCCTGTCTGAAAAAGACCTCACATTGGAGAAGGCTCTGAGAATCGCAATATCAATGGAAGCAGCAGCACGTGGCGCTTTAGAAATTCAACAAAAATCCCTGGAATATTCAACTAATACAATGTCACTGAAACAAGAAAAGAAGTGTTGTCGATGTGGCAAAATGTCACATGACCACAATGACTTGGTTTAAAGACAAAGACTGCAGACAAGGGCACATTGAAAGAGTCTGCAAAGCAAATCACAAGCAGAAAACTGATACAATACAGAGTAACAAGAAGGTGTGGTGTATGTAACCTGTTCCACCTTAAGAGAACTTAAGCCTGGTCCACCTTAAGAAAGGTACTACTTTCTTTGGCTGCTGTATACGTAATACCGGTGGTGACCACACCGGTATATAAGCACAGTGTAATAATATTGTATTCAGTATAGTCCGACCTCCAACCAGTAAAGACCTGTTGAATTTACTCTTGTGGTCTGTGTAGTAATTCTCACTATAACACACAGACTTAACAGTGGCGACGAGTCCGATTCTTACCCTGCTGCAGTAATTTCCACGGCGACTTCGTCCACAGACAGGACGTCGAAGAAAGGTTTCCACCCTCATCACCTACGGGAAGACACGTCGAGTGGCAGGCATCGAGCAACCAGAGTGCAGAAGACATCCTGACCTCGAAGCCTCCATCAGCGACTGTCAGCTTCTTCTACTACCTCGTGGTGGGTAAGCCGGGCAGCGACGCGACAGAAAGTCAACCGCGTTGGCTGTACAGACGGGGCTGGGAAGACGGAGGAATAAGGGCGGTGAGGTCGATCGCGACCAGAGATAAGGGCCGGGCCGCTTTCGAGCGAGAGGCGCAGCGCAGGACATCGATCGCGACCGGAGATAAGGGCCGCATTCGGGCTAAAGGCGCAGCGTCTGGGGAAACTGAAGGCGCGAGAGCCGCGGTGAAGCGGAGACAGCGTCGGGGGATGGGTGAAGACTGCCATTTTGCTGCAGCCTCGTGTGCTGCTGCCATAGTGACCGCCTTCTCAAGAGACAGCTCATTCTCCTCAAGCAGTCGCCTTTGTGTATCCTGTTTAAATAAACCACACACAAATCTATCTCGAAGTGCCTCTGTCAGTCCCGTTCCAAACTGACAATATTTTGCTAGCTTACGTAATTCCATCAAATATTCAGCATTGCTTTCAAGCGCGGGAAAACTGCCATTTTGTGGGCGGAGGACGACGGCAAGAGCGGGAAGCCGCCATCTTAGATAACATTCAAAATACGATAAATTGCTACGATGCCTAAACATGGGAACATTAATGCCTTCGACAGTGATATAGAAGACTGGGCTATGTATGTAGAACGCATACAAAACTATTGTAAGGCAAATAAAATTTCTGAGACAGATAAAGCACTAACATTACTAAACTTAATGGGTGCGAAGACATACGGGCAATTGAAACACCTGTTATCACCAGATGAACCGGCGGATAAGACGTTCGAACAGATTGTTACTGTCCTAAAAAATCATCTTAGCCCCATGCCGCTGATGCTAGCGGAACGATTTAAATTTTACGATAGAAGACAGCAGCAAAATGAAAGCAATGCTGAATATTTGATGGAATTACGTAAGCTAGCAAAATATTGTCAGTTTGGAACGGGACTGACAGAGGCACTTCGAGATAGATTTGTGTGTGGTTTATTTAAACAGGATACACAAAGGCGACTGCTTGAGGAGAATGAGCTGTCTCTCGAGAAGGCGGTCACTATGGCAGCAGCACACAAGGCTGCAGCGAGAGGCACGGCAGTAATGCAGCTACGGCCACCAGAACTCGGTACAAACAAATTGGGTTTGAGTTCTGTCAAATGTTATCGTTGTGGAAAGACAACGCACGATCAGAACCAGTGTTGGTTTAAAAACCAAGAATGCAGAACGTGTGGCAGGTTTGGCCACATAGCTAAAGTATGCCGGTCAGGAAAGAAGACCAGCAATAAAAAGTCACCGCAAGGAAAATATGCAAAGGTACACAAGGTGACAAAGAACAGTTTGACTGAACAGAAGTCAGATTCAAACGCTAGCAGTAATGAACTGGATAGCTTAAGAATATACAACGTTGGTAAGGATACAGACCTCCAGACAATTTGGGTCACTCTTAAGATAGCAGGAGTCCAAGTAAAAATGGAATTGGACGCTGGATCGGCATTGACGGTCATGAATAAGAAAGATTACAGAAGGTTATTCCAACATATTCCCTTACAGGATACGGAAGTTGACCCTGTTGAGTTATTTCATGCGACCATTATCGAGTGTTTACCTGTCACCAACGCAAGTATTGAAAGAAAAACCAGGAACGACCCGACACTGTCCAGAGTCTATGAGGTGACAGTGAAAGGATGGCCAACACGGGGTGATCCTCTGTTACCGGCATTCTCGGCAAGGCGAGACCAGCTGTCCGTCTGCCATGGTACTTTGATGTACGGGACAAGAGTGATTATTCCTCCCAAGTTAAGGGAAAGAGTTTTAAAAGAACTACATGAAGGTCATCTGGGGGGAGTTAAAATGAAAAGTCTTGCTAGGGCTTACGTATGGTGGCCGGGTATTGACCAACAGATTGAGGAGTTAACGAAAAGCTGCGCTGGGTGTCAAAAAGTGCAAAATGCACCTCCGATAGCACCGCTGCACCCATGGGAATGGCCTTCAGCCCCATGGCAACGCGTACACATTGACTTTGCTGGTCCATTCATGGACTCCATGTTCCTAATCGCGGTGGATGCACATTCCAAATGGCCAGAAGTCATCAAGATGAATACCACTACTTCAGAAAAGACAATTGCGGTGTTAAGAACAATATTCGCAAGGAACGGATTGCCAGAACAGATCTGTTCGGACAACGGACCACAGTTTGTATCAGAAGAATTCCAACAATTCTTAAAGAAGAATGGAGTTAAACATTATACCTCTGCCCCATATCATCCGGCGACAAACGGGTTGGCTGAAAGATTTGTCCAGACATTCAAAAAGGCTATTAAGGCCATGAATGATGATCAGATTCCGCTGCAACACAAGGTCGATAAGTTCCTGATGTCATATAGAAACGCCGATCATGCCGTGACTAACCAAAGTCCTGCTATGATGTTTTATAACAGGAGGTTGCAGTCCAAGTTGGACTTGTTAAAACCAAATGTGCGGAGGGAAGTGGAAAACAAACAGTTTCGGCATATTAACAGCAAGACCACTCGAATTTTCGACGTAGGACAACCAGTCCTACAGCAAGGGGCTATGGAAACGACAAATGGCAGTCCGGAACAATCCGGGCCAGACAAGGACCTCTGATGTACACCGTAGATATTGGTCATAATGTGATAAGGCGTCATGCGGATCAACTGGTAGAGTCGAGAGCAAGGGTCGAACCCATGGTTGTGACAGAGACAGCTGTGGAAGACGTTCATGAACCTGAAGCACCTACCTCGGCCGAGAATGTATTTGATGATGATGACACCCAATACATTGGCAACCAACTAGAGGAGGCACCTCAACAACAAGAATCAGAGACCGCTGAAAGGCATTATCCAAGCCGAATCAGAAAGCCTCCTGAGAGACTGAACCTTTGAACTGTTATACCTGAAGTTATATATGTATATATGTTATGTTTATTTGGGGATATGACTGTTAAGCTAAAAAGGGAGGATTGTGGTGTATGTAACCTGTTCCACCTTAAGAGAACTTAAGCCTGGTCCACCTTAAGAAAGGTACTACTTTCTTTGGCTGCTGTATACGTAATACCGGTGGTGACCACACCGGTATATAAGCACAGTGTAATAATATTGTATTCAGTATAGTCCGACCTCCAACCAGTAAAGACCTGTTGAATTTACTCTTGTGGTCTGTGTAGTAATTCTCACAATAACACACAGACTTAACAGAAGGTACATCAAGTGACTGAAAACAAGAAACCTTTCAAAAAAAGATACAAGAAGGTACACTACGTGACTGGAAACAGTTCAGATAAAAAAAAGTGACACAGACTCAGAGGAAGAGGATTTGGCTTGTCTGAAACTACACAGTGTGAAAGAGACAGAGGATCACAGAATAATATGGATTACTCCAGAAGTGGCAGGAGTTAGGCTGAAAATGGAGTTGGACAAAGGCTCAGCTTTAACAGTGATCTCTGTACATGACTACAAACGACTGTTTTCACACATACCGCTAAGGCCAACTAAAGTACTGTTAAAGACATACACAGGACAAAGAGTGTGCCCCAAAGGTAAAATAAAAGTGACAGTGACATACAAAGAAAAAAAAATACCGCAATTGAACCTCTATGTACTGAAAAATGGAGGACCACCATTGCTGGGATGCGAATGGCTCAGGAAAATACAGTTGGATTGGCACACCATCCAAGCACTGTTTGTGTCAGTAAAGGAGGACAGCAACGCCACTCCTGTGAGACTGTCACAAATACTCTCTGACTCTCAGGAAGTGTTCAAGAAGGGAATAGGAACACTTAAAGGCATGAAAGCAAAAATTAAGATTGAGGAGAACGCAAATCCAAAGTTCCACAAGGCCAGACCAGTGCCTTATGCAATTCGCCCTTCAGTAGAAGCAGAGCTGGAGAACTTGGAGCAGTTAGGGGTCCTGTCCAAGGTGGATTGAAGTGAATGGGCCACACCTATAGTTCCAGTGATGAAGAAAACCTCCAGCACAAAACCAGGAAAGCCAAGAAAAGTGCGCATCTGCGGAGACTTTAAAGTGACTGTTAACCCAGTCCTCCACACAGTACAGTACCCATTGCCTCGCATTGAGGACATCTTTGCTTCCCTGTCAAGAGGGGAACGCTTCACAAAGATTGACTTGGCCCAGGCCTATCTCCAAATGGAAATTGATGATGCATCAAAGAAGTACCTGACAATAAATATGCACAAAGGCCTTTACCAGTACAATTGGCTGGTATTCGGAATAGCATCAGCTCCTGCAATCTGGCAAAGGGCAATGGACCAAGTCCTGCAGGGGATCCCAGGTACTCAGTGTTATCTTGATGACATCATCATTACTGGCAAGAATGACAACGACCACCTTTCCAACCTCGAACAGGTGCTCATCAGGTTACGGGAGCATGGGCTCCGAGCGAACCGAGACAAGTGTGAGTTTTTCAAAAAGGAAATCTCATACTGTGGACATGTGATTGACAAGGATGGTTTACACAAGTCTCCAGACACGATTGAAGATGTGATTAATGCACCAACACCTGAAAATGTGTCTCAGTTGAGATCATATCTTGGACTGGTGAACTACTATCACAAGTTCTTGCCCAACCTATCCACAGTGTTACACCCACTAAATGCACTGCTACAGACAGGGTCACAATGGAAGTGGAGTGACAGCTGTGAACAAGCTTTTCAAGAGAGTAAAAGACTCATTACTTCAGAAGAGGTGCTAGCTCACTTTGACCCATCCTTACCTATTCGACTGGCATGTGATGCTTCACCCCATGACATTGGTGCCGTGTTGTCACATAAGTTCCCAGACGGCTCAGAAAGACCAATAGCCTTTGCCTCAAGATCATTGACTACAGCTGAACGCAATTATGCACAGATTGACCGAGAGGCCCTCAGCCTTGTGTGGGGAGTCAAGAAATTCAACCACTACTTGTATGGTCAACAGTTTACACTGTTAACTGACCACCAGCCTTTCGTTTCAATCTTCAACCCAAGGAAGGGCGTTCCAGTGATGACGGCACAATGGCTGCAGCGATGGTCACTCTTCCTAGGGACTCACCTGTATGACATTGAATACAAGGGGACCAAGCAACATGGCAACGCCGATGGTTTGTCACGTTTACCACTGCCGACCTCAGAGAGAAATACAACAGTTGACTTAGCAGAGGTATTTCACACAACAATAGTTGAGCAGCTACCAGTGACAAACTCCCTCATTGAAAGAGAAACACGCAATGACCCTACATTGTCAAAAGTTTATGACATCACTGTGAAGGGATGGCCAGTGCTTGGTGGCTTATTGTTTCCAGCATTCTCAGCTAGGAGGGAGCAGTTATCAGTGTGTCGGGGAACACTGATGTGCGGCTCACGAGTTGTGATTCCTCCCAAGCTTCGTAACCAAGTGCTAGATGAACTGCATGAAGGCCACTTAGGTACGGTAAAGATGAAAAGCCTTGCCCGTGGATACGTGTGGTGGCCGAGAATTGACAAACAGATCGAGGACCTGACAAAGAGCTGCTCAGGATGTCAAAAGGTCCAGAACGCACCACCACAAGCCCCTCTCCATCCATGGGAATGGCCCTCATCACCATGGCAACGGCCCTCATCACCATGGCAACGTGTGCACATCGACTTTGCTGGACCGTTCATGGACTCCATGTTCTTGATTGCAGTCGATGCACATTCCAAATGGCCCGAGGTCATTAAAATGAAATTAACCACATCTGAAAAGACCATTTCAGTTCTGAGGACCATGTTCGCTAGAAATAGCCTACCAGAACAAATCTGCACAGACAATGGACGACAATTTGTCTCTGACGAATTCCAAGGTTTCATGAGGAAAAATGGAATCAAGCACTACACATCTGCCCCGTACCATCCAGCTACAAATGGCTTGGCAGAAAGATTCGTACAGACTTTCAAGAAGACCATCAAAGCAATGTACAGCGAGAATCTACCACTGCAATACAAGACAGACAATTTCCTCTTTGCTTATCGGAACGCAATACATGCAGCCACTAATCAGACTCCAGCGATGATGTTTCTGAACAGGAACCTGAGATCTCGCATGTACCTTCTTAAACCGAATGTACGTTGTGATGTAGAGAACAAACAGTTCAAACATTTGAATGCTAAGCCAACAAGAAGCTTCAGTGTGGGACAGTCACTTCTTGCTTGTGATTTCCAGATGGAAAAGTGGCAACCAGGGACAATATCCACAAGAGAGGGACCACTGATGTATACTGTGGATGTGGTAGAGAACGTTTTGAGACATCATGTGGACCAAATTCTGGATGTTCAGGTGGAAAACACCCCTATACCTCACCCAGACTCACCTGACATGGAAACAGACACTCCTGATTCATCAGCATCAGCACCAGCCTCATCCACAGCTGAGAGCTCTACCTGTGCTGTACAGGTGCATTCCCCAAAGCAAAAGAGTCTGGAGAGACGTTACCCAGAGAGGCAGAGGCGGCCTCCCCAGAGACTTGACTTGTAAAAGGGCTGTTGACAAAATAAAATGTTATGTTGGAATTTGAAATTTGTTACTTTTAAGAAAACAAAAAGGTTACTGTAAAGACAGGCTCTGTATGTTAATTATAGAAATTTTGCATTAATATACTATTAAACTAAAGGGGGAGGAAGTGTAATGTATACAACATTGAAGGGACTACTTTGTTTTGCAGATGTACATCCTTAGTTGTGAGTGTATATAACGGACGCGTATCAATTTGTACAGTCAGTGCTGAAGTTCCAGTTAACCAGTAAAGATCACTTGAAGTTACTCTCAGTCTCTGCTGCTTTATTATTTTATGTAGTTGTGTATAGCGGTTCAAACACAACAGGGCTGATCATGGAGGGATTCAGAGGACCAAGCTGAGATTTTTTCAAGGGCACCGATGTTGCTGGAATAGCTGGCAGCTGAAGTTGAGATGACAGAAGCGATTTGTCAATGGTGAGAGAGCTTGCTCCAAGGAGGTGACAGTACATATAGAGTTAACACCAAACACTTACAGCCTCCAGACAGATCAAATGTGTCATCCAAATCCTGAAGTCAGACGCCTTTGACATTTGAAAGTGATCAGATGTGAGAGTTCAGCTTTTATGCTGCAGTTGCAGTTGTGAAGTTTCCAGCTCATTGGTCCTCCTGACACACAAGCCTGGTGTGATCTCCGAACATTGTGAAACCTGGATAAAATGTTGGAAAATAGGAAAAGGCTGTCAAAATAGCACTTAACAAGGAATTAAGTGCCTTAAATCTCTCACCTGCCGCTTGGTGTCGGGTCTGTTGTGAAATCGCAGACCCGACACTCTTGAAACTCACACGGAGGCAAGATCACACTGGGTTGACAACCCGCCGTCAATCATTTTGAATTTAACAGCTGACCCGCCTCCAAATCCACCCTCTGAGCGGCGGCAAAATCGCGGCCTGTGTTTTTGGATGATGTCGCCAAGGGGCAGCATGTAGATGATAAATAGGAGGGGGCCAAGGATAGACCCTTTGGGGGACACCAGAGGTAACGATGAGGGAGCAGGAAGAGAAGCCACTGCAGCTGATTCTCTGGCTATAATTAGATAGATAAGAATGGAACCAGCAGAGGCGCTGAAGGAGGATGGAGTGGTCAAATGTGTCAAAGGCTGCAGACACACCAAGAAGACGAGGAGGGATAGTTTACCTTTGCCACTGTCACAAAGGATGTCATTTGTGACTTTGATGAGAGCCATTTCGGTACTGTGGCAGGGGCGGAAAACTGATTGGAGGGATTCAAACATGGAGTTGCAGGAAAGATGGGGCAGATTTGGGAGGCAACAACACGTTCAAGGACTTGAGAGGACAAGGAGGTTGGAGATGGGGCAGTAGCTTGCAAGGACGGATGGGTCACGGGTTGTTTTATTGAGGAGAGGGGTGATGACGGCAGATTTGAGGGAGAGGGGGCCAGTACCTGAGGAGAGAGAACTGTTAACAATATCAGCTAACATGGGAGCCAGAACAAGAAGCTGGGTGGTCAGCAGTTTGATGGGAATAGGGTCGATGGAGCAGGAAGTGGGTCCCATGGACAAGATGAGTGCAGAGAGGTCATGAAGGGAGATCGGGGAGAAACTGGAGAATGATGTGAGTTCAGGGCTAGGGTAGGGTGATAGTAGAGAGATATTACAACAGGTGGCATTGCCATCACCGAATCCCCCACCATTAACATCCTGGAGGTCACCATTGACCAGAAACTTAACTGGACCAGCCACATAAATACTGTGGCAACAAGAGCAGGTCAGAGGCTAGGTATTCTGAGGCGAGTGTCTCACCTCCTGACTCCCCAAAGCCTTTCTACCATCTACAAGGCACAAGTAAGGAGTGTGATGGAATACTCTCCTCTTGCCTGGATGAGTGCAGCTCCAACAACACTCAAGAAGCTCGACACCATCCAGGACAAAGCAGCCTGCTTGTTTGGCACCCCATCCACCACCTTAAACATTCACTCCCTCCACCACCGGCGCACCGTGGCTGCAGTGTGTACCATCTACAAGATGCACTGCAGCAACTCGACAAGATTTCTTCAGCAGCACCTCCCAAATGCGCGACCTCTTCCATCTAGAAGTACAAGGGCAGCAGACGCATGGGAACATCACCACCTCCAAGTTCCTCTCCAAGTCACACATCATCCTGACTTAGAAGTATATCGCTAATCCTTCATCGTCGCTGGGTCAAAATCCTGGAACTCCCTACCTAACAGCACTGTGGGAGTACCTTCACCACACGGACTGCAGTGGTTCAAGAAGGCAGCTCACCACCACCTTCTCGAGGGCAATTAGGGATGGGCAATAAATGCTGGCCTTGCCAGCGACGCCCAAATCCCATAAAAAACAAATTAAGAAAAAAGGTGACCAAAAGCTTGTTCAAAGAGGTAGGTTTTAAGGAGCCTAAAAGAAGGGAATTATAGAGCCTAGGGCTTAGGCAGCTGAAGCCAATGGTGGAGCGATGAAAATCGGAAATGTGCAAGAGGCCAGAATTGGAGAACGCTGAGATCTCAGAGGGTTGTAGGGCTGGAGGACGTTACAGATATAGGGGAGGGGTGAGGCCGTGGAGGGATTTGAACAGAAGGATGAGAATTTTTAATTTGAGGCATTGCCGGACTGGGAGCCAATGAAGGTCAGCGAGCACAGGGATGTCCATTTATAATATATCAAAAATCTTGGTGTAGAATTTCATCATACCTCTCGAGCGTAAAGTTGGCTTTGTGAGTTGGCTGCCCATATTATAGAAGCTGCCCAATCTTCACCTCCATTGGTTTCAATCGAAAGAAAAATTTCATGGTCTCTACAATGGGTAGTCGATCTGCAATGTCACTTGTGAACTCAAGTTGCAAATTAAAAATCTATGCCTTTTCATCTGTAAACGCTACCTGTCTACAAAACATTTACTTCTCGTTGTCACTTCCTGTCAAACTTTTGTGTCAACTTTTACAGCGTCAAGATTCTTATAAGCTGAACCAATGGATGAGTCCTTCATAGACACCCAGCATGCCGACTCAGCAGGATGTCAAAAATCCCGCAACATATTCGAAGAAGAGAAGGGAGTTCTCCTGGTGCCCTGGCCAACATTAATCCCTTAACCAACACCTCCAAGATCAGATTAACTGTCCACTAATCTCATTGCTGCTCTCCCTGCATCTCTTGAGAGTCACTGAACGTCAAACAAATTCATTATATGTGAGGTGATGTGAGACATTTTTAAAGGCGTGATAAGAAGCCATATATAAAGGCAAGTCTTTTTATAGCCTCATCCGGCTTTTTGAAGATCAATGCTCTTGATGAAACTTGCTGGCATGTGTCAACTTTTCTCAGTTTAATAATAAGTAGTTCACCAGACACTTCATTGATGTATTGTAATACAATTAAACATGTAATTATCCCTCCTTATCTCTGAATCACTCCGTGCTGTTAAGGACTGGTTTTGATTGGCCATAACTCTTCTCTAAAACAATACGCTTCAAATTGTCAGCAAATGCCAATCACCCCAATTTATGTTGAAAGCCCAGAGAAGCAATCATTTTTGGTGCCAAGTAGACTCTGGCAGTGCCTACTTGCTGAATAGCAGAAATTGGATGTTCAGGCTGTAATGATATCAGCAAATAGTGATGGTATTTGCCTGTTTGATTATGATGCCTTACCAGCATGTTTGCCTGATTGATTACTTATGCCTGACCAGCAGAGGGCATGTGAGAGACAAGCAGTTTGGTTTCACTTTCGTTTTACATGGATCCCTAAGATGGTGTCTCCTGTAAATGCTGTTAACTGAGTTGAACATACTTTAGATAAAAAGTCATTCTCTTTCATGAATGTGTCGTCATTGAACCCACATACAAATCGATACATGGTGTCAGAAGTGATTGAAAGAGATGAAGAGGAAAAATCTGAAGTTAAATCAGCTCTCCACATATTAGCAAGCCAAAAGAGAACATCGTTACTTACCATTGGAGAATAGCTAACGAAGTGAAAAAATGGAAGGTTTACACCCACCGGCGAAGCTTCAGTTGACAGGTAATGTGGCTGAAAATTGGAGAAGGTTCAAACAACGTTTGGAATTGTATTTAGCGGCAATAGGAGCTGACGAGAAAAGCGATAAAATGAAAGCGTCAGTGTTCTTACATGTCGTGGGTGATGAAGCGCTGGAGGTGTATAATAACTTCACATTCACTGCTGATGGAGACAAAATGAAGCTAGATAAAATAATGGAACAGTTTGAGGCCTACTGCATACCTAAGCGTAAAGTGACATTTGAGAGGCACAGATTTTTCACATGTGTACAGAAAACGGGTGAGACTATTGATCAGTATGTGACTGAACTGAGAAACCGAAGCAAAACATGTGAATTTGGGGGACTGACAGACTCGCTGATAACAGACAGACTGGTGTGTGGTATTCCAGATAATGGTCTAAGGGAAAGACTGCTAAGAGAGCAAAATCTAGACCTTGGAAAAGCCATAGCACTGTGTAGGGCTACAGAGACTGTGAAGTCGCAGGCAAAGGAGCTGTTCAGTGACAGTAGCTGCAACGTGGATGCAGTGAGTAAGAACGGACACAAACAGTTTAACAAAAAGAGCGCCAATGTGAAAAAAGAGGCGTGGCCAGCGAACAAAAATGAAAGGGACAATGGAAAGTCATGTAGTCGATGCGGTACACAGCATCCACCAAAAACGTTTCCAGCATATGGTAAAAAATGCAATAGTTGCAACAAAAACAACCATTATGCCCGTTGCTGTAAGAACCAAGCGCAACAAAGCAAGGTCCATGCAGTAGATGAAAGCGAGATAGAGGAGTTCAATGTAGATGTTGTGTCTGAAAACAAAGAAGAAAAAAGGGACTGGATGTTGACACTAAAAGTGAATGACATACATATTCCATTTAAATTGGATACTGGAGCACAAGTTAATGTGATATCAGAGACTGATTTTAAGAAAATTAGACCCAGACCAAAGATACATGGAATAAAAGTGAAAGTGACAGGATACTCAGGTACTGATATACCAGTGAAAGGAAGATGCATTGTCAAAGTAACACACAAGGACAGAGAGCACACGCTAGCATTAATCGTGGTGCCAAAGGATGTGCAAGCCATACTAGGTTTAAAAGCCTGTGAGAGGCTGAACCTGGTAAAGAGAGTCCTCATTGTGGAAAGCGAAGGAGAGACAGTCTATGATGAACTCATGAAAGAGTACAACGACCTATTTAAGGGTCTCGGCTGCATTCCAGGAGAACACACGATCAGAGTAGATAAAAGTATGACACCGGTTATACATCCATGCAGAAAAGTTCCATTTGCTCTTCAAAAGCAACTGAAGGCAGAGTTGGACAGGATGGAAAGCCTGAACGTGATTCAGAAGATAGATGAGCCAACTGAGTGGGTGAGTTCCCTCGTCGTTGTGGACAAAAAGAATGGAAAGCTCAGAATTTGCCTGGATCCAAGAGATCTAAACAGAGCAATAAAGAGAGAGCACTTCAAGCTTCCTACACGTGAGGAAATCATGGCACAGTTTGCAAATGCAAAGTATTTCAGCAAGTTAGATGCATCATCAGGATTTTGGCAGATGAAACTGAATGAAGCAAGTTCAAGACTGTGCACGTTCAACAGTCCATTTGGCAGATACAGATTCCTAAGGTTACCATTTGGCATTGCCTCAGCTCCTGAAGTGTATCACAAAACTATCCATATGATCTATGAGCATCTGGAGGGAGTTGATACATCAATGGATGACATCATAGTATGAGGAACCACGAGAACTGAGCATGACGAGAGACTGAAAAAAGTGCTGGAAGCAACAAGGAAAACAAACCTGAAGCTGAATAGAGAGAAATGCCAGCTCGGGGTGACAGAAATGACATTCGTGGGAGATATCCTTAGCGGTGAGGGCATCAGACCAGATCCCAGAAAGGTGTCCGCCATTGAGAATATGCCAAAGCCACAATGCAAAAAGGACGTGCAGAGGTTTAATGGAATGATCAACTACATGGGTAAATTCATATCCAACCTCTCAGAAAAGATGGCGCCACTGAGAAGACTAACTGAAAAGAATATAGAATGGGAATGGAATCATGAGCATGAGAAGTCATGGAGCGATCTAAAGAAACTGCTCACAGAGGAACCAGTTCTGAAGTTTTATGACCCAGCGAGACCCATCAAGATATCATCAGATGCATCACAGAGTGGGCTCGGTGCTGTTCTTCTGCAAAAATATGACTACTGGCAACCTATTGCATATGCATCGTACTCAATGACAGACGCGGAGATGCGATATGCTCAAATAGAAAAGGAGCTGCTCAGCATCACATACGCCTGTGAAAGATTTCACCAGTTTGTGGCAGGACAAGCAATCAGTGTAGAGACTGACCATAAGCCCTTGATTGCATTGTTCCAAAAGCCACTAAATAGCTGTCCGCTTAGAATACAAAGAATGATGATCAGGCTGCAATGCTATACACTGAATGTTGCGTACACATCGGGTAAGCTGATGTATACAGCAGACACGTTGTCCAGAGCTGTTGACCCAAGTGAGCCCGCAAACACCAAAATGGATGAAAAAGTGAACGCCTACGTGGACATGATCACAAGTGCACTGCCCATAGCAGATGCAAAAATGGAGCTCATAAAGACTGAGACAAACAAAGATGAAACAATGAGACGACTGAGGAAAAGCATCTTGGATGGATGGCCCAACATGAAGCAAGACTGCTCACCTGACATGGCAGAGTACTGGAACTGCAGGGAGGAACTATCGGTGGTCGAAGACATCATCTACAAAGGAAGTAAAATAGTTATCCCAAAGAGTCTGAGAAAAGAGATGCTAAAAAGAATCCATGGAGGACATCTGGGAATCGAAAAGTGTAAGAAAAGAGCACGAGAGGTGATGTACTGGCCACGAATCAACCAAGATGTGACAAATGAAGTGTCAAACTGCACAATATGCCTGAAATATCGAGCAAGCAATCCGGTAGAACCACTAAAGCCACACCCAGCGCCAGACAGACCTTACCAGAAGGTAGGCGCTGACCTATTCGTATGTCAAGGGAAGGACTATCTTGTAGTCACAGACTATTACTCCCTGTATCCAGAGGTTTGTAGACTGTACACCACCACTGCAGATGCTGTGATAAGATGTATGAAAGCCATATTCTCCAGACATGGCGTGGCAAGCGAGGTCTTCACAGACAACGGACCCCAGTTTTACAATGCAAGTTTCCGACACTTTGCCAAAGAGTGGGACTTTGTCCATACAACGTCAAGTCCTCACTTTCCACAGTCCAATGGTCTAGTGGAAAAATCGGTCCAGACAGTGAAAAGACTGATGTACAAGGCAAAAGACACTGGAACTGACTTCTACCAGAGCATGCTTCTATACCACACAACGCCGCTCGAGTGTGGTAAGTCACCAGCCCAACTCCTTATGGGACGTCGGCTAAGGTCAAACCTACCCATCCCGGAGAACCTCCTGAAAACAAAAGAGGGGGAGAAAGTGAGGAAGTTCAAAGAACAACAGAAAGAAAAGCAAAAGTACTACTATGACAGAGGAACACAAAACCTACCTGAACTCCACACTGGTGACCAAGTAAGGTTCAAAGACAAAACAAACATATGGACTCAGAAGGGAACTGTCCTGAGCGAAGTTCAACCAAGATCATACACCATTCAGACAGATGAGGGTGTTGTTCTGCGAAGAAATCATTGAGATCTTCTCAGGGGACCAGCCACAGCAGGTCAAAAGACTGATACTGTTGAACAACCTGATCACACAGCAGGTCAAAAGACTGATACTGTTGAACAACCTAATTACACAGCTGAGAAATCATCATCGGAGGCAACAACTCAGATTCAAGGACAATCAATCAGAAAATCCTCAAGACACGTGAAGCCTCCTGAGAGACTCATTTAGCAAATTTAAGGACTATTGTTATAGAAGGAAGTAATGTTATCTTATTCTTTCTTCAAGTTCTAATGTATTTACATATTTCACGTGAACACACAAAGCAAGGTTAAAAAACCTTGATAATGATAATGATAATGTCAGCTCATTAAGTGTTACAGTTAAAATGCAGATTAATACAAAGAAAACATGTTGTTAGTTAAAAGTAAAATACTTTTGTTTTAAGAAAGGGAGATGTAATGATATCAGCAAATAGTGATGGTATTTGCCTGTTTGATTATGATGCCTTACCAGCATGTTTGCCTGATTGATTACTTATGCCTGACCAGCAGAGGGCATGTGAGAGACAAGCAGTTTGGTTTCACTTTCGTTTTACATGGATCCCTAAGATGGTGTCTCCTGTAAATGCTGTTAACTGAGTTGAACATACTTTAGATAAAAAGTCATTCTCTTTCATGAATGTGTCATCATTGAACCCACATACAAATCAATACACAGGCCACTGCCATCACAAAAAATGTATTCCATTAGAGGTGCTTTACGGGACAGTGTTTCTCTTTAATTGTGCCTTATAATATTCCAACGTAAAATCCATCCAAATGCCACCTTTGCAGATGATATGTGGAAGGACGTGTTGGGGAATAAACGGAAAGAAAGACAAAGAAAAAATTCAATGTTATATCTAAGAATTCAACTGACTGCGCGGTGAGGTGGGCGTCATCGGGCAAGTGTCGGCAAATTCAAGAGCAAAGTGGATAAATATTTGGCAGGGTGGGCTTTATAAAGGTATTTAAGGCACTGAATAAGGTACAGGAGGTAAAACTGGACTCATGCGTTCAGGTACATTGGGCAGTTGGACAAGGGGATGCAGGCTGAGTGTTGTGAAGGGAACATTTAGGAGATGCTATGGGAAAATTTCTTTACACACAACAACTTGCATTTATATAGCACCTTTAACATAGTAATAACATCCCAAGGCGTTTCACAGGAGCGATTATCAGGCAAAGGTTGACACTGAGCAACATAAGGAGATATTAGGAGAGGTGACCAGAAGCATGGTCAAAGAGGTGGGTTTTAAGGAGCGTCTTAAAGGAGGAGAGAGAAGTTTTTTGTTTTATTCATTCACGGGATGTGGGCATTGCCAACAAGGCCAGCATTTATTGCCCATCCCTAATTGCCCTCGAGAAGGTGGTGGTGAACTGCCCTCTTGAATACACCTGAGTGGCTTGCAAGGCCATTTCAGAGGGGCAGCTAAGAGTCAACCACATTGCTGTGGGTCTGTAGTTACATATCGGCCAGACCGGGTAAGGACAGCAGATTTCCTTCCCTAGAGGACATTAGTAAACCAGATGCGCTTGTTACGACAATCCAGTTACTGATACTAGCTTTTCATTCCAGATTTTTTAATTGAATTTGAATTCCCCAGCTGTTGTGGTGGGATTTAAACTCATCGGGCTGAATTTTGCCAGCGCTCAGAGGGCGGGTTCGGAGGCGGGTCCGCTGTCAAAATCAAAAAGATTGACAGCGGGGCGGTATCCTGCTCTGAACCCGCCTCCTTGTGCGTTTTCCTAGTGCCGGTTCTGCCTGTGCTTTGCAGACATGGCACTAAGTGGCGGGTCATTCAATTGTGCTTGTTAAAAGAGTGTTAAAAGTAATTAAATCCCCATTTTACCAGTTACAAAGTATTTTCCCGAGTTTTGCACGAGGTTCCTGTCGCTCAGGAATCACGCCAGGTAAGTATGTCGGGTTCTGAACAACTCTCCATTTCTTTCAGTAGGTGACAGCTGCAAAAGTGGTTCAAAAGCTGCCATTTTCCAGCTGGTCACTTTCCAATCTCAGAAGCTTCAGGCTTGAATATTTGGAAGAGATTTTTCAGCTTTATGCATTTGAGAAGTGTTTGCAGTAAACTCTCTATTCACTGTCACCTCCTTGCAACATCATATCTAACCCTTAATAGATTGGTTCCGTCATCTCAACTTCACCTGCCATATGAATCATCAGAATGAGCACCATTTATGCTCTCCCTCACCTTGGTCCGCCGAATCTGATGACGATCAGCCGCAGCAGCAGCAGCAACAGTAAGAGCACCAACCTGCCCCACAACCACCTGATGCTGCAGAGGGCAGAGGGCAGAAGGCATCAGCGCAGGGCTGCATCGCGCCGGAGGCCACACCCCCAAAACAGGGTATACAGGCAGAGGATGAGCTTCCTCGACATGACGGAGCAGCAGTGCCAAAGGAGGCTCAGGCTATCGCGCCAGGTCATCGCTGACATTTGCGCTTTGCTGGAGCAAGACCAACAGCTCAGAGGAAGGGGTGGACACTCCTTACCAGTGGCTGTCAAACTCACCCTTGCCCTCAACTTCTTCACCTCAGGCTCCTTCCAGGCATCTGCAGCAGACATTTGCGGCATCTCGCAGTCGGCCGCACACAGATACATCGCACACATAACCGATGCGCTGTTTAACATGTCCGCAAATTGTATTCATTTTGCCACTGATGAAGCCACTGCCAATGAATGTGAGCTTGGCTTTGTCACTCTAGTTGGCTTCCCACGGGTGCAGGGAGTCATCGACTGCACAGATGTGGCCATCAGGGCACTCCATCACAACCCAGTAGCATTTGTTAACCGCAAGGGCTTCCACTCCCTCAACGTTCAGCTGGTCTGCAACCATCAGGAGATTATCATCCATGTGTGCGCCAAGTTCCCTGGCAGCTGCCATGACTCGTGCATCCTGAACCATTCCACCATCCCTCAGCTCTTCGCTCCGCCAAACAGTCTTACCGGCTGACTGCATGGAGGCCAGGGCTAACCCCTGAAGACGTGGCTCATGACACCTTAGAGGAGGCCAACTAACAAGCCTGAGGGACGTTATAATCAAAGCCACATCTCCACGAGAAGTGTCATCGAGCAGATGTGTTATCATCAGGCTTGCTCAAAATACGCTTCCGATGCCTCGACAGATCTGGAGGAGCCCTTCAGTATGCACCAGCCAGGTTCTCCCGAATAATCGCGGTGTGCTGCGCCCTGCACAACATAGCACAGCAGCGAGAATTAGTACTGAATGAGGAGTGTGCTGCCTTCCTTTAGGAATTTATGTTAGTTTTCCAGTTAATTCAGGGGTTTGAGTAATTTGGGTCGATTTCCATTGTGTGCCGCCACCTAGTGGATATTTGGTACTTAGCAAGCACAGTAAAGTGCAGTAAAGTGCAGTAAAGTGCAGTAAAGTGCAGTAAAGTGCAGTAAAGCACAGTAAAGTGCAGTAAAGTAAACTACTGTATATCACAGATCTGCAGCCACACATGGTCTGGGAAGTTATATTCTTGTCACGCTCCAGCCTTGGACACTATTTGTCTGTAAGTACTTGAGAATGTTATAAATGATTAGTGTACACTATATTTTGCAGAAAATGTTTAGTTTGTAACTTTTCTCTGTAAGCAAACTTACACAGCTAGCCGTGAAGTGCTCGCTCTCTGTCTAGCTGGTTAACTTGTAGCTGTATTTTGATGCACTATGTACAGGGCTAATTTAAAGAGAATGCCTTTCAGTTTGCTAAATGTATATTCACAGTAAGCTGTGTTTCCACGTGTTTTGGTAAGTTACATGCCAAATGTACTGTGTTGCTCAGGCGTACCTAAATTTGTGTATGCATATCAGTTATGTGCTTGTATACTAACGTGTGCTTCCATTTCTGTATAGTATTTCAGTTTCACAATAAGAATCTTTCAGTAAAGTTTACAAGAAAAGTCAAGCCTTGTGATTTTTATGGGAAGATATCAAGTTGTTAGTTACCTGTCTAGCTCTGCATAGGAACGCGCTGCAAGGGCAGAATAAGGAGGATGAGGAGGACAAGGGGGAGCACCATGAGGTTGGTGATGAGGATGAAGAACACCGGGACGACCCGGCAGTCCCATTGCGACCTGTACTCGATCACATTGCTGCCCACCACGCCAGGGATACCCTTATCAATGGCAGGTTTCAACAACTTCATGCAGCTCATACATATGGCTGCCACCCACGTTCGCAGGTTTGCATCACCTAACACCAACACCATGCTGCAGTCACACAACGATTCGTCCCTTGTTTTGACTCTCACCACCATTGCTGGGTGTGAAATGAGCCCTGACCCTTCACTCTGCCACTTCCATTTCATCACACAAATTTGCCAATGACCTCCAATTGTGACAATTACATGATTTATTTACAGCACTTCATAGAATACTAACACAACATTGATAAAGAAAGAAACACCCAAGTGACTACCCTTGTGACTATTTGTGTGGGATCTTTCTTTTCTGAGTGCTTCTACGTCGTGCTACCCCTGAGGCTTCAGCAGAGGTAGAGGCAGCCTCCTCATCTCCCTGCTGCAGCTGCTTAGACACATTTGGTGGCCGTCCTCTGGGTTTTGGAGCCAGTGATGGCTCCACCAAAGTTGCTCGTCCTTCGACTGTGCATGCGCAGACCCGGCCATCACTGACCGGGGAGGCATCTGGGGCTCTGACCGAAGGGTTGGCAAGGGGGTGGCAGTCAGAGCACTTGGAGCAGAGCCCCCACTTCCATGTCCCCTCCCACCACCATCCCTCTCATGGGCCGCCCGCTGGAGAGCACCTTGCTACACTTCATTGGGGCCATGAGGGCCCACCTCTATACTGACATCCCTCCTACAATGACATCTATAAGCCTCTGGTGTTTCTCCTCCATAGATGCCCATCTCTCCTCCATTTTTCCCCATCGCTCCTCCATAGATGAGCACCTCTCCTCCATTGATGCCCATCTCTGCTCCATTGATGCCCATCTCTCCTCCATAGATGAGCATCTGTCCTGCATAGATGAGCATCTATTTTGAAGAGAAACCATGTTCTCATGCGACTGGCGTTGTGTCTCCTCCATGCAGGTGCTCATCCTATCCACGGAGGAAGCTGTAGTTGCCAGTGAGTGCGCCACGGTGTTGCTCATGCTGGAGATGGACTCCTCCATTCTCTGCGCACTCGCAGTCACCGTGGTCGCAAAAAACAGTCAGAGCCTCCGGCACTTGTTCCTGCAGCTCCAGCATCGCCCTCTTCCTGGATGGCCCCCCGAGGGTCAGCGTCTGCATGTAGCTGAGCAGAGCTAGGAGACCCCTGCGCCCTCCGACGAGGAGTCTCCATTGCTGTCAATGGCACCACCATCTGCTGCTGCTCAGCTGTGGTCTGTGAGACACCAGGTGACAACACTACTCTATCTCATGACATACCCACCGAGGTGTGTGACTCTGCGCTGGTGCTGGGTTGCCTTGTCTGAGGTGGCGCTGCGGCCTTGGAGGCTCCTCTGAGGCGTCTTCTTGCTGTTGATCCTGGACATTGTGGGGGGCTCTTGATGGGCCTGTGGGAGAGTGAAGACATCAGTTAGATATACAGGATGTCTACTGCAGACACGTACCATTATCCACATGATGAGCATTCATCTTGTCTTGACATCACACCCCATATGAGGCAATGATGAAAGGCGTGCAATTGTTTGGAAATTCATACTGTCACCAGCTTCTTCTACTGAGCCCCTCTCTGCATTCCCCACTTCCGGAACGTCCACCACTCCAGCAATCTCCAGTGCTGCCTCCTCTACACTCGTCAGATATGACATGGTTTGTGGAGGCCCTCCTCCCGTTCTTTCCCTCTCCCTCTTATTGTGGGCTATCTTTTCCTGCAAGGAGGGAAAGAAGAGAAGGTTCAGTGAGAGTGATGGTATGAGTGTAAGGAATGGAATGGCATAGAGGTTTACACGGAGAATTTGATGGAGTGGGTTGGCAATATCAAGTTGCCTCCTTTTGTGTTAGTTGCTGTCATTACATAACGATGAGGCTCAGTGTGAGGGCTGCATAGTAAGATGGTGACCTGATAATGTAGCTAGAGTTAGAGGGATGGATGAAGGTACAAGGGATGTTGGGCTGTGTAACGTGCAGGAGTAGGGGTGGCAATGTAGAGTGGTGCGAATGTGATGAGACGCACAGCAACATCAAGGACATTGTGGCTTAATACTCACTTTTCCTGAGCTTACTAGATCATTGAACCTCTTGGGGCACCGTACCCAGGTGCGAACCACCACTGACAGCCTCGTGACCTCCTGTGATATCTGCAGCCATACTGCCTTTGTCTGCTGGGGAGGTCTCTTCCTGCCGTTCGCAGGGAAGAGAACCTCCCTACATGCTCTCACTCCCTCCACAAGATGATGGAGGGATTCATCTGTGAAGCGAGGCGCTGCTCGTTGGCGCTGCAAGCTCATAGTGCAGAGACTCAAACACTGACAGCACTGAATGCTATCGATTTGCAACTGAGAGTAACTGGGGCCATGGCCCCTTTAAATAAACCGGCAATAATCGCGTCATCCGGTGACGTCACCAGACCCGCACCCTTTCAATAGGGCCGGGAAACGTGCAGGGCGGGCCTAACAAGGCCCATTAGGGCAAGATTCGATTTATCAACGGGATCCTCGCAGCAACGGGGTCGACCCCCGCCACCGACCTCTCCCGCCTTGAAGCCGCTCAGGTAGGCAAAATTGCGGCTATCATCTCCCAGATTATTAGTCCAGGCCTCTGGATTACTAGGCCAGAAACATAACTACATAACCACAATGCTACCGTAGAGAGGCAGAGAGGTTTAGGAAGTGAATTCCAGAGCTTAGGGCCTAGGCAGCAGAAGGCACGGCCGCCAATGGTGCAGTGATGAAAATCGGGGATGCGCAAGAGGCCAGAATTGGATGAGCGCAGAGATCTTGGAGGGCTGTAGGGCTGGAGGAGGTTACAGAGATGGGGAGGGGGCGAGGCTATGGAGGGATTTGAACAGAACATTGTAAAGTGCAGTCTTTGAGCCACCAAAGTTTAAAAGAATATTTTATGAAATGTATTTAAAGCCTTTCAATAAGGAATATAAAAGATGTGAGTTCAGGGCTAGGGCAGGGGGGAACCTTAGAGGTTGTTTGGCCCGGTGGGCTAGGGGAAGGAAGGGAAGTGGCAGAGGCAGCTGAACGGATGGTCTCAATCTTAGAGAAAAAGATGTCCATGAGCTCCTCACACTTGTTGTCGGAGGTAATTTGCTTTCGTGTTAGTTTCCTGGGTATGTTCATTTGCACATCTATCGGTGCTAATATATATTATATATGCTGACATGAAACCTAGCTCAAACACCAAGAGAATTCTGTGAAACCTTTCAAAAACTCTTCAGCATGACTGAGAAACAAACACTGCTTGTCTCTTTCACGCAATGCTCGGCTGCCCGTATCCTAACTCGTGCCATGTCCCATTCAACCATCACTCCTGTGCTCTCTGACCTACATTGGCTCCCACTCTGGCAACGCCTCGATTTTAAAATTCTCGTTTTCAAATCCTCTCTGCCTCTCTACCGCTCTCTCCTCCTTTCAGGCGCTCCTTAAAACCTACCCCTTTGACCAAGCTTTTGGTCACCTGTCCTTATATTTCCCTTATGTGGCTCGGTGTCAAATTTTGTTCGACAACCGCTCCTGTGAAGCAACTTGAGATGTTTTACCACATTAAAGGTGCCGTATAAATGCAAGTTGCTGTTGTTCATTTCTCTCTCAAATTACTTCTTTTGAGGCTGGGAGTCAATTGAAAATTTCAACACTGAGATTGATAGATTAGGCAAGGGTATTAAGGGATATGGAACAAAGGCAGACAAATGGCGTTGAGGTACAGATCAGCCATCATCGAATTGAATGGCAGAACACCTAAGGAAGGATATACTTGCCATAGAGGGAGTGCAACGAAGATTCACGAGATTGATTCCTGGGAGAGCAGGACTGTCGTATGAGAAGAGATTGAGTAAATTAGGCCTGTATTCTCTTGAATTCAGAAGAATGAGAGGGGATCTCATTGAAGCATACAAAATTATTACAGGGCTTGATAGGGTGGATGCTGGGAGAATGTTTCCCTTGGATGGGGAGTCTAGAACCAGGGGGCCACAGCCTCAGGATAAAGGGTAGGCCATTCAGGACTGAGATGAGAAGAAATTTCTTCACACAATCTTTGGAATTCTCTACCCCAGAGGGCTGTGGAGGCTCAGTCATTGGGTATATTCAAAACAGAAGTCGATAGATTTCTGACTAGTAAGGGCATCAAGGGATATGGCGATAGGGCCGGTGAATGGAGTTGAGGCAGAAGATCAGCCATGATCTCATTGAATGGCGGAGCAGGCTCGAAGGGCCGAATGGCCTAATCCTGCTCCTATTTCTTATGTTCTTATATTCTTAACAAGCTTGAGAGTCTGAATAGCCTACTGCTGTTCCTATGCTGTTATGTTCCTATACCTGCCCCATGTTGCTATAACTGGTGGGGGGAGTGCAGGAATGATAGGTGGTAGCAACAAAACAAAAATAAACAGCCAGAACAATTGTTGTGTATGTCCCTTTAAGGGAATAACTGGTCTCAGACTGCAGTACCGGCAGTGACCACCCCTGTATAAAAGGCACTAGCAGCCTTCTGTAGTTTCAGTTTCCAGAGTGTCTCCATTCAGTAAAGACTTGTTAAACCAACTCCTGCATTCCGTGTCTCCATTAACACACGGATTTAATACTGGCGACGAGTAAGAAACGAACTTACCTGCAAATCGGCAGCACCTCAGACGACGTTATTGAAGGTCGAAGCCAGAAGAAAGAAAAAAATATATAATCCAAAGAAACTCGAGAAACGGGCATCGACAGTGGGCAACAGCCCTCCAAATCATTGGATTGAAAACTTGCAGGAGAGACTGTCAAGAGCCAGGCTTGGTTCCCCAGTCTGTGGTTTCCCAGCTAATCGGGCAGTGGCAGGTAGTGCACTAATCCTTCCTGGGCTGCGGCGGGCTAGAGCTCAATCAGGTGGCTCTGCAACGGGGCCGGGCAGCGAGTCGGGAAGCAAAGAGAGAGAGAGAGGGTGGAGCACACAGGGCGCGGCCGGTGCTTCGCAGCCAAGCAGCGTTCGGACCTAAGAAGAGGGAGGGAAGTGTCCCAGAGGGTCCGCTCCACGACGGGAACGGTTAAAAATAAAAATACCATGGAGAGCGGCGTTGACAGCAGCGGCAGTGGCGGGAAAGCGCGGGAGGCGCCATCTTAACTCGGCGGGGAAGAAGGAAAAGCGCGGGAGGCGCCATTTTGATCCATCGGGGACGAAGGAAAAGCGCGGGAGACGCCATCTTAGATTTTCATGATGCCAAAGGCTGGCGATATCACTGCCTTCGATAATGCAATAGAATACAGAACCACGTATGTGGAAAGAGTCGAGGTATATTGCGAGGCAAACAAAATAGCCAAGGAGAAAAAGGCATCGGTATTGCTAAATTTAATGGGCGCAAGAACGTACGGCCTATTGCGGGACCTGATTACTCCAGCCAAACCAAAGGTGAAAAGTTTTAACGAAATTGTTGCTATCCTACAGGAACACCTAAATCCTACACCACTGCTGATAGCAGAAAGATTTAAATTCCACAGGAGAACTCAGCATAAAGATGAGAGCAATGCTGAGTACCTTACGGAACTACGCAAGCTATCAAAGCACTGCCAGTTCGGAGCAGGACTGGCAGATACCTTACGGGACAAATTTGTCTGTGGACTCCTGAGTGAAGGAACCCAGAAGAGGTTACTCTCAGAGAAAGAGCTGACGCTAGATAAGGCTTTCAGCGTGGCAGTATCGTACGAAGCAGCAGCAAGGGGAGCTGTGGAAATACAACAAAAGCCACAGGAATAAGGCACCCACGAAATGACACGGGGATTTGCAAAATGTTATCGCTGCGGCAGAACAAACCATGACTGCTGGTCCAAGGACAAAATATGCAGGCAATGCGGAAAGATGGGACACATTGCACGAGTTTGCAGGTCTGAGAAGAAGACCAACGACATTAAAAAGGCTACTAAGGAACCGTACAGGAAAGTACAAAAGATGATGGACAGTAGTTCCGAAGACCAGATGAGCGATAGTGAATCCGGGAACAAGAGACTAAGCTGTCTCAAACTTCACAATGTAATCGCAAAAGAGGATCACCGAACCATTTGGGTCACCCTCACGATAGCAGGGTCTCAAGTCAAAATGGAATTGGATACATGATCAGCTCTAACCGTCATGAATCGACGAGACTACGAGTGGCTATTCTCACACATACCCTTGAGAGAGACATCCATTGTCTTGAGGATGTATACAGGGCAAAAAGTATACCCCAGAGGAAAAATAAGGGTGCCTGTCGAATACAACGGCAAGAGAATACGGAAATTGTATCTCTACATTCTGCAAGATGGTGGACCACCGTTATTGGGACGCGAATGGATCAGAAAGATAAATTTAGACTGGCACTCCATTCAGGCACTGACGGTGGCTGGTAAAAATGATGACGACGTCACTCCTGGACGATTGTCAACAATCTTAGCTGACGCCAAAGAGGTATTTCAACAAGAACTGGGCACTCTTAAAGGCGTAACTGCCTCGATAAAAATAGAGGAGAATGCAATTCCCAAGTTTTTCAAAGCAAGACCGGTACCATATGCAATTCGCCCAGCAGTCGAGGCAGAGCTGGAGAATCTGGAGAATGCAGGCGTGTTATCTAAGGTAGACTGGAGCGAGTGGGTGACACCCATCGTTCCTGTCATGAAGGAAACGTTAAACAATAAGTCTGAGGAGCCAAGGAATGTTCGCATCTGTGGGGACTTCAAGGTGACAGTGAACCCAGTCCTTCACACAGTACAATATCCTCTTCCAAGGATAGAAGATATCTTTGCCTCACTATCCGGAGGGAAGCGTTTTACAAAAATTGACCTAGCGCAAGCATATTTGCAGATGGAGGTTGAAGAATCCTCTAGGAAGTATCTCACGATAAACACTCACAAAGGTCTTTACCAGTACAATCAACTGGTATTCGGAGTAGCATCAGCTCCGGCGATATGGCAAAGAGCGATGGAACAAGTCCTGCAAGGGATTCCGAGGACTCAGTGTTACTTGGACGACATCCTAGTGACAGGTGAAGATGACAGTGAACACCTTGCCAACCTAGAGCAGGTGCTCACTAGACTACGTGAACATGGGCTACGAGCCAATCGCCCCAAGTGCGAGTTTTTTAAGAAACAGATATCGTATTGTGGCCACGTGATTGATGAAGAGGGGTTGCATAAGTACCCTGACAAAATTGAAGCGGTAGTCAAGGCTCCAGCGCCTGAAAATGTGTCGCAACTGAGGTCATTCCTCGGATTGGTGAATTACTACCATAAGTTTTTGCTGAATTTGTCCACAATTCTGCACCCACCGAACGCCCTACTACGAATGGGAGTAGCATGGAAATGGAGCGATGAATGTAAGCAGGCCTTTCAGAAGAGTAAGGACCTAATCACTTCAAGAGAAGTATTGGCTCACTACAACCCATCACTACCGATAAGGCTGGCGTGTGATGCGTCTCCCTACGGCATTGGGGCTGTACTGTCACATAAATTCCTTGATGGTTCTGAGAGGCCGATAGCTTTTGCGTCACGCTCGTTAACTTCAGCCTAGCGTAACTACGCCCAGATTGACAGAGAGGCCCTCAGCCTGGTGTGGGGGGTGAAGAAGTTCAATCACTACCTGCACGGTCAGAAATTTACTCGACTAACTGATCATCAACCTCTCGTCTCCATTTTCAACCCTCAGAAGGGCGTACCGATAATGACGGCACATCGGCTACAGAGGTGGTCCCTTTTCCTAGGGGCACACCAATATGACATCGAGTACAAAGGAACTAAACAGCATGGGAATGCTGATGGATTGTCGCGCCTACCGTTGCCGACGTTGCAAGAAGAACTGGCAGTGGTTCCAGTGGAGTTATTCCACTCGACGATTGTCGAATGTCTCCCTGTGACGAATGCAAACATAGAAAAGGAAACACGAAATGACCCGACACTCTCCTGGGTCTATGATTTAACAGTGAAGGGATGGCCAGCACATGGCGAACCACTGCTGCCAGCATTCTCGCCGAGAAGAGAACAGCTGTCAGTGTGCAGAGGAACCTTGATGTGTGGATCCAGAGTAGTAATTCCACCCAAATTGAAGGATAGAGTGCTCAATGAGCTTCATGAGGGTCATCTGGGAGGGGTAAAAATGAAGAACTTAGCCAGAGCGTTTGTGTGGTGGCCGGGAATCGATAGAGAATTTGAAGAGATGACCAAGAGCTGTACAGGATGCCAGAAGGCCCAAAACACCCCACCACAAGCCCCTCTACATCCATGGGAGTGGCCCTCATCTCCATGGCAAAGGGTGCACATTGATTTTGCTGGTCCCTTTATGGACTCGATGTTTTTAATTGCGGTGGATGCACATTCAAAGTGGCCAGAGGTAATAAAAATGTCCTCAACCACCACAGAAAAAACTATCACAGTCTTACGAACCATATTCGCCAGGAATGGGCTGCCTGAACAAATTTGCTCTGACAATGGACCACAGTTTGTGTCTGAAGAGTTCCGGAGGTTCTTAAAGAACAATGGTGTTAAGCATTACACATCCGCCCCATATCATCCAGCCACTAATGGATTGGCCGAGAGGTTTGTTCAAACATTCAAGAAGGCTATCAAGGCAATGTGTAATGAAGATATACCCCTACAACACAAGGTGGACAACTTCTTGTTTGCCTACCGGAATGCGACACATGCGGTTACCAACGAAACTCCTGCCATGATGTTCTTGAATTGAAGACTACGATGCCGCTTGGATTTGGTTAAGCCGAACATCAGAAGAGATGTGGAGAACAGGCAGTTTCAGAATATGAATGAAAGGCCAACCAGGAGTTTTAAGATAGGTCAACCAGTTTTGGCCCGGGACTACTGCACAGAGAAATGGCAGCCAGGAACGATCTGTACACGGCAAGGACCTCTCATGTATACCATGGACGTTGGAGAGAGCATTGCAAGACGCCATGCTGACCAGATTCTAGAGTCACTGGAAAACGTCAACTCCACACTACGATCTGATACACCTGGCGATGAAACCGACGTAACAATTGCATCTACTGCAGAATCGGTGATATTGGAAGCAGATGAACCAAACAACGACATTGATCCCGACTCAACTTTACCAGAAGAACCTGATACCCCAAAGAGGCGTTATCCAGACAGAATCAGGAAGCCTCCTCAAAGACTGAACTTATAATTGCTTAACCTCAACCAATGTATCTAGCAACCGTAATTGTAATTGTAATTAGTTATCATTTAGTTGTTAAATGAATGTTATGTACTGTTTATCTAAAAGGGGAGGAATTGTTGTGTATGTCCCTTTAAGGGAATAACTGGTCTCAGACTGCAGTACCGGCAGTGACCACCCCTGTATAAAAGGCGCTAGCAGCCTTCTGTAGTTTCAGTTTCCAGAGTGTCTCCATTCAATAAAGACTTGTTAAACCAACTCCTGCATTCCGTGTCTCCATTAACACATGGATTTTATAACAATAATTTCCAAACAGCAGAAATCACTAATTAAACTTTCCGGACTGCAGCAACTCGCCAAGGCTTCTTCGGCAGCACATCCCAAACCCGCGAACTCTACCACCTAGAAGGACAAGGGCAGCAGGTGCATGGGAACAACACCACCTCCAAGTTCCCCTCCAAGTCACACACCATCCTGACTTGGAAGTGTGTCGGCCGAACCTTCATCGTCACTGAGTCAAAATCCTGGAACTCCCTCCCTAACAGCACTGTGGGAGAACCTTCACCACACAGACCGCAGCGGTTCAGGATGAAGGCCCACCAACACCTTCCCAAGGGCGTCTAGGGATGGGCAATAAAATGCCGGCCTTGACAGTGACGCCCATAAAAAAAAATGCTGACCAACTCCTCACTTCAGGTGATGCAGACGCCTTTTACATTTCAGTCTAATTTACCCTGAGATGAACGGGGATTAAAACCCGGAAACTTGCATCTACAGTGTCACTGGCTGACTGGTGCCCGTGCACAGATGTGGCCAGCATGAATTCAGCGGGCGGATTGTGGGAAGGGTCATAAAGGACGAGGCAAAGAAGCGCTTCAAGGGCACACAAGTGGCGCAAATCACTTACACCTGATATTCCATGAGTAAAAAATAATTCCTCCTCCGTTCCGGCATTGAGGCGCCAGTGAGAAAATTCACCCCCAATATATTTAAAATAAAAGTGGGTAAGTTAAAAGAGGGTCTAAGCTTGTTATAACAGCTTATTATAATCAATTTTCTCTACTAATTTCAAGCAGAGAAAATAGGATCAAAAATGAATTAACTTTATAGGCGTGGAAACCTTGGAGATCTCCACAGCAATTCTTCCTTGTTTTCGAGATGTTTGTCATGCATGCAGAGCTGATTTAATAATGTCTTTCATTCCTCATGAAGGTGCAGGCAAGAATCGCCCTTTCATGCAGTGCCTGTAAGATTTTCAAAGTGGTTTTACATGGCAATTCTGGCTGCGGAAAATCCATGTTCAACAAATCCACTGTTGTTAGATTTACAGGGCTTTGTTTTTCTGAATTGTGTTTTTGAATTCCACAGCGCTGCGCAGTCACTCGATTGAGCCAGCCCATGAATGTGACCACCAACTCCACCCAAAGACGCTCCTCAATGTCTTCATCAATCATAATACAGCACGGTCAATATGCAGGTTGTAAAAACAAGCAACGACCGAAGATTAACCAGCCTCTCTGACCAAGCTTTCTGGTCACCTGTCTCATTGTTTCCTTATGTGGCTCGGTGTCAAATTTTATTTGATCACACTCCTGTGAAGCAGCTTGGGACATTTTGTTACGTTAAAGACGTGACATAAATACAAGTTGTTGTTGTTCTAGGAAATTCTGTCGGGCAAGTGGGTAAAGTAAAGGTAGGGGAAGCAGAACTGAGAGGTTATACTTAGCAGGAAAGAGAGGGTACAGAGGAGATTTATGAGGATGTTGCCAGGACTGGAGAATTTTAACTATGAGGAAAGATTGGATAGGCTGGGGTTGTTTTCTTTGGAACAGAGGAGGCTGAGGGGAGATTTAATTGAGGTGTATAAAGTTATGAGGGGCTTAGATAGAGTGGATAGGAAGGACCTATTTCCCTTAGCAGAGAGGCCAATAATCAGGGGGCATAGATTTAAAGTAATTGGTCGGAGGTTTAGAGGGGATTTGAGGGGAAATGTTTTCACCCAGAGGGTGGTGGGGGTCTGGAACTCACTGCCTGAAAGGGTGGTAGAGGCAGAAACTCTCATCACATTTAAAAAGAATTTATTGTGCACTTGTGGTGCCGTGGCCTACAAGGCTACGGACCAAGAGCTGGCAGGTGGAATTAGGCTGGAGAGCTCTTTGTCGACCGGTGCGGACACGATGGGCTGAATGGCCTCCTTCTGTGCTGTAAATTTCTATGATTCTATGATTCATGGAGCTCAGGATTTGCCAAAGCTCTTTACAGCCAATGAAGTATTTTCGAAGTGTAGTCGATGTTGTAATGTACACAACACGGCAGGCAATTTGCGCATGGCAAACTCCCACAAACAGCAATGTGATAATGACCAGATAATCTGGTTTCTTTTTTAGTGATGTTGATTGAGGGATAAATATTGGCCAGGACACTCCTGCTCTTCCTCAAAATAGTACCATGGAATCTTTTACATCCACCCGAGAGAACAATCAAAGCCTCAGTTTAACTTCTTATCCGAAAGACGGCACCTCCGACAGTGCGGCACTCCCTCAGCACTGCACTGGGAGTGTCAGCCTAGATTTTTGTGCTTAAGTCTCTGGAGTGGGACTTGAACCCACAACTTTCTGACTCAGAGTCAAGAGAGCTACCCACTGAGCCACGGCTGACACTCTAACAAGAGTTTAGGGCTGATTAGAGATGAAAAGAAAATCTTGTGGTAGGATGAAAGAATGGTAGAGATACTAAATGAGAACTTTGCCTCAGTTTTCATAGAAGAGTGTAGTAGTGGGAATGACAGTGTACAAAGACAGGCTTCGACCAGCTCCTACCTAAAATGGCAATCGGGGTCCTATTTGTGTCATAGAACCAACCCCAACTTCCATATTAAAAGGGGTCAATCCCCTGAATCAGGCGAGTGCTTTGAACAGCTAGCAGTAGGCCGCCATTCAAAATGGCGCCGGCCACACCGCAGGTGTTAATGGGTCGCTAAGAGCTACTGCCGCCATTTTGAGGCCATGACCGCTTCGGTAACGCCAGGCGAAGACCACTCAAAATGGACCCCATTGTGATCAGGAATGTTGAAGGGACATTGAGAGGTCTGCAGTGCCATCACTAACTAACCATCAGAGTGAATAATTGGCTTGATATGGATGTTGCCCAAGTTATAATTCCAAATCGTTTTATTATTTTGAAATTAGCTGGTGTGTGATTTGTCAGATAATGGCAGCTTTAAATCAGACAAAATTTGACACCAAGCCACCTAAGGACATATTAGGACGGGTGACCAAAGCTTGGTCAAAGAAGTAAGTTTTAGGCAGTGTCTTAAAAGAGTAGAGAGAAGTAGAGAGGATAAGAGATTTAGGGAGGGAATTCCAGATAGTTGAAGGTACGTCCATTAATAGTGGGGCAATGAAGTGAGGGATGTGCAAGAGGCCAGAATTGGAGAAACGCTGAGTCCTCGGAGGGTTGTGGGGCTGGAGGAGGTTACAGAGATAAGGAGGGGCAAGAAGGAGAATTGAACACCAGAAGGAGAATTGTAATTTTGAGGTGTTGCTGGACTAGGAGCCAATGGAGGTCAGCGAGCACAGGGGCGATAGGTGAACGGGATTTGGTGTGTGATAGGATATGGGCAGCATAGAGTTTTGGATGAGCTCAAGGTTATAGAGGGTGCAACTTGGGAGACCGGCCAGGAGAGCATTGGAACAGTCGCTAGATCTAGCACTGCCTCATTCCTTGTTGGACTAAAAGCATGATCATCTAGAAACAGTCCTGGACAGATTCTAACAGTTCATCGCTTCTTTGCCACTGACATTATACTTAACCCAGTTCATCTTCTGATAATTAAAGTCACCCATTACATTAACCTCGTTTTTGTTTAATTTGTCTACATATCTCTTCATCTATCTCCTTTCCACAGCCTGTAATACGCTCCTAATACAGGAAGAGCTCCTTCCTTGCTCTTTTATCAAAAGATTCAGCTTTTTCACCAACTCACATATCATCCCCATGCTCTACAGCTATAATAGATTCTTTAAGAACTTAAGAACATAAGAATTAGGAGCAGGAGTAGGCCATTCGGTTCCTCGAGCCTGCTCCGCCATTCAATAAGATCATGGCAGATCATCGACCTCAACTCTACTTTTCTGCCTATTCCCCATAACTCTTGACTCCCCTGTTGCTCAAAAATCTGTCTATCTCAGCCTTGAATATATTCAATGATTCCGCCTCCACAGCTCTCTGGGGTAGAGAATTCCAAAGATTCACGACCCTCTGAGAGAAGAAATTCCTCCTCATCTCCGTCTTAAATGGGCGACCCCTTATCCTGAAACTATGTCCTAGTTTGCCATCTCTTCTGCCTTTCTTTTTTTCTCTCCTGCTCCAGCTCTCCTGAATATTTCACAATCAGGAATATTCAACTCCCACTTCTGCCCTAGCAGATCCTAGTATTGCGTGTGGTACTTTGACTCAATTTGAGAGTGGAATTTCATGAGTGCAATCCCACTGTAAATGTTTTTAGTAGCTGCACATCTTAAGAGAGGTGACCGAAAAAGGAGCATATATATATATAATGGTGTGCCACTGTGTCAGCCGTGGCTCAGTGGGCAGTACGCCTTGCATCTGGGTCAGAAGGTTATGGGTTCAAGTCCCACTTCACCAGACTTAAACGCAAAAATCTAGTGCAGCACTGAGGGTGTGCTGCACTGTCAGAGATGCTGGCATATAAATTCGGTGACGCCCCGCCAGCACGTTTGCGCCGGAAATTTAGCGCCTGCCGCCGAGCCAGTTGTGCCCACCCCAAATTCACTTTCAGCGCCCCAAAGCGGAAGCGAGCGCTGGTACAGGGTGTGCCCGCCCTGCTTGGGGCGCTGAAAGTGAATTTCAGCGCTGCCGGTCCCGCTGCGCCACCCGATGCGGAGCGGCAGGCTGCTGTACTGCAGGCCTCCCCCTTCGCTTAAGGGGGAGGTGCCTGCAACGGCCGGAGCCCTGTTGAAAGTGCCGGCAAAAGAGCCCGGCACAACGGCGAAGTGCCGGGCTCCACGGAAACCAGCCGGCAATGCCGCGGGGGGGGGGGGTGGAGGAGGTGCGGGCAGGCGGCCGGCCGCACCTCCGCTTTAAATAGCGCCTCTAAGGCTGCAGCACGGCCAGGTTTTCAAAACGTTGTTAGCGGCCGCCAGGGAAGAGGCGGCCGCTACTGAAGATGGGGATTGGCGTGGTTTCGGGCGGTACCGGGGCGCTGCGCACACCGATGACGTCATCGGTGCCGGCGCAGCGCTACCGGCTTACGCCGATTTAAAGGCCCACCTAATTTCAGCGGCGACGCAACTTCCGGCGCAACCCACTCTTGCGCCCCTAAATGGGCGCAAACCCAAGGGAATTTCTAGGCCGCTGTCTTTCAGATGAGACATTAACCTGCTCTCTCAGGTGAATATAAAAGATCACATTTCAAAGAAAAGCAAGGGAGTTATCCCCGGTGTCCTCGCCAATATTTGCCCCTCAATCAGCATCATTGTCACATTGCTGTTTGTGGGAGCTTGCTGTGCGCAAATTGGCTGCTGCATTTCCTACATTACAACAGTGACTACACTCCAAAAAAAAAGTGCTTCATTGGTTGTAAAGCCCTTTGATATGTCCAGTGGTTGTGAAAGGTGCTATATAAATGCAAGTCTTTCTTTCTTTCATATTTTCCTTAGGATTACAATTAAGGATTCCTGTGGTTAGTTTCCATGTCACTTATCGATGGAAAATGAAAATTTACATGTTATGCACAAGCATCAAGAAGCCAAACAAAATATGCAGAAGGGACCTTGGCCTAGAAATTCAGTTAGGGGCGCCCAGCTCGCCTGGACGCCGGAATTACCGCTGCGCGCGGAGCCACTTGCGCCAGCGGGAAATTCACTTACAGCGCCCCAAGTGGAAGCCGGCCGCTAAACAAGGGTTTCGGCGCCCCGCTTGGGGTGCTGAAACTGAATATCGGCGTGCAAAGTGCCGCAGCGCCACCCGCTGCGGCACGGCAGCCTGCGGTACTGCAGGCCTTCCTCACAGTCTTAAGGAGGAGGTGCCTGCAACAGCGCGATCCCCGCTCGCGAGTGCCGGCAAATGAGCCCGGCACCAAGGAGAAGTGCCGGGCTCTCTGGAAACAGCCGGCAATGCCGCGGGGGGGTGGTGAAGGAGGCCGGGGACGGAGGTGCGGGCAGGCGGCTGCCGAAAAAGCGGCCGGCCGCACCTCCACCTTAACTCGCCCCACTACCGGCACAGGTAGGCCCCGTGTACTGGTCGCTGTTTGCGGCCGGCGCGGGGGAGGCGGCAGCAACCAAATATGGCCAGCGGGGCGATAGCGGGGCGCTGCGCACACCGATGACGTCATCGGTGGCGGCGCAGCGCTACTGGCTAACGCCGCCATTAGCGCCCCGCTAAATATCGCGGTAGGTTTGCACAGTGGCGCAAAAGCCCTCTTTGGGCGCAAACTGGTGGCGCAGGCCACTGAATTTCTAGGCCCTTATCCGTATTCTCAATCTTTTGTTTAAATCCCACCATGGCCTCGTCCCTCCCTATCTCTGTAACCTCCTCCAGCCCTACAACCCTCCGAGATCCCTGCGTTCCTCCAATTCTGGCCTCTTGTGCATCCCCACACTTCCCTTTGGTGCAGCGAGAACAGCACACGCCTGAAACGAGAGGATCGATATCAATTGACCCCCAGGCTTCATTGGCCTCCACAGGCAGCATGGTCCAAGTGGAGACTTCAATTTCAGGACTCTTGACTCAGCCCTCAGTTAAGTCCTGGGAGTGGGGATCTGAGTTATGGGAGGGATTAAACTCGGCTGTGACGCCCTCCAGAGTCGGATAGCTGTAATGATATCAGCAAATAGTGATGTTATTTGCCTGTTTGATTATGATGCCTTACCAGCATGTTTGCATGTATTGATTACTTATGCCTGACCAGCAGAGGTCATGTGAGAGACAAGCAGTTGAGTTTAGTTTCAGTTTCATTCTAGATGGATTACTCACATGGTGTCTCCTGTAAATGCTGTTAAAAAGAGTTGAACATACTTTAGATTAAAAGACATTCTCTTTCATAAATATCTTCCAGCTGTGACGCCCTCCAGAGTCGGATAGCCTGAGCCCAATTGTCGTCAAGGTTCACACATGAATAATGGCCACCTAGATGTAGTACAAGAGGTGACCCTACCCCAGTGAGGGAGTCAATGAGAAAACTGAAGTCAAAGAAACAGTAATCTAGGAGAGGGAGGGGAAGGAGACTGAAGTTTGTATTGCTTTGGATAAGGTGAAAAACATAAGAACATAAGAAATAGTAGCAGGAGTAGGCCATGCAGCCCCTCGAGCCTGCTCTGCCATTCAATGAGCACCCAGGCGGAGCACAGGCACACTGAGCTCATGGCTGCAGTGGCAAGGGTGCCCGAATCCATTGAATCACTGACAAGGAGTGTTGAGCACTTCGCTGTAGCACAGGCGGCTGCCACGCAAATGCTTAGTGCTGCAATGCAGTCACTGGCTGGTCTCATGCAGATGCAGATTGAGGCCATGCGAGCACTGACTGCTGCCATCCTCGCTGGTTCGGACACATTTCCACAGGACTCTCACCGCGCCGCAGTAGGCCAGCAATCTGTGCTCCAGCAGATTGCTCCGGATGCTGAAGTGCTGCCCCGTGGGAGTGCCAGTCTGTCGGTCGAGCAGGGAGTTGCTGTCCTCTCTCAAGATGACAGCATTCCTGCTGCCAACACTGGCACTTCTCCACTGCAGTTGCCACCGCCTGTAGGACAGACTGCTGCCGCCCATGCAGAGTTGGTGCAGTCTGCAGCCAGGCCCTCCAGGCCCAGAGCTGGTCGAGGCCGTCCTTCAAGGGCATCTGCAGTCTCAGGTTGTGACAATCAGCAGCCTTCCACCAGCCTTGCTCCAGCCACTGGGGTCCCATTACGGAGGAGCTGCCGGGTGGGAAGGGGGAATTTCACAAGGGAAGGAGATCACCCTCGAAGGGCAAAAAGTAGGAGGTGTGACAAAATGTTGTTCATTGTTTTATTAAAGGCCGAGGTTCGTGGTCAAATTTTTGTAACTGTTTTGGACATTGTCTCCAGGTTGTGAGAGCCAGTTATGTTAATGACTGTTTTTTTTTGTGTTTCTTTCTATTAGTTTGTCATGTGGAAATGAGACACACAGAGTTTGTAAAATAAAGAAGTTTCTGTATTCAAAATGTACATGTTTGGTCTTTGCAATCATTGTTGCCTTGACTGGCTTAGGGGTTGCGGGATGGTTTCATTCAGGTTGTTTGAATGGCAGAAGCCATTTCCTCAGAAGGGGCCTAGAAGCGACTTGCCATGAGCCTCTGACGGACGGCACTTACACTTTGTACATTGTGTGCCTCCCTCCTGCCTTGGTGCTGCTGATGATCATCCTCCTCATCTTCCTTCTCCTCTTCCTCCTCCTCCTCTACTGGTGCTCCAATGCCTGGTGGCATTGGCTGGGTCCTGAGGATTGCAAGGTTATGCAGCATGCAGCACACAACAACGAAGTGGGAGACTCGCTCAGGCGAGTACTGAAGGGCTCCTCCAGAATGGTCCAGACAGCAGAACCGTTGCGTGAGCATGCCGATTGTGTGCTCAACGATGTTCCTGGTAGCTTGATGGCTCTCGTTGTATCACAGCTCAGCAGGGGTTTTGTGGGTACGGAGCGGTGTCATCAGCCAGGTGCACAGAGGATATCCCTTGTCCCCGAGAAGCCAACCACCTGGGTGATGCAGTGCCTGGAAAAGGTATGCCACAGCAGTCTGGTGCTGGATGAAGGCATCGTAGCTGCTGCCTAGAAAGTGGGCATTGACAGCGAGTATCAGCTGTCTGTGGTCACAGACCAACTGAACGTTTAAGGAATGGAAGCCCTTTCGGCTGCGGAAATCCATGGCATTCTCTTGCGGCGCACGCAAAGCCACATGCGTGCAGTCAATGGCGCCCTGCACCATAGGGAAGCTCGCTATCATCGTAAAAGTCCGTTGCATGTTCTTGCTGCTTGTCCGTGGTCATGGGGAAAGAGATGTACTCTCGTCTCCTTTTAAAGAGGGCATTTGTGACCTGACGGATGCAGCAATGCACCGCAAACTGGGAGATATTGGCGATGTCCCCAGTAGCTGATTGAAATGAGCCGCTGGCATAGAAGTTCAGAGCCACTGTTATCTTCACTGCCACCAATAGAGACGTCCTGCTCCTCAGTTGAGGCTGCAGATCTGGCCGAAGCAGGTGGCAGAGCTCAGTGACCACCTCCTTGCTGAAGCGCAGCCTTCGCAAACACTGCTCCTCAGACATATTAATGTAGGAGAACTGTTGGCGAAAAACCCTGGGAGGGTAAGGTCTCCTGTACAGAGGCCTGTTGGCCCTCCTCTGTCTGGCCATGATTGCCACTCTCTCTCTGCGTCTCTGTGCCCTCTGAATGTGATGGAGAAGGACGACGTTCCCATCCATTGCAGCCCTCATAGTATCTAGGCAATCAAAGTTAAGAAGGTCAAAAACCAAAGTACCTGCAAAGTTACCTCAGACAGCGTTGACTCAATGCAGAAGTCTCTTTCTCTCTTTGCCTCTCTCAAAATCTCTCTCTCTCTTTCAGAATGAGTGGTGCAAAAATGGCTACCACACAAAAGCCAGGAAGAGGCCCCCTTTAAAGAGCGCCCCCCCAGCCCCACAGCGACTGGGAAGCGTTCCAGTCCAGGGCACCCCAAGGGCGTTGCACTCTCGAATGACGTCAAGATCTGCGTGCGCAGGAGATCGGGCGGTATTGTTTAGCGCCGCCGCAACATGTCCGGTCAATTTCGCGAGAGGCGCAGATATCGCCGCGCCCGGGCACTAGTTGCTTTGCACCCTATTTGCGCCCTCTTAAGGCGCTAACGGGAGGCGCAAACCCACTGAATTTTTCCCCCAGTGAGTTTAGGCCCAATCTACTCAATCTCTCCTCATAGGACAACACTCTCTTCCCAGGGATCAATCTAGTGAACCTTTGTTGGGTAACTCCATATAATATTTTTGGGGCTTCTCAATACATGAGCACAACATGTTCATTTTCATTTTCCTTCGGTAAGTGACGTGGAAACTAACCAGAGGAAAACTTAACAGAAACCCTAGGAGAAATAACAACAAATGTGCAATATATATCATGGGACATTTAACCAAAATGTTATGCCTTGCTTCAAGCGATTTTGATTGCCAGCATCAGGAATAAGAGAGAGACAAAGAAATGGGAGAGGTGCATTATCTGTTCGAAGACCTGCTCTGCAATTTACAGGGATATGTTCCCTGGGAGCAGCTGTTCAAACAGAGAGCCCGGTCTGAATTTCCATAACGCTAACATCAAGCTTATTTCGGAAGCCCACATTTATACAGGAGAAGCAGATCCTTCTGCATCTCAGCCGCAGCGGGGAGTCACAGATCGCCGCATATGTGTATGTGGGACTGCAGAGTAATAGCGAAACTCGACAGTCCATGTAATGGGGTTTCTGCTTCTAACAATGTGTGTCATTATTGTGAGTGCATGGGGGCTACACTGTAAAATATTGCTAGAAGCATCGCTCCTGTGCAGGTCAAGGGAAAAGCCTGATGCCGTCAACTGGAAACGTATCATTAGGTGCTGATGCCGGAGGCCGAGCTGAAATGACGGGATGAACAGTTAAATATAGAAACATAGAAGAGAGGAGCAGGAGTAGGCCATTCCGCCCCTCGAGCCTGCTCCGCCAGTCAATGCGATCATGGCTGATCATCCAAATTCAGTACCCTGTCCCTGCTTTCTCCCCATATCCCTTGATCCCTTTAGCCTTAAGAAATATATCTAACTCCTTCTTGAATATATTTAATGAATTGGCCTCAACTGCCTTCTGTGGTAGAGAATTCCACAGGTTCACCACTCTCTGGGTGAAGAAATTCCTCCTCATCTCTGTCCTAAATGGCTTACCCTTTATCCTTAGACTGTGACCCCTGGTTCTGGATTCCCCGCCATCGGGAACAGCCTTCCTGCATCTAGTCTGTCTAGTCCTGTTAGAATTTTATAAGCTTCAATGAGATCCCCTCTCATTTCTTCTAAACTCTAGCGAATATAAGCCTAATCGACCCAATCTCTCCTCATATGTCATTCCTGCCATCCCAGGTATCAGTCTGGTAAATCTTCGCTGCACTCTCTCCATGGCAAGAACATCCTTCCTCAGATAAGGCGACCAAAACTGCACACAATACTCAAGGTGTGGTCTCACCAAGGCCCTGTACAACTGCAGCAAGACATCCTTGCTCCTGTACTCGAATCCTCTTGCTATGAAGGTCAGCATACCATTTGCCTTCTTAACCGCCTGCTGCACCTGCATGCTTACCTTCAGCGACTGATGCATAAGGACACCCAGGTCTCGTTGCAGTTCCCCTTTTCCCAATCTATTGTCATTCAGATAATAATCTGCCTTCGTGTTTTTGCCACCAAAGTGGATAACCTCGCATTTATCCACATTATACTGCATCTGCCATGCATCTGCCCAATCGCCCAACCTGTCCAAAGCATACTAGAGTTTCTCGGCATCCTCCTCACAGCACACATGCCCACCCAGCTTTGTGTCATCTGCAAACTTGGAGATATTGCATCTAGTCCCCTCGTCTAGATCATTCGTATATATTGTGAACAGCTGGGGTCCTAGCACCGATCCCTGCGGTACCCCACTAGTCACTGCCTGCCACTCGGAAAAAGACCTGTTTATTCCAACTCTTTGCTTCCTGTCTGCCAACCAGTTCTCTATCCAAGTCAGTACCTTACCCCCAATCCCATGTGCTTTAACTTTGCATGCTAGTTGCAATAAATAAATAAGCACAGAGGTTGCAGTTTGAGTGCTTCAGGCACCCAGCCTCACACGCAAGGCCATGCCAGCACTCTTCCGTCATGAGTACCTGACTGGCAACCAGGAGCGCGATGGTGACATAGAAACATAGAAACATAAAAACATAGAAGATAGGAGCAGGAGTAGGCCATTCGGCCCTTCGAGCCTGCTCCGCCATTCAATGAGATCATGGCTGATCATCCAAATTCAGTACCCTGTCCCTGCCTTCTCCCCATATCCCTTGATCCCTTTAGCCTTAAGAAATATATCCAACTCTTTTTTGAATATATTTAATGAACTGGCCTCCACCGCCCTCTGTGGCAGAGAATTCCACAGGTTCACCACTCTCTGGGTGAAGAAATTCCTCCTCATTTCAGTCCTAAATGGCTTACCCCTTATCCTTAGATTATGACCCCTGGTTCTGGACTTCCTGGCCATCATAAACATCCTTCCTGCATCCAGTCTGTCCAGGCCTGACAGAATTTTATAAGTTTCGATGAGATCCCCTCTCAATCTTCTAAACTCCAGTGAGTATAAGCCCAATCGACACAATCTCGCCTCATACATCATTCCTGCCATCCCAGGTATCAGCCTGGTGAATCTCCGCTGCACTCCTTCCATGGCAAGAACGTCCTTCCTCAGGTAAGGCGACCAAAACTGCACACAATACTCAAGGTGCGGTCTCACCAAGGCCCTGTACAACTGTAGCAAGACATCCTTGTTCCTGTACTCGAACCCTCTTGCTACGAAGGCCAACATACCATTTGCCTTCTTAACCGCCTGCTGCACTGAAATAAAGAATAGATTGGCCTTCCAAAGCTAGGCTTTATTAACTTTAAAATCAGCAGCATATCTTTCCGCATCCAGTCCCAACTAAAGCTAGAAAAGGACTGAATTTAAGGTAGCCACAACACATCATGTGATCATCAACTACCAATGAGATTACAACACATATCCCAAGGCAGTTAACAAACAACGAATCACAATGCTTTTACTAATCAAGGAATAATCATCACATTCACCCCTCCTTTTAAAATATACTCCAACCTAATAACTTTTACAATTTACAATTAATTATTTACAACTAAACTATGCACGAGAATAAAACTATTTACATAACACAATACTAAATGAACAACAACAAATAATAACATTACGCATAAGTATTAAGTATCTCTCAACTAAAACAATATACTGTAATATTTCAACAATTTTTAAAACATTATCAATTTAAAAGTCCATTTTCAATCGGTCGACCGGATATCTTGTTCGTGTCGACCTTCTTAACCTTGGTGAAATTCCTTGCCCTCCCACGCCAGAAGGCACAGAAGTATCTTCAACAGGAAGGCTATCCATATCCCGATTCTCAACGGTTTCCGGATTAGAAATCCCATCAGAAGATGAACTGGGACGGTCATAAACATCTATCAAAGGCTGACTAATAGAAGTATGATTATCTGCAATCGGATTGGAAATATTCGTAGTATCTGTAACAGCATCCACATTATCCGAATCATGACCATTATTAATATCCTCAGAAGAGGGCTGGCCCCCACAAGGAGCCAAGTCTTTAATTGAAACAGTACTTTCTTTCCCATCTTGGAATCGAATATGAGCATATTGGGAATTTGCCTCCAACAGCTCCACCTCCTCCACCAAGGGGTCATATTTTGACAATCTAACATGGTGTCGAAGCAACACAGGTCCCTGCATAGTAAGCCATGAAGGTACCGAATATCCCGTAGTAGATCTCCGCGGATAGTTAAAGAGCCTTTCATGGGGGGTCACATTAGTAGCCGTTGAAAGCAATGATCTAATGGAATGCAGGGCATCAGGCAGCACCATTTCCCACTGTGTATTCTTAAGGTTCCGGGATGTCAACGCCAACATAACTGCCTTCCAGATCACCCCATTGTATCGTTCACACTGTCCATTACCCTGGGGATTATACGGGATAGTTCTACTAGTAGAAATTCCCCGACTCTGAAGGTATTCCTTCAACTGGGAAGACATAAAAGAACTTCCCTGATCTGAATGGATATACGCAGGCATCCCAAAGATGACAAAAAGTTGAGTCAAACATTTAATAACTGTAGCAGCTGATACATCTGCACAAGGAAAAGCAAAAGGGAACCTTGAAAACTCGTCCACAACAGTAAATATATATCGGTTTTGAGTAGTTGAAGGAAGAGGTCCCTTAAAATCAACACTCAAACGTTCAAAAGGAGAAGTAGCCTCTATAAGATGAGCTCGTTGAGGCTTAAAGAAATTCGGTTTACACCGAGCACAGATAGAACATGATGAAGTCATCCGCTTGACATCTTCAACTGAAAAAGGCAAGTTCTTACTGCGTACAAAGTGTATCATCCTCGTAACCCCAGGATGACATAAGGCATTGTGAAGATTAATAAGCGTATCTCCGTGAATCACAGAACAATAAGCCCTCGACAGTGCATCAGCAGCAACATTATCCTTCCCCGGACGATAAACTATGTCAAAATGGTAACATGCCAACTCAATCCTCCATCTCATTATTTTATCATTTTTAATCTTTCCAAAATGTTTAACATCAAACATAAAGGACACAGATTTTTGATCAGTTACCAACGTGAAATGTCGCCCTGATAAATAATGTCTCCATTTACGCAATGCTTCTACAATTGCGTATGCCTCTTTTTCTATTGAGGAGTGTCTTTTGTCACTATTATTCAAAGTACGTGAGAACAAGGCCACAGGTCTTCCATTTTGGTTCAAAGTAGCCCCAATCGCAAAATCCGATGCATCCGTCTCAATCACAAAGGGAACCTGCTCATCAATGGAATGCACAACTGCTCCTAAAATATCCTTTTTAAAATTCTCAAAACATGTCCTGGCCTCCCATGATAGAGGATATGTCGTAACCTGGATAAGAGGCCGGATCTTCCGTGAAAAATTTGCAATCCAATTAGAATATTAAGAAAACAGTCCAACAACTCGTTGCTAAGCCTTAGAATTAGTAGGACAAGGTAAATCGATCAATGGTCGCAGACGTTCTGGATCTGGTTTAATCTTATTTCCCGAAATAATATACCCCAATAGATTTACCTCAGTAGTCGAAAAGATACATTTCTCTTTGTTAAAAGTTAAACCAACTTTTTCCGCAGCTTGAAGGAATCTTTTTAAATTAGAATCATGCTCCACCCTTGATTTGCCACACACTGTGATGTCATCTAAGTAGGAAAAGGTGTCAGAAAGGGAGTTATCACTTATAAAAGCATCCATTGCCCGTTGAAAACATACCATTAGTAACACCAAATGGTATTCGGCAAAACTGATACAGCTTTCCACCAGCCTCAAAGGCCGTATATGGTTGATCCTTCTTAACAATAGGAATATGATGATAAGCACTCTTTAAATCAATAGTGCTAAAAACTTTATACTGAGATACTTTATTGATAAGCTCATCAATCTTAGGCAAAGGGTACGCATCTAATTGAGTATACCTATTAATAGTTTGGGAATAGTCTATCACCATTCGTTTCTTGTGTCTCTCATTAGTCGTGACAACTACCTGTGCTCGCCAAGGCGAACAACTAGGTTCAATGATTCCTTCCAATAAGAGACGTTGAACTTCAGAATTAATAAATTCTCTATCCTGACTACTATATCTTCTTGACTTGGTAGCAATTGGCTTACAATCCGACATCAAATTGGAAAAAAGTGATAATGGAGGAATAGATAAAGAGGTTAATCCACAAATAGATAAAGGTGGCTTAGTCCCTCCAAATGAAAGACTAACAGACTCGTGTAACTGAAGCACATCATGTCCAATCAAAATATCCGCACAGAGATTAGGCAAAACAGATAGGCGTATATCAGTATACGTATTACCTAGAAGAACCATTCTCACAAAGCAACAACCAGCTATTTGTGAAGTAAGGGTCGTCTGAGCCATACACACCTGATACGTAACAGGCAAAATTTTCAAATGCTTCTCCTTCGCAAACTGAAGACTTATAAAACTCTCAGTACTGCCCGTATCTATAAGGGCCTTCACTTCCAACCCATTAACTTGAGCCATAACTATAGCTTTGTTTAGGCCATGAGCAAATGCAGCAGAAATTGATGCAATAAACGCCCTATCTAAAGGCTGAATAGTCACAGAAGAGGTAGTGGAGGAAGACCCTCCCACACCAGGAGAAGGAAAGGTAATTGAACCTGATGATTTGCACACACGTGCATAATGACCTCTCTTGCCGCATTTACTACACACAGCCTCCTGAGCAGGACACTTCAGACGAGGGTGCCGGATATTCCCACAAAAATAACACTTCTGAATCCTAGAGGCAACGGCCGCCGAAGTAGAAACTGTTTCAAAATCTAGTAAACCACTCCCATTAAGTCCACATAATTCTTTTTCATCCGAAACTGCCAAAACCATAGTCGCAGGCCGATTAAAAAGAGCATAAGAATCCAAACTTCTCTGAGCCACATCCAATGTAGAAGCTTGCTCAAAAGCACTTTTAAGATCCAGAGTCTTATTTTCTAACAACCGCTGACGAATTGATCTAGACAGTAATCCATTAATAAAAGCATCCCGTACCGATTCGTCCTTATATTCTTCAGCCGTCACAGCCTTATAATTACAGTCAACACTAAGGCACCGAAGTGCTTGTAAATAAGTATCCAAAGATTCTCCCACCTGCTGCCTACGGGCAGATAGAAGATGACGTGCAAATACCTCATTCTTTGGTTTAACAAAAATCTTTTCCAATGTAGAAGTAGCCTCTTCATAAGTTTTACAGTGCAAAATATATTTATATACATCCGGGTCAATGTAGTTGATCAGCATATTCAGCTTATTTAGAGCCTCTTGATCCAACACGCCCAAAAAGTTTTTAAATGTACAATACCAATGTTTCCATTTATCATCCACTCCAGCAGAATTGGGGTCAGCCTTGAATCGTTCTGGTTGAAGATATCGCTCCATTCTAACATAAAGTTAATAAATTGAAATAAAGAATAGATTGGCCTTCCAAAGCTAGGCTTTATTAACTTTAAAATCAGCAGCATATCTTTCTGCATCCAGTCCCAACTAAAGCTAGAAAAGGACTGAATTTAAGGTAGCCACAACACATCATGTGATCATCAACTACCAATGAGATTACAACACATATCCCAAGGCAGTTAACAAACAACGAATCACAATACTTTTACTAATCAAGGAATAATCACCACATGCACCTGCATGCTTACCTTCAGCGACTGGTGCACAAGAACACCCAGGTCTCTTTGCACTTCCCCTTCTCCCAATCTATTGCCATTCAAATAATAATCTGCCTTCCTGTTTTTGCCACCAAAGTGGATAACCTCACATTTATCCACATTATAGTGCATTTGCCATGTTTCTGCCCAATCACTCAATCTGTCCAAATCGTACTGGAGTTTCACGACATCCATGACGTCAGCCGTGGCTCAGAGTGTAGCACTCCTGCCTCTGAGTCAGAATGGTTGTGGGTTCAAATCACACTTCAGGGACTTGAGCAGTTAATGGCCCAGAAATTAGGGTCTCCACGGGTGAGTATGCATTGGGGTACTCACCCGTAAGCCCAATGGAAGTGCCGGTTTCCTGCATGCACTGCGCATGCGTGGGAAACCGGCACTTCCGTTCCCCTGAAAGAAAGGGTTGAGAGGTGGAATGCGTGCACAGTAGAGGCAGCGCATGCGCATCGAACTTACGGTTTTTTCCCAAGTTTTTCCGGGAGGGTAAGTCTCCAGGAGTTACACTTTTAAAAAGCAGGCGTAAGGCCTGCTTTTAACAAGGTAAGTGGTGAATTAATTAAAATTAAAGCATTTTTTCCACAGGTTTGTTATTTTTAATAAATACTTTAAAGTAAAGTAAATTTATTTTTAGCCCCGTTAGAAAATGTAATTAATTTTTTCAAAAATTTAAATTATTGTTTAAAATAGTTATTTCATGTACTTTATAGTTATTTTAAAAATGTGATTTTTTAAATTAATTCCTTTGAAGATTTAGTGATGTTTTGGGGCTTATAGTATTTATAGGTTTGACAGCTCTTCCTGTCAAACTTATGAATGAAGCATTCCCTGCTACCATTGGCTCTCCATGGCCCACGTGATCCCAGGGGATGCTTCAAACTAACTGCACCCCTGGGATACGCAAGCACTGTGCGCCGGCAGTTGGAGGAAGCCCAGGATCGGAATGCCACGTGGGCCCATAGCTCAATGGCCAGCACGGTCGGTAAGTGCAGGTCGGGGGCTTGCACCCGCGGGAATCCCCTGACCCGAATTTCTGGGCCATTGTAGACTGACACTTCAGTGCAGTGCTGAGCGAGTGCTGCGCTGTTGGAAGTGCTGCCTTTCGGATGGGACATTAGGCTGAGGCCCATCAGCCCTCACAGCCGCACGTAAAAGATCACATGGCGCTATTCAAAAAAGAGCGTGGGAGCTCCCCCCAGTGTCCTGGCCAATATTTGTCCTTCAACCAACATCACTTAAAAAATGGATGATTTGGTCATTATCATATTGTGGGTCCTTGGTGCTTCTACGTTACAACAGTGACTTCACTGGCTGTAAAGCACTTTGGGACATCCTGAGGTCATGAGAGGTGCTGTATAAATGCAAGTCTTTCTCCTTTCTTTGTATATATTGACGGGATTGGTTTGCTAATTCATCTACCATACTTGGATGCATCATAAGTCTTTTGACAAAAGTAATGTATCATGGGATATGTGTCAAATAACGAGATGAAAATGTAATTTTGAGGTCTAGTCCAATTCTCTTTTGGAAGCTACTATTGAATCGGCTTCCACCGCCCTTTCAGGCAGCGCATGCCAGATCACAACAACTCGCTGCGTAAAACAAAAATTCTCCTCATCTCCCCCTCTGGTTGTTTTGCCAATTACCTTAAATCTGTTGCAAAAGCAAATTGCTGCAGATGCTGGAAATCTGAAAAAAAAAAGCCTCAGGAAATGTTGGAAACACTCAGCAGGTCAAGCAGCATCTGCGGAGAGCAAAACAGAGTTAATGCTTCAGGTCGATGACCTCACGTCAGAACTGAAGGGTCACAGACCTGAAACGTTAACTCTGTTTCTCTCTCTCCACAGATGCTGCCTGGCCTGCTGAGTGTTTCCAGCCTTTTCTGTTTTTATCTTCAACCTGTGTCCTCTGGTTACCAACCCTCCTGCACGTGGAAGCAACTTCTTCCTATCTGTTATGTATTGTGTGTTCTATTGTGTGTTCTCCTCCCACCTGTGGTGGCGCTGTCACAGGAGATAAATGGTTGGGTGTTCTCTGTTAAGTTTAGCTCTCTTTGTTCGGAACTTGCCAGAACTTCCTTTCCTTCCAATAAATCAGTTCATGTTTGAATCTCTGAGTTCTGAGTCCTAAATTGTGTCTAGGTAGAAAGGTACCGACACAACAAGTGGCAACGAGGAGCGGATGAATCTGCGTACATTACGGGTGCAGTGAGTAAACAGAAAATTTAATTTGAAACGTGAGATGGCTACTATATTAGGAAACATCGGTGATTTTGATGAAAATGTGGAGCAATGGAGCGCTTATACGGAACGTTTTGACTATTTTGTATTGGCGAATGCGGAGGCAAATGTAAAGGTCGTGCCTACCTTTTTGAGTGTAATCGGGCCGAAGACATTCAATTTACTTCGCAGCCTCGTGCAACCAGATAAGCCAGGAACTAAAACATATGAGCAACTAGTGGAAATTCTTGGAGCACATTTTTCACCAAAACCTCTGGTTATTGCTGAGAGATTTAGATTTCACAAACGGAATCAAGAGGAGGGGGAATCAGTGACGATGTTTATTGCTGCTTTAAAAAGGTTGTCGGAACACTGCCAGTTCAAGGAGGTGCTGAATGACACCATTAGAGACAGACTTGTGTGTGGTCTGCAAAATGCAGCCACACAGAAGCGCCTTCTTACTGAGGACAACCTTGCTCTTGAAAAGGCCATTGAAGTTAGTGTCTCCATGGAGATGGCGGAAAAGGAGGCTCACCAGTTGAGTTCAACAGGGAGAGTTCACAAGGTGTCGTCTGAGCCTAAAGGTGCGCGGAACGGCACATGTTACCGTTGTGGGAAAATGGGCCATCACGCTAATGACTGCTGGTGTACGGAGCTGGAATGCCGAAATTGTGGCAAAAAGGGTCACATTGAACGTGCCTGTAGAGGTAAAAAAAGAGCAGACAGAGCTGGGAAGCATGGAAGCAAAATGTCTGTATTTGGACAAGAGAGGAAAAAGAGTGTTCATTCAGTGCAGTATGATGGAACAAGCAAAACAGAGGGGAGCGACACCTCTGAGGAGGAAGAGGTGCATATACTGACGGTTGCAGGTGATTTAAATGGCTACTGGGTGTCACCACTGGTGGAGGGACAATCAGTGCGGATGGAGGTGGACACAGGCGCGGCTGTGTTCCTTGTTTCAGACACTATCTACAACAAAATGCTAAAGCATCTTACCCTTCAGCCAACAAACATTGTGCTAAAGACGTATACCGGCGAACCTGTGGCCATGAGAGGCGTCATTGAGGTGACAGTTAAATTGAACGGACAGACTGCAAAACTGCCACTATATGTGGTAAAGGGAAATTACCCATCGCTACTGGGGCGTGCGTGGCTAGAGAAAATCACGCTGGACTGGCCTGAAGTCTGCATGATGTCAAAAGGGGAGTCAGGTCTGACTGCAGTGTTAAACAAACATGCAGAACTCTTCAATGGGGAACTTGGGAGCATGAAAAAGCTCAGCGTGAGACTGGACATTAAACCTGACAGCAAACTGAAGTTTCACAAAGCCCGACCTGTACCCTATGCAATTAGGCCAGAAGTTGAGGCTATCTTGGAGGCCTTAGTCGAGAATGGAGCCCTGGAGCCTGTGAGCATGAGCAAATGGGCCACACCCATTGTTCCTGTCCTGAAAAAGGATGGATCTGTTCGAATCTGCGGGGATTTTAAAGTGACTATTAACCCGGTGCTGTCTGCGGAGCAGTACCCTCTTCCCCTCATTGAAGATCTTTTTACAGGCCTGGCCGGAGGGCAAAGTTCAGCAAAATAGACTTATGCCAGGCTTATCTACAAATGCATGTCGATGACAAATCAAAGGAGCCGCTGACAATTGTGACACACAAGGGGCTATACAGGTATTGCCGCCTTCCGTTCGGAATTACGTTGGCCCCTGCTCTATTCCAAAGGGCAATGGATCAGATTTTGAGTGGACTGCCAGGAGTCCAGTGCTACCTGGACGACATCCTTGTCACTGGGACAAATGAGGAGGATCATCTTCTGAACTTGGATGCGACACTACAACGACTGAAAGAGTATGGACTCAGAGTTCGTAAAGACAAATGTGAATTCTTTCAGTCTTCAGTTGAGTACCTGGGGCAAGTGATTAACGCTACTGGCCTGCATAAGGCGCCGTCAAAGGTCAAGGCGATCGTGGAGGCCCCAGCACCCCAGAATGTGAGCCAGTTACGTTCATTTCTGGGGTTGCTTAACTACTATGGGAAGTTTATTCCAGACTTAGCAACATTGCTGAAGCCGTTACATCAGTTGCTATGTCAAGGCAAAACATGGAAATGGACTGAACGGTGCAACGAAGCTTTCGCCCAAGCAAAGAAAGCATTGTGAAATCGGAGGTTCTGACACACTTCGACCCAAAGCTACCTGTGCAGCTAGCATGTGATGCATCACCATATGGTGTGGGAGCAGTCATATCCCACATCATGCCTTCGGGTGAAGAGAAACCTATCGCCTTCGCATCACGCACCTTGAACAAGGCCGAGAGTAACTATGCGCAGATCGAGCGCGAGGCCTTGGGAATCGGTTTTGGAATTCGAAAATTTCATCAGTACCTGTTTGGGAGAAGGTTCACACTCCTGATGGACCACCGTCCATTGACTTCAATCTTCGGGCCCCACACTGGAATTCCGTCTCTCGCTGCAAGCAGGATGCAAAGGTGGGCTTTACTGTTGTCAAGACACACATACGACATCAAATATCGCAAATCAGACTTGCACGGCAACGCAGACGGTCTCTCGAGGCTACCCTTGCCTGTTACTCCCCCAGAGCCTCGTCAGATAGACATCTTCTACTTTAGACAAGTGGAGGGAGCACCTGTCACTGCACTTCAGGTGCGAAGGTACACCCGCAACGATCCAGTCCTGTCTGAGGTAATGGACGATGTCATTCGAGGGAGAGCTATAGGAGATTCTCCTAGTTTGAAACCTTACGTTTCAAAAAGAAATGAGCTCTCCGTCCAGGCAGGTTGTCTTCTTTGGGGATGCCGTGTCATCATTCCGCCACCTCTGAGGGAACCTATACTGCAACAACTTCATACAGGCCACAGTGGGATGGTTCGGATGAAGGAAATGGCAAGAAGCTACTTCTGGTGGCCAGGTCTCGATGGGAATATTGAGGCGAAAGCCAAAACATGTTCCCCATGTCAAAGGGTCCAGAATGTTCCACAGCTGGAAACCCTACACCCCTGGGATTGGCCTGCAGAAGTGTGGCAGCGAGTACATGTGGACTTCGCCAGTCCTTTCGAAGAGAAGATGTTTATGGTGGTTGTGGACGCTCGTAGCAAGTGGCCGGAGGCCGCTGTGATGAGGTCTACCACGGCAGAGAAAACAATTGAGAAACTTGGTGAGATGTTCAGCCGTTATGGCTCACCGGAACAACTCATAAGTGACAATGGTCCACAATTTGTATCACAGGAGTTTGCAACCTTCCTGCATGTGAATGGTGTCCAACACATCAGGTCTGCGCCCTATCATCCCTCTACTAACGGCCAGGCAGAAAGGTTTGTGCAAACTTTGAAGCACGCCTTGAAGGCATCGCAAGGTCAGGGCTCAATCCACCAACGTCTGAACAGCTTCCTGTTGTCCCACAGGAACGAGCCGCATGCCACAACCAAAACTTCCCCCGCTTCGCTCATGATGAAGAGGCAGTTGCGGACAAGTTTTCACTTACTCAAACCTCCAAGGGCAGAACAGGTTGTCCATTGTCAACAACAAGCTCAAGTTGAAAAGAGAGAGAAAAGAGCCAAGGAGAGACGGTTTCACCCTGGAGAGCACGTCCTAGCTCGAAACTACAACACTGGACCGAAATGGGTTCCTGATACGGTGATCGCGCAGACGAGCCCTGTGTCTTACACGGTTGAGACTGCTGAGGACGTCGTCTGGAGAAGACACACAGATCAACTGTTGCTAGGAGCAGAGACAGCCACAGAGGCTCCAACGGCTGGTTGGCCTGAACTGTTTCCGGATGATACCGCAAACCAGCATCCTTTGCCACAGTGCTCTTCTCCAACACAGGAAGTGAAAGAGACTGTTCCACCTGTGCAAACTCCTGACTTTCGACTGACACAGGCACCTTCTCCATCCAGGCCTGTGTCAATGCCTACTGCTGTGGAAGCCAGCGATGACCGCCGGTATCCTGTCCGAGAGCGGCGGCTTCCAAGACGCTTGGATCTGTAGGCTTAGTGACTTACCCACAAGACTGGGGCAGAATAAACCCCAGGGTAAAGTCAGGGTTTGAGGCAGTCTACCTCTACCCTAGGTTCGTTGAGTGCATTGAAAGTAACTTACCTGTTGAGGAATAATGTGGACCTTCCATTTAAGAGGGGAGGAAATGTTATGTATTGTGTGTTCTATTGTGTGTTCTCCTCCCACCTGTGGTGGCGCTGTCACAGGAGATAAATGGTTGGGTGTTCTCTGTTAAGTTTAGCTCTCTTTTTTCGGAACTTGCCAGAACTTCCTTTCCTTCCAATAAAGCAGTTCATGTTTGAATCTCTGAGTTCTGAGTCCTAAATTGTGTCTAGGTAAAAAGGTACCGACACAACACTATCTGCTCGATCAAAACCCCATATAATTTTGAACACTTCTATTAAATCTTCCTTTAACCTTCTCTGCTCTTTGTAAAGCTTCTTTTTAAGTGTGACATAAAACTTGTGTGAAAACCTGTATTGTGATGGCCTTTACTGAAGATATAGATAGGTGTAAAGTTTAAAATGGTTTAGTGAAGGCTCACATATATTGGCATCGAGTGTGTAATATGCATGAAAAAATATATATACAATTCCTGGTTAGACCACACCTGGAGCACTGTGAGCAGTTCTGGGCACCACACCTTAGGAAGGATATATTGACCTTGGAGGGAGTGCAGCGTAGGTTTACCAGAATAATACCCGGACTGCAAGGGTTAAATTACGAGGAGAGATTACACAAATTAGGGCTGTATTCCCTGGAATTTAGAAGGTTATGGGGTGATTTGATCGAAGTTTTCAAGATATTAAGGGGAACAGATAGGGTAGATAGAGAGAAACTATTTCCGCTGGTTGGTAAGTCAAGGACTAGGGGGCAGAGTCTAAAAATTAGAGCCAGACCTTTCAGGAGTGAAATTAGGAAACACTTCTACACACAAAGGGTGGTAGAAGTTTGGAACTCTCTTCCACAAACGGCAATTGATGCTAGATCAATTGTTAATTTTAAATCTGAGATTGATAGCTTTCTGTTAACCAAAGGTATTAAGGGACATGGGGCAAAAGCGGGTACATGGAGTTAAATCGCAGATCAGCCATGATTTCATTGAATGGCGGAGCAGGCTCAAGGGGGTAAATGGTCTCCTCCTGTTCCCATGTTCCTATAAAAAATGATGGAAAAACAGTCGTAAGCAGTGTCTTCTTAAATCGGGACAGGCCTTTAATAAATGTGGTTGCTATGATCAGGAACCTTGGCTAAGAACCTTGTTCTTTACTTTCGAGCTGTGAAGCACTGCACAATTTTCCTGTTAAATGGCCATCAGCCGTTTGCAGTTTCCAATTGCTATAAAATTGCATCAAATGCTATAAAATGGCAGTCCCACAATTGAGCAGAAGTGTCAATTTTCTCGGCCATTTGGTCATGATCAGCAATGAGCAGTTCATTACAGGAGTGCCTGAGATAGGCGATGGCCATGAAAGCTGAAGAGAAATGAGGTCCTCGATATTATTATTAACAATATTAAACTGAATTTTACAGAAGCAACATTGCACCATTGGTGAAATTGTCTGACTGTCCTCAAAGTGTTAAATTATGAAAACAGGTTGCCTAAACCTGGCTTGTATTCCTTGCGTATAGAAGGTAGAGGGGTGACCCGATCGAGGTGTTTAAAATGTTCTAAAGGATTCGATAAAAGGGTAGGTATGCGGAGAAATTATTTCCTCTGGTAGGGGAATCAAGAACGAGGGGGACATAATCTTAAAATTAGAGCTAGGTCATTCAGGACCGAAGTCAGGGTGCACTTTTATCACACAGATGGTAGTAGAAATCTGGAACTCTCTTACAGCAAGTAATTAGAAAGGCAAATGGAGTGTTGGCCTTTATTGCAAAGGGGATTGGAGTATAAAAGTAGGGAAGTCCTGTTACAACTGTACAGGGCGTTGGTGAGACCACACCTGAAGTACTGTGTACAGTTTTAGTCTCCTTATTTAAGGAAGGATATACCAAACGCAGATTGGGTGACCGCTTTGCGGAACACCTCTGTTCAGTCCGTAAGGGTGACCCCGAGCTTCCGGTCACCTGTCATTTCAATTCACTGCCCCATTCCCACTCAGACCTCACCGTACTCGGGCTCTTGCATTGTTCCATGGAAGCTCAGCGTAAGCTCGAGGAACAGCACCTCATCTTCCGATTAGACACTTTACAGCTTTCCGGCCTCAATATCGAGTTCAGCAATTTCAGATCATAACCTCGGCCCCCATCATGTTTTTATATATTTTTTATGCACTCTTTTGGTTTGTACCTTTTCCTATTTTTCTCTCTCCCACATGGCAACTGTCTTTCATTCTGCCAGCGCATTTCACACTTCATCTAGAGCCATCCTTTGTCTCTTTACTTGTCCTATTACCATCTCGTCTCGCCTTGAATATCTCTTAATGTCTCTTCACCTCTCACAGAACTTCCCTTTTGTTCTTTCCTCCCCTCCCCCATTTCCCAGCCCCTAATCTTGCTTCTTAATCTGTTTCATTTCCTGCTTTTTTCTCAGTTCTGAAGAAGGATTTCAACCTGAAACATTGACTCTGTTTCTCTCTCCACGGATGTTGCCTGGCCTGCTGAGTTTTTCCAGCGTTTTCTGTTGTTATTAAGGATATACTGTACTTGCATTGGAGGCAGTGCAGAGAAGGTTCACGAGGTTGATTCCGGAGATGAAGGGGTTGTCTTATGAAGAAAGGTTGAGCAGGTTGGGCCTATACTCATTGGAGTTTAGAAGAATGAGAGGGGATCTTATTGAAACATATAAGATTCTGAAGGAGCTTGACAGGGTGGATGCAGAGAGGATGTTTCCCCTCGTGGGGGAATCTAGAACTCGGGGGCATAATTTCAGAATAAGGGGTCGCCCATTTAAATCGGAAATGAGGAGGAATTTCTTCTCTCAGAGGGTCGTGAATCTTTGGAATTCTCTTCCCCAGAGAGCTGTGGAGGCTGGGTCATTGAATATATTTAAGGTGGAGATAGACAGCTTTTTAAAATGTAAGGGAGTCAAGGGTTATGGGGAGTGGGCGGGGAAGTGGAGTTGAGGCCAAGATCAGATCAGCCATGATCTTATTGAATGGCGGAGCAGGCTCGAGGGGCCGAATGACCGACTCCTGCTCCTACGTCTTACGTTCTTATGATCTCTGCCCCAAAAGGCTATGGATGCTGGTGGACAATTGAAGCTTTCAGTCGGAGATCGTAAGATAAGGGTATCAAGGGATATGGAACAAAGGCAGGTAAATGGAGTTGAGGTACAGAGAAGCCGTGATCTAATTGAATGGCGGAGCAGCCTCAACGGGCTGAATGGCTTCCTCTTGTTGCTATGTTCCTCGGCTCTGAAAGACTCACCTCTCTCCATTGCACTCTTTCATGAGATACTTTGCTCACGAGTGTCAGCGACGACCAGTATTGCAATCATGCTGTGTTTCCCTGTTGCAGCTCTCGGTTATGGCGTCTCGCGGGGAACCCAGCTGAACAGCTACAGTGCACATCGCACCAGAGCAAAGTATGAGTGGGTCAGAATTATAGAGCGCTGAGTCCTATCAGCGCCTTCCCTGTCTCTGATTAGTCGGTGACAGGGGGTTGGGGGGGTGGGTGCGGGGAGATTAACAGGCTTTAAACACAACACTTTGAAGTATAAACTGTCCACCGTGTAAAGCGGGCCTAGCATTATTGCACCAACGGGCCCACTATAAGCGATGGGCTGTAGATCATAGAACCATCGAACGATACAGCAGAGAAGGAGGCATTTCGGCCCATTGTGCCTGTGCCGACTCTTTGAACATAAGAACATAAGAAATAGGAGCAGGAGTAGGCCATTTGGCCCCTCGAGCCTGCTCCGCCATTTAATGAGATAATGACTGATCTGATCTTGGGCTCAGCTCCATTTCCCTGCCCGCTCCCCATAACCCTTCACTCCCTTATTGTTCAAAAAGGTTTAGAGGGGATTTGAGGGGAAATTTCTTCACCCAGAGGTTGTGGGGTCTGCAACTCACTGCCTGAAGGGGTGGTAGAGGCAGAAACCCTAACCACATTTAAAAAGTACTTGGATGTGCACTTGGGATGCTCTAACCTGCAGGGCCATGGACCAAGAGCTGGGAAGTGGGATTAGGCTGGATAGCTCTTTGTTGGCTGGCGCGGACACAATGGGCCAAAATGGCCTCCTTCCGTGCTGTAACTTTCTAAGGTTCTATGATTCTATGAAAAATCTGTCTATCTCCACCTTAAATATATTCAATGACCCAGCCTCCACAACTCTCTGGGGCAGAGAATTCCATAGATTTACGACCCTCTGACAGAAGAAATTCCTCCTCATCTCAGTTTTAAATAGGTGACCCCTTATTCTGAAACTATGCCCCCGAGTTCTAGATTCCCCCATGAGGGGAAACATCTTCTCTGCATCTACCATGTCGAGCCCCCTCAGTACCTTATATGTTTCAATAAGATCACCTCTCATTCTTCTAAACTCCAATGAGTATAGGCTCAACCAGCTCAACCTTTCCTCATAAGTCAACCCCCTTCATCTCAGGAATCAACCCCGTGAACCTTCTCTGAACTGCCTCCAATGCAAGTATATCCCTCCTTAAATAAGAGTAATCCAATCAGTTCCACGCCCCTGTCCTTTCCACATAGCCCTGCAATTTTATTCCTTTTCAAGGCTCGCAAAATTACACAGATTCCCCCCCAAAGTAAGAAAGAAGAGATATTGGACTGTTTGAATTAATATTGGGTCAAAGGGGCTTAAAAATCAAAACCCCAGGAAGATTTGGCTGGTTTAAACGGCATGTGGAAAAATGTGACATAGGGGAGGTGGGATGGGCCTCCGAAACACAGACAGTTTGAGTATTGGGCCGTCTGGGGATGTTCTGGGCCACCCCAACCTTTACAGAAAGACAATAAAAACTGTTCCCGCCGAAACTCACAGAGCCACCAAGTACATGAATAAAACAATACATGCCAACAGTCAACAAAAGAAAAAACCTGGCCCCAGCAGGAAAAGACAATCAAACAGCAGTTTAAAACCAATCAGAAAGATTTCCAAAATGCTTTACACGTTTTAAACTGGTTTCAAGGCAATCCCGAAACAAGTTACAAGCCAATTAAAAATAGATGGACCATCCCCGAAGCTCGTTAAAGATATATATTAAAAATAACGAGCCCGCCAAAATTAACAAAGGAACCAGAGATTTGGTGGTCAGATAAGCCAGGCCTCAAACCAGTATAATTGAGGCCTGCTAGTTCAGTCAGTACGTGCAGCAACAATTCGACAAAGGCAAGACAGCACGGTAACATCCAGGAGAGATCAACATCATCGTTGCGTTCGAAAGACAGTACAGGGGAATCGGAGACTTGAAGAAAGAAGAACGAAACAGAAGGAAAAGGAAATTGCGGCAACCAAAGGCCTCAAGAAACCAACAACGAACAATATTACCACCAACCAGGTAATATTGGGCCACCGCGACCAACAAGAAACCAACCACCGAGAAATCGAAAAATCACAAACTTGTTTCCACTCTACAAGTTAGTCTGACTTACCCCATGGTAAGATTTGACAGAAAAGACTCTAAAATCATTACGTAACCAAAGAAAATTGGGTACTCACCTGATAAATCCAATTACGCAGCTAACCGCATCAGCGGACAAAGCCAGATTGAAGACCCAACGCAGGTGCAGTCTTCTACCACGGCCGGGGTATGGCAGGCCCCAACAGCCCCAACTAAAGAGAACCCCGAAATCGCAAACCTCCACAATCTGTCAAGAAAGTCGTTTGGTGAGCATTTCCTGGTCCTCTGGATTTCAACCTAGTTAGGATAGTGGGGTTGGGAGGGTAAGGGATTTTTGTCTATTGTAATTCTCCCTCGCATATTCCGAGTGTTCCCCACCCTTTTAGAGTATAAGTTTTATTGTATATTGTATATATTCCTGTCTCAAAATAAAAACCTCAATTCTTTTGACCAACTCAGTTGTCTGTTGCAATTTCATTACAACCCCCAAATAAGTCCAAAGTCTAGAACCAAGGGAGTGGGAGCGATTCGAACCACTCAGGGAGTCAGGAGTAAAGTTGACCACACACACCACCCCTTACAAGTATCACACCAAAATCCCTCCGTTCACGTTTGTCTATTTTTTTTTAAATAAACCGATAACCAGTTTTTCTTCCAAATTCAGAAAACATTGACATTAACTTATGACCATAAATGATCTACTTCAGATATATTCCAACATTGCACACTTTACTCATCTAATGGAGGTTAGAAATTGATGTGGAAGATGCTGGAGGTGAATTGAGCCATTACACAGAAAGCTAAAACACAAACCACCCCCCCGACCCCCACCAAAATGAATTCCCGCTGGAAAGAAAAAGATAAAGATTTTGATATAGAGTTACATTCCTGGGCCATTATTTTTGTTGCAATCAAAAGCGTTCAGCAAAATAATAGGCTTCGGAAAATAATTTTTAAAAAATCACAATTTAAATCCATTGACTTCTGGAGCTATCAGTTTGGGGGAACGGTGAATTTAACACAATGGCTTTTTAATAGTTGTCTACACACAATAAAACAGCACATCAGGGGATCAGTACTTATTGTTTTTCCTCGTGCGATCTCACAGGGATGATTTCTTGTGTGTGTTAATTGTAGCAAATTTGAAAAGGCACTTATAAAGAATGTGTTTGGAATCTCAATACAAACAACGTGCAGCTGGAATCTTCCCTGTAGATGCTTTCATCAATTTCAGTCGGCAAGACTGACAGGGAAAAATTCGGTGGATCCCCCTTTGGGGCGCTAACTTCGCCGGGGCGCGATTCGAAAAGGTTACCGCCCCTGCGCCGTAAATTCAGTAGTAGCGCCCCAATCCAGAGGCAGGGCGCTAGTGGAAGCGCTTCCCCTCCTTCTTGGGGGCTACCAGTGAATTTTGCAGCACTACGTGCAACAGCGCCACACGCGTCGGCACATAGCGCTGCGGTACTGCAGGCCTCCATCCCCTGATTAAAGGGGAGGGGCTTAGTGTTGCACACACCAGGGCCCTGCTGGACCACCAGGGAGCGGGGTGCCGGGAAAACGATCGTGGCCGGCACCCCGAAGAAAAAAGGGGAAGGGGGCAGGTGCTAGCAGTTGGCCAACAAAAAATGGCCGCCCGGCACCTGCCCTTTAAGTAGCGCCGCCGCGGCTGCAAAAACACCACCCTGGCCTTGTCGGACATATCGTCCGGTGATAGGTCAGGGGTCGCAACCCATGGTTGCGGTCAGTGCGCGGGCGGGGCGCCGCGCACGCCGATGACGTCATCGCCGCCGGTGCAGCACCTTGGGGCGCTATCGACTACCACCGCCGCTAACCTCCCGCAGAATTGCACGGGAGGCGTTAGCGGCGCTGTGCCCAGGCGCTAGGGGATTTGCGCCCCATAAGCGCCCCCGGGGGCGCTAGCGAGAGGCGCAAGTCAACCCAATTTTTCCCCCTAAGGTTTTTTTTTCCCGACCCATTCCTACTCCGACTCAATCTATCCCAGGAGCTCACAGCTATGGAACTCCTTTGCCTCTTGTAGTGCTCCCTTTCTCTGCCAATCTCCAGGTTTTCAAAGCTTGGACTCATCTAACCATGATTTCTTGACTGGAACATGGGCAGAGGTGTAAGCCATTCTGCTTACTACCAGGATGGTAGAAGGTGAACCAGTCTTTTTTATGTCTAGTAATTCCATTTTCCTATTTTCCTTTCAGAAGCTAACTGACAGGCCTCATCAAAAAAAAAAATCAGCTCATTCAACTTAACACAGCCATAGTTCATAGTACACTCAGACCTTTGAGTATTCCAAGGCTCTTTTCATGCTTGCATTGGAGGCAGTTCAGAGAAGGTTCACGAGGTTAATTCCTGAGATGAGGGGGTTGACTTATGAAGAAGGTTTGAGCAGGTTGGGCCGAAACTCAAAGGAATTTAGAAGAATGAGAGGTGATCATTGAAACATATAAGATACTGAGGGGGCTCGACAAGGTAGATGCAGAGAGGATGTTTCCCCTCGCGGGGAAATCTGGAACTCGGGGCACAGTCTCAGAATAAAGGGTCGCCCCTTTAGAACTGAGATGAGGAGGAAGTTCTTCTCTCAGAGGGTCATAAATCTGTGGAATTCTCTGCCCCAGAGAGTTATGGATGCTGGGTCATTAAATATATTTAAGGTGGAGATAGACAGATGTTTGCAAGATAAGGGAGTGAAGGGTTATGGGGAGCGGGCAGTGAAGTGGCTTTGAGCCCAAGATCCAGCCATGATCTTATTGAATGGCGGAGCAGGCTCGAGGGGCCAAGTGGCCTATTCCTGCTCCTATTTCTTACGTTCTTATGTTCATTTATTTGCATCGACTGTGTTCTTTGGCACATGACAGAGATTTGCATTACAGGAACAGAAACTGGACTTCAGTGCAAGCCCCTGATGAAGCCTGGAGGTCCCATCGGTCTGTCGGAACTGAGTTGGCCTTGGGTGGCTGCGAGTTTCTCCCGGTAAAGTCTCGTACAATGTAATAACATTTTGGCACCTGCAGTTAGCGCGCACAGAATGGATCCTGTCAGACAGCATTAAAAAAACAACTTTTCTCTCTGCATTTCATATAAAACAAAGTGATCAGCCAAGCGCTAAAGCTCATGAAGGACGATTTTTTAAGATGCTCGCCGAGTATAGCAGCAGATAATGTGAACTGAAGTCCTCAACTGTTAATTACACAGTGTCGGCCATGGCTCAGTTGGTAGCACCCTCGCCTCTGAGTCAGGGGGCTGTGGCTTCAGGCTCTCACTCCAAGGACTTGTAAGATTCTAAAAAAAATGTAATAAAGCCGCTGTTACTGTATGGAGATCGAAATTGCGAACAAATTGTGGAATGATAACGGACGGACTCAAAATGTAGGAAGCCAGCATAAGAACATAAGAAATAGGAGCAGGAATAGGCCATTTGGCCCCTCGAACGTGCTCCGTCATTCAATAAGATCATGGCTGATCTTGTGCTCAAAGCCACTTCCCTGCCTGCCCCCCATAACCCGTCACTCCATCTTGCAAAAATCTGTCTATCTCCACCTTAAATGTATTTAATGATCCAGCCTCCACAGCTCTCTGGGGCAGAGAATTCCACAGATTTACGACCCCCTGAGAGAAGAAATTCCTCCTCAACTCAGTTCTAATGGGGCGACCCTTTATTCTGAGACTGTGCCCCCGAGTTCTAGATTTCCCCACGAGGGGAAACATCCTCTCTGTATCTACCTTGTCGAGCCCCCTCAGTATCTTATATGTTTCAATAAGATCACCTCTCATTCTTCTAAACTCCAATGAGTTTCGGCCCAGCCTGCTCAACCTTTCCTCATAAATCAACCCCCTCATCTCAGGAATCAACCGTGTGAATCATGAAGCATGTGTTCCTTTGTCTGTGAGGGCTCAAAAATGGAGATGCTCATCATATGGTCCTTTGTTTGTGAGACCATATGGACAGGAAGGAGAAAGACCGGATGAAGAGGTAGTCCCGTGCGCCCCCCCGCCGCCCACCGCCCACACACACATCACAGAAACATCAATGTGTCATGCAGAAGGAACTCCAATCAGGGAAGGTTGGGAGTGAAACTGACCTATCGGAGGGAGGCGGACGGAGATATACGAGGGGGGCCGGCAGGAAGGCACTATAAAGGAACGATCTAGAAGCAGGAAATTCAGAAGAAGAAGAAGAAGAAGACAAGAGGCAAAGAGGGCCGTTTGAAATGGCAGTCGACGTTTGCAGCCTACTGCTTTTTCTGGACTGATCACCCAGGGAGAAGTGTATGGATGAAAGTCGGACATAAAGCATAGGTATTGTTAAAGAATACTTTTATGTACGGTTGACTTGGGAAATGAATCGCCAGGAATCAGCTGGGAAGTACATTTATGTACAGAACTGAGGGCATATGGAGTGCCAAGGATTAGCATAAATTGTGGGGATACTTTTATGTACGTTTAGCTAAACTATGTAGCATATAAATTGCTGTATGTACGAATATTTGCAAAAATGTGGGCATGCTAATTGCCAGAGTGAATTAATAAACTGTGGGCATGTTTATTGCCAGAGTGAATTAATAAACTGTGGGCATGTTTATTGCCAGAGTGAATTAATAAACTGTGGGCATGTTTATTGCCAGAGTGAATTAATAAGCTGTGGGCACAGACATTGCCGCGAGTGATTCTATGTATTCTTGAATTATAAACTGTAGTGAGAATAAAGATCATTTTATTTATAACAAACTTATCTGTCATTGTTACGCTTATTTGTAATTCTCGAGGCCCGAACAGTAGTAGGAGAAAGTCCTACAGACTTGAGCACAAAAATCTAGACTGACACTCCCAGTGCAGTACTGAGGGAGTGCTGTACTGTCAGAGGTGCCGTCTTTCTGATGAGACGTTAAACCGAGGGCCCCGTCTGCCCTCTCAGGTGGACGGAAACGATCCCATGGCCACTATTTCAAAGAAGAGCAGGGGGAGCTATCCCCGGTGTCTTGGCCAATATTTATTCCTCAATCAACATCACTAAAAAAACAGATTATCTGGTTATTATCACATTGCTGTTCGTGGGAGCTTGCTGTGCACAAATTGGCTGCCGCGTTTCCTACATTACAACAAGTGACTACACTTCAAAGATAGTTCTGTAAAGTGCTTTGGGATGTCTGTTGGTCATGAAAGGCGCTATATAAATGCAAGTCTTTGTTTCTTTCATGCCTGGAGGTTGAGTTGAGTGTCCAAGTTGGCACAATATCCATTTATTCTGAAAAATTCAAATTTCTCCGATTGGCTTTGAATTCAGATCTGCAGCAAGCATATTCGATATCACGTTGTTATCTCACATATTTGTCTCCGTTTTGGTGCACGCTTGACCTAAATGCCCTTAAAATGCAAAGGAAATTTGTGGGTTGGTATCAACAAATGACCATGAAAACTGCCGGAATGCTACAAAAACCCAACTCCCATTCGGGAAGGGATCCGCCACGCCACATGATTCCAGTCTCACCGGTATGCTATTGACTTTTACTATCATCAGGAAAAATAGGTATGGAAGAACAAATATGAAAATCTCATTCACGTTGTGGGATATTGTCCAATATGATTTGGAAAGGTTGGGTGATTGGGCAGATGCATGGCAGATGCAGTTTAATGTGGATAAATGTGAGGTTATCCACTTTGGTGGCAAAAACACGAAGGCAGGATATTACCTGAACGGCAATAGATTGGGAGAAGGGAAGTGCAACGAGAACTGAGTGTCCTTGTGCACTAGTCACTGAAGGTAAGCATGCAGGTGCAGCAGGCAGTTAAGAAGGCAAATGGTATGTTGGCCTTCATAGCGAGAGGATTCGAGTACAGGAGCAAGGATGTCTTGCTGCAGTTGTACAGGGCCTTGGTGAGACCACACCTTGAATATTGTGTGCAGTTGTGATCGCCTTATCTGAGGAAGGATGTTCTTGCCATGGAGGGAGTGCAGCGAAGATTCACCAGACTGATACCTGGGATGGCAGGAATGACGAATGAGAGAGATTGGGTCGATTGGGCTTATATTCGCTGGAGTTTAGAAGAATGAGAGGGGATCTCATTGAAACTTATAAAATTCTAACAAGACTAGACAGACTAGATGCAGGAAGGATGTTCCCAATGGCGGGGGAGTCCAGAACCAGGGGTCACAGTCTAAAGGTAAGGGGTAAGCCATTTAGGACAGAGATGAGGAGGAATTTCTTCACCCAGAGAGTGGTGAACCTGTGGAATTCTCTACCACAAATGGCAGTTGAGTCCAATTCATTAAATATATTCAAGAAGGAGTTAGACATATTTTTTAAGGCTAAAGGGATCAAGGGATATGGGGAGAAAGCAGGGACAGGGTACTGAATTTGGATGATCAGCCATGATCTCATTAAATGGTGGAGCAGGCTCGAGGGGCCGAATGGCCTACTCCTGTTCCTAACTTCTATGTTTCTATGTTTCTATGTTTCTATCTTGGTGTGCAAAGTAAGTGCTTCAGTGGTCTACGTGACAAAGGTCACTGCACTGCAGAGTAATTCATTTTATGTGAAGCAATTTGAGATGTTTCTGAATTATGTGAATGAAAGGTGATACTTTGGGAACCTGCATGGGTCCTAGCTATGCCTGCCTTTTCGTGGGACATGTGGAACATTCTTTGTTCCAGTCCTACTCAGGTCCCCTCCCTCACCTCTTTTTCCAGTACATTGATGACTGTATCGGTGCTGTTTCCTGCTCTCGCCCTGAACTAGAAAATTTCATTCACTTTGCTTCCAATTTCCACCCTTCCCTCACGTTCACATGGTCCATCTCTGACTCTTCCCTTCCCTTCCTCGACTTCTCTGTCTCCATCTCTGGGGATAGATTATTGACAAACATTCACTACAAGCCCACTGACTCCCACAGCTACCTGGACTACACTTCCTCCCACCCCGCCTCCTGTAAGGACTCTATTCCATTCTCCCAGTTTCTCCGTCTCCGCCGCATCTGCTCTGACGATGCCACCTTCCATACCAGCGCTTCTGACATGTCTTCCTTTTTCCTCAACCGAGGATTCCCCTCTACCGTTGTTGACATGGCCCTCGACCGTGTCCGTTCTATCTCCCGCACTTCTGCCCTCACACATGCCGCTCCCTCCCGGAACCACGATAGAGTTCCCCTTTTCTTCACCTTTCACCCCACCAGCCTCCACATTCAAGGGATCATCCTCAGTCATTTCCGCCACCTCCAGCGTGATCCCACCACCAAACGCATCTTCCCTTCACTTCCCCTTTCTGCATTCCGTAGGGACCACTCCCTCTGCGACACCCTACTCCACTCCTCTATCACCCCCAGCACTCGTTCCCCTTCACCCGGCACCTTCCCGTGCAAGCACAGGAGATGCAGCACATGCCCTTATGCCTCCCCCCTTCCCACTGTCCAGGGTCCCAAACACCCCTTCCAGATGAAACAGCGATTTACTTGTACTTCTTGCAATCTAGTATACTGTATTCGCTGCTCACAATGTGGTCTCCTCGACATTGGGGAGACCAAACGCAGATTGGGTGACCGCTTTGCGGAACACCTCCGTTCAGTCCATAAGGGGGACCCAGAGCCTCCGGTCGCCTGTCACTTTAATTCACCGCTCCATTCCCACTCAGACCGCATTGTCCTCGGCTTCTTGCATTGTTCCACGGAAGCTCAGCGTAAGCTCGAGGAACAGCACCTCATCTTTCGATTAGGCACTTTACAGCCCTCTGGACTCAACATCGAGTTCAACAATTTCAGATCATAACTCGGCCCCTATCATATTTATATTTTTTATCCACACTTTTTATTTGTGCTTTTTTTCCCCTCCCACATGCCAGCTGTCTTTCACTCTGCCAGCACAATTCACACTCCATCTAGAGCCATCCTTTGTTTCTTAACCTGTCCCATTACCATCTCTTGCCTTGAATATCTCTTAATGCCTCTTTACTTCTCCTGCCTTCCACCTTATCTCAGACCTTCCCTTTTGTCCTTTCATCCCTGCCCCCATTTCCCAGCCCCTAAACTTGCTTTTAAATCTGCTCCATTTCCTGCTTTTTTCCAGTTCTGACGAAGGGTCTTCGACCTGAAACGTTGACTCTGTTTCTCTCTCCACGGATGCTGCCCTGGCCTGCTGAGTTTTTCCAGCGTTTTCTGTTGTTTTAACAAGAACAATAACTTTGTATAGCGCCTTTAATGTAGTAAAACGTCCCAAGCTGCTTCACAAAAGTGTTAGCAGACAACAGCGCTTGACGTCGATCCACATAAGGAGATATTAGAGCAGAGCTTGGTCAAAGAAATAGGTTTTAAGGAGGAAAGGAGGAAAGAGAGGTAGAGAGGCGGAGAAGGTTAGGGAGAGAATTCCAGAGCTTAGGGCCCAGGCAGCTGAAGGCACGGCTGCCAATGGTGGAGCGATTAAAATCGGGGATGCGCAAGAGACCAGAATTGGAGGAGCACAGAGATCTCGGAGGTTTGTAGGGCTGGAGGAGGTCGCAGAGACAGGGAGCGGCGAGGCCATAGAGGGATTTGGAAACAAGGATGAGAATTTTAAAATTGAGGCGTTGCAGGTTTGGGAGCCAATGTAGGTCAGCGAGCAAAAGGGGGGTGGCGGTGATTGGGACTGGGCACGAGATAGGATACGGGCAGCAGAGTCTTGGATGAGTTCAAGTTTATGGAGGGTGGTAGATGGGAGACTTGGATGAGGGTTTCAGCAGCAGATGAGCTGAGGCACACGTGGAACCATGCAATGTTACGGAGGTGGAAGGAGGTGCTGGTGTGGATATGTAGTCGGAAGCTCATCTCGGAGTCAAATATGACACCAAGGTTGCGAACAGTCTGGTTCAGCCTCAGACATTTGCCAGGGAGTGGGAGAGGGATGGAGTCGGTGGCTAGCGAACGGAGTTTGTGGCGGGGACCGAAGACAATGGGGTCGATTTTCCTGAAGCTATCGGGAAGAAGGCGGGTCTACAACTTTCGGGTTGTAGACCCGCCTACTTTGAAGTCCAGCCAATCTGCGCGATTTCCCCTTGATTGACCTTGTTGAGCCCGCCCAGCGAGCTCTGCAGGCCAATTAAGGGCCACCCGGCAACTGGTGATGTCACAGACTGCAATTTCATCTGTCAAAAGTTCTTGACAGATGAAATATCAGTATTTCACAGCTGTTTGAAGCTGTGAAACACTGACAGTCTGAGTTCTAACATGAGTCCTTCTGCACAGACTTACTGAGAACTCTCAGCAGCACTCAAAGCTGAAGGCTGTCACTTTTCACAGATCGCAGCCGTTCAGCTTTAAGTGCCGGCTGAGTGATGGGCTCCCGACGGCTACAGGAAGAAAGGCTGTTAAGGTAAGTACAGGTAAGTAAAAGTTCTTTACACACTTAAGACACACCAAACACACTTACCTTTGCACTCATGCACCCATCACTCACCTGAGCACTGACATCGCCACCCCTCCAACTCCTTCAAACCAACGGCCCGCCTGCTCTAACCTGGCGTGGTTTGTGCCGTCGGGAATCCCACACGAAACCCCTCAAAATAGGGATTAGGCTAAAAACTGCCTGTTAACTACCTGTTAACAGGCAGTTAATTGGCACTAATCCCTTCCCGCCTGGTTTCGGCAGGTCCCAGTGCGCGGCGGGTACCCTCCGCCCCTGAAAGTTGCGAGGGGCGGGCTTTTGGGCAGGATGGTGTCGGGACCCCCAAATTCTGGATTTCCCCCCCCCCCGCCACACGCCTGAAACCCCGCCTGACGGCTCCAGGAAAATCGACCCCAATGGCTTTGGTCTTCATTCTTCGTTGTATTCAGTTGGAGGAAATTTCTGCTCATCCAGGACTGGATGTCGGACAAGCAGTGTGACAATTTAGAGACAGGAGAGGGGTCGAGAGGTACTGGGTGCCGTCAGCATACATGTGGAATCTGGCATTGTGTTTTCGGATGATGTAGATGTGAAATAGGAGGGGACCAAGGACAGATCCTTGGGCGACACCAGAGGTATTTTTTTTATTCGTTCCTGAGATGCGGGCATCACTGGCGAGGCCAACATTTATTGCCCAACCCTAATTGCCCTTGAGAAGGTGGTGGTGAGCTGCCGCCTTCTTGAACCACAGAGAACATAAGAACATAAGAACATAAGAAATAGGAGCAGGAGTAGGCCAATCGGCCCCTCGAGCCTGCTCCACCATTCAATAAGATCATGGCTGATCTGATCCTAACCTCAAATCTTCTATCACTCTCCATCCACCCGAACCCATGTGACCTCCCGGGAGAGGTGAAAAACCAGTTAAAAAATCCAATGGCCAATTTGGGAGAAAAAATCTGGGAAATTCCTCTCCGACCCATCTAGGCGATCGAAACTCGTCCAGGAGATCACTCTGTCCCTATATTTTCTACAGTACTTACCTTCTGTAAAGGCGATCTCCACCCCAGCCAGGAACAGTTAAGAGTCAACCACATTGTTGTAGGTCTGGTGTCGCATATAGGCCAGACCGGGTAAGGACGGCAGATTTCCTTCCCTAAAGGACATTAGTGAACCAGATGGGTTTTTACGACAATCCAAGAGTTTCATGGTCACCATCACTGATACTAGCTTTTTGTTCCAAATTTATTTAATTGAATTTAAATTCCCAGCTGCCGTGGTGGGATTTGAACTCATGACTCTGGATCATCAATCCGGGTCGCATGGGTTATTGGTCCAGTAACAGAACTAACAGCTACCGTACCTGAAGTTATGCGAGGATAAACGCGAGGTTATCCACTTTGGTGGCAAAAACAGGAAGACAGATTCAATACCTGAACGGCAATAGATTGGGAAAAGGGGAAGTGCAACGAGACCTGGGTGTTATTGTGCACCAGTCGCTGAAGGTAAGCATGCAGGTGCAGCAGGCGGTTAAGAAGGCAAATGGTATGTTGGCCTTCATAGCGAGAGGATTCGAGTACAGGAGCAAGGATGTCTTGCTGCAGTTGTACAGGGCCTTGGTGAGACCACACCTTGAATATTGTGTGCAGTTTTGGTCGCCTTATCTGAGGAAGGATGTTCTTGCCATGGAGAGAGTGCAGCAAAGATTCACCAGACTGATGCCTGGGATGGCAGGAATGACATATGAGGAGAGATTGGGTCGATTAGGCTTATATTCACTAGAGTTTAGAAGAATGAGAGGGGATCTCATTGAAACTTATAAAATTCTAACAGGACTAGACAGACTAGATGCAGGAAGGATGTTCCTGATGGTCGGGGAGTCCAGAACCAGGGGTCACAGTCTAAGGATAAGGGGTGAGCCATTTAGGACAGAGATGAGGAGGAATTTCTTCACCCAGAGAGTGGAGAACCTGTGGAATTTTCTACCACAGAAGGGCAGTTGAGGCCAATTCATTAATTATTTTCAAGAAGGAGTTGGATATATTTCTTGAGGCTAAAGGGATCAAGGGATATGGGGAGAAAGCAGTGACAGGGTACTGAATTTGGATGATCAGCCATGATCATATTGAAAGGCGGAGCGGTCTCGAGGGGCCGAATGGCCGACTCCTGCGCCTATCTTCTATGTTTCTATGTTTCTATGTTTCTAAGTTAATGCATCACAGTTTAGCGGCAGGATTCAAGTCAGTGATCTCGTCTCTTTGTTTGCTGACTGAATTTGCTTTCAAATCGAACAGCACAGAGCGCAGTACATTAAAAACCCTAACTTTCGGTTTCCTGGGCAAACAAGAGGCGACACCTGCGAGCGAACTCAGATTTACTTTTCAAGTTATTTTTACTTTAATCAGCTTCTCCAGTCGATAAAGCTCCGAGAGACACAACTGATTCCACTCCATTCCCAACTGCAATGTGGACAGAATTTTACTAGCAACCACGGCACCAGCATTAATCTTCCAGCAAATGTAATTTAGTGTAAAATGTATTATGGATGTGGTGGGATGCCACAACTGTGTTTCCGAGTTCTCTGAAGATGTTGGCTGTCTTATTTTATATGTTGAAATATCATATTTTATCTACTGAAGTAAGATGTTCTTAGCTTCAAGATGGCTGCTTCAGATTCAATGATGATGGAAAAGCAGATAGCAAGCTTCTGAATTTCATTTCTTGTTCTTCAAAAGGCAGTATTGGTGGATAGGTCAGAAAGACTTGCATTTCTATAGCGCCATTCGTAACCTCAGGGCGTCCCAAAGCTCTTTTCAGCCAATGAGACACTTTTGAAGTGTAGTCACTGTTGTAATGTAGAAAACGTTCCCCCCCCCCACCGCCCCTCAATTTAATTTGTTGATGGCCACACCGACCCGATCCTGAGGCCTCAATCCGGCAAGCTGCACCGGGAGGCCTGCTTGCCATCCTGCAATTCGCCTGGCAGATTTAAATGAGGCCGGGGCCTCAAAGTCGCGGGCGGCCTCTTCGCTAGTAGAACGGGGGGTGGGGACCGACCAGTACACTCCACCAGTCAGTCATCCTAAGCTCAAAGATAGACTCATTTCCACTGCATTTAATTCACTGTAGAG